>NC_134368.1:1121250-1495000 GCF_035582795.1 Mycteria americana
GGCGGGGGCACGGCCCCGAGTCAGGCCGGGGCTGTCACGGCTTCGGACCCGGGGGTCTTCGGTCGCCCAGGGAGAGGGGAGCAGATAGGAAAAGCAAACCTTTGGGTTTAGGCTGAGCTGGGCTTTGGGTCCGGCCTCATCAGGACCGCTCGGGTGGGCTATGGCAGCGAGCGGGGTGGGGGTGATGCCCCAGGTAACCTGCAGTGCCCAGGGCGTCCCTCACCCGGCCTCGGGGCTGCGGCGGCTGGTGGCCCATCTCGCTGGCACAGCCTGGGCCGGCTCCACCGGCGGCTGCGGGCGCAGCTCCCCGGCAGCGCAGCGCGAGCGTTGCCGTGTCATGTCACATTACATTGTACTTGATTGCTCGTTGTGTCACAGGAATAATTTAAGTCGCTTTTCTCATCTGGGACTGCAGAAAACCCTGTCTGGCTCTTGAACTAATGAAGCGTCTGGGATCACTGACTCGAAATGCTTAAAACACTTCAGTCCAGCATTTCCTAAATTTCAAAGTCGGATTTGTGCATTTGAAATTGATTTTTCACTTGAAAGCTTACTTTGCTGCTACATATGTGAATGTTAAAATCTCCTGGAGATGTTGAATCCAACCCAAAACATTTTCTTTGCGTCAAGCAACAGCTCAGCCTGAAAATTCTGCTCTCACAAGCCCAGAAACCAGCAGTACCTTGCAGGGCGATGCCAAGCCAGGGCTTTGTGTTTTAGCTGGGTGCTCGTGCACACCCCGACTTCACAGGGGCTTCACCGGGGGATGCTCTGCCCATAGGCGCGAGCAAAGGTTTGAACCGGTGGCGCAACCCCGGTCCTCAGCCCCGCAGCATCCCCTGCCCCGGGAGGTCTCTCCTGCCCTTCCTGCGCTGCCCCTCCGGCTGCTGCCCCCGCCTCTGCCTGAGCCCCGCGGCCCCTTGTGCCCTGCTCTGCGCCCTGCCAGCAACACCCATCCCATCCCACCCCATCCCATCCCATCCCATCCCACCCCATCCCACCCCATCCCATCCCCATCCCACCCCATCCCACCCCATCCCATCCCCATCCCACCCCATCCCATCCCACCCCATCCCCATCCCACCCCACCCCATCCCATCCCATCCCACCCTACCCCATCCCATCCCCATCCCACCCCACCCCATCCCATCCCATCCCATCCCCATCCCATCCCATCCCATCCCATCCCACCCCATCCCATCCCATCCCATCCCCATCCCATCCCATCCCACCCCACCCCACCCCATCCCACCCCACCCCACCCCACCCCAGGGCCCCTAAACCAGCCCCTGACTGGGGGGGGGCTCATTACCCCCCCGTGCTCTCTCCTCTCTTCCCGCACGGTTGGGGTAAGGACAAAGCACCCCGATACGGGCTGGGGACACCCGCGGGGCTGGGCACCCCCCGGCACGGGCCGCCACGCCGTGGACCCCCTTACTGGCTCCCCCCCATCCCGCCGCCATCCCCCCCCCCCCCGGCTCTGCAGAGCCCAGCCCGTGGCCAGAGCCCGGGGGGAGCCCAGGGGCCACCCGGGTGCACCGGGGGCCTCGCACCTACCCCGCTGCCAAAGAAAATATTTACCCAGCGCCGAAATGAGCCGGGCCGGGTTCCCAGGGCTGGGTGACCCTTGGCGGCCCGCCAGCGCTGGGGACGGGGTGTCGGGGGGGGGACGGGGACGTGGGCGGCCGGCTCTCGCTGTGAGCCCGAACCGGCTCCGTGGGGCTGGAGGGGAAGACGTAAATACCTGCCGGCCCCCCCTCGGCATCCCCCAGCACGTTCCCCATAGGGGGGATCCATACGTGCCCGGCTCTGCGGGGATGCCCGGGCGGCTGCGGGCTGTGCCGCTGCCAGGGGTGTCTGCGCTCGGGGTGGGGGGGCTCGGAGAGGTGAGGGAGGTCCCCAACATCTCTCTGACTCCAAGCAAGCGGACAGGGGTCCCGGGGGCTGCCCCACCGCCCCCAGCGCAGCCCCGGCAGCGACTCAGCCCCCCGGGAGCCCCCCGGGAGCCCCCCCGGCCGGGACGGCGCTGCGCTGGCCCCCCACGCTTCCCCCCCGGGCTCCCCTCCCAAAGAAAAATAGTCTCTGTTGACTCAGGTGCCAGCGCTGAGCGCGGTGACGCCGGGGCTTGGCCGCAGTTTTATAGCCTGTCCCCCGGCGGAGCGGCTATTTATTTTATTTGTCCTTTTCTTTCAGCCTTTCACCCCGGGAAGGTTGAGGTGAGGCTTGGGGGGGCCCCATCGTCCCGTGCCGCCTCCTCTCCCGTCTGCTTCCTCCAGCGACATCCCGCCGACAGAAAGCCACAAAGCAAAGTTCGCAGGGGGAAGCAGGATTTTGCCGCCGTTCCCGCTGCGGAGCTGGCTTTGGGGTACCCTCAGCCAGTGGGGACTGCGGCGAGGGGGGGGGTCCCCGGGCCCCCGGCACATCCCTGATTTATGCTCGCTCTTGCCGTGCATATTTTCCTCTCCTCTCCCTCCTGACAGCCCACACCTCAAATTCCTGGGATGCCCCCAGGCAGCCCCTTATCAGCCCGGTATGCTGGCCAGCCCACATTCCTCCTGGGCGAGGAGCAGGCTGCCTCCCACATCTCCCCCTTGGTTTTTGCTGAGTCCTGGCCCCCGTCCCTCCGCCAGCCCTGGAAAGCGTAGCCGGACGCACGGTGCGCTCGGAGCAGATATCACCAGGGGAAACCCCACCGGAGGGCTTTGCCCCCACGAAGACGCTCGTCCCAGGCCGCGGCGACGGCCACCCTTCCCTCCCTGGGCGCGAGGCACGGGTTTCCTCGGCACATTGCGCACTTTCGCTGGTTTCCCTGGTTTTCTTCATTTGTTTCGGCTTCCCCAGAAGGTTCCCCTTTGCAGATGGCCGCCGCCCTGGGGGAACGCGTCTCGGGACCTGGAAAGAGGAACCGGACGGGGCTCTGCCCTAGACGCTGCCCGCTGCCCGCGTGAAGGCTGGGGGCAGAGGGCTACCGAGGCAGGCGGCCTCTGCGTGGCCGGCACCCTGCGAGCGGCTGATGCGGCGGGGACAGCGAGCTCTGCTGCTGCCCACGTCACGGATTTGGGGGAGCCCGCGGGTCCCTGCGGCTTGGCTGGCAAGGGGGGGGGGTGTGTGTGTGCAAGCTGCGAGCGGGTGGGGATGCTGAGCGGGCGCGGGAGCCGCCAGCCAACGCTTCGCTTCGGACGTGTCTGCCGAGCTCCTGAGCTTCTGCAAGGCTTGGGGAGGTGGGGACGAGGACGTGGTTGACCCCCAGGACGTGCCCGCAGGGTGGGACGAGGCTCCGCGGGGGCTAACCCAGCCTGGTGGCTCTGGAGATGGGTGCCGGTTTCCAGGGGCTCTTGGAAAGGGACTTGACAGGACCCATCGTCTCGGGCGCTGGCAAGCCTGGGCTGGGTCTGTCCACCACGCTCGAGGAGAGCTCCCTGGCTCTGCTCGCAAGCCCGACCTGACGCCATCCGTCCCGAGACCCCCGGGGAGAAGCCGCCCACCCCGTCCCGGCAGGAGCAGGCTCCGCTCGGGCAGAGCTCGCCGCGTTGCGGAGCTGGGCCGGCTGCTCTAGCCCGCACCTTGCACCTTTGGGCTCACGCCCACGTCCCCACCGTGGGACACATTTGCACCCGGGCTGCAGAGAGAGTCCCTGGAGAGCGAAGGGTGACATCCAGGCCCTGCAGCACCCAAAATCTCGAGCGGGGACAGCAGCACCGAGCGCCGTGCCGTGCAAGGGCGCAGAGGAGATGGCGTCTGCGCCGGCAAAAGCGGTGCGGGGGGATCGAAAGGGAAGCAGAGGCTCAGGAAGCTGATGCAGAACAAGGGCTGGACCTGGGTCAAGCTGCCTCCGGCTTTCCTGCCTCGGGGCCAGATGGCCGCTCTGGCTCTTTGCAGAGGCCCTGGCACCAGCCAGCCTGAGCCCAGATGCCATATGGCCGCATTTGCTTAAGTCAGGGTTTCTTCGCTCGGTGCTGCGTCAGGAAACGCAGCTCAGCAGCTTCTTGAACCCGGCTGGAGATGCGCGGGGTTCCCCGCCGCAGGGCGTGCAGGCTTGGCACAGCATCCCCGCGCCGGCAACCTGGCTCCCTGCGCCCTGGCAGGGTCTGGGACCGGTTTTCCGGCAGCACTGCTCGGTGGCGGGCGGCACAGCCTGAGGGGCTTGCCGGGGCGGCTGTGGGCAACTGCCGCTCCTGCCCTGTTGGCTCAGCACCCGACCCAGCTGAGTCAAGCCTGGCACGGAGCGGCTGGGGAGGGGACGTTGGGGCGCTGCGCAGCGGCACGAGGTCCCGGAGGGGGGTTTCCCATGCTCCCAGTCCACGTACACAAGGTCGAGCGTTGACCCTGAGCCGTCAGATTGGAGTGCCAGCTCTACCCAGTGCACAGACGGGCTCGTGCCACCGCACCGGGTCCCTTTCCTTTAGGTACAGGCACCCGCAGCAGAGGCTGGATCTCGATCCTGCCCCGAACCACCCGAAGGTCAGCTCAGCCCCTGCCTGACGGTCACGCTGCAGCGCCAGGCCTGGGACAGCCACACTGCCGGGACGGTTTGCTCCTGGTTGCTCCTCGTGCAGGTCCCCCCCGGCCCCTCCAGAGCCTCCTCCCGACATCCCAAGCCGATGGTGCCCCATCCTCAGCGCAAACCCTCAAGGGTCACCCAGGCGGCCCCAGCAGCCTCTGCATCGCCCCGTGTCTTGGCACGGCCTCGGTGCCGGGCTGGGAACCCCTTTCGGGAGGGCTGGCAGAGTCCTCGCCTCGCTCTGGGCACGCCGCAGTGAAAACCCACAACCTAACGGCGAGAATAAAGTCTCCGGGGGGCCGGTTGCCCCAGGGAGGACGTGGGCAGACGGCACGCCGGCGGCGGCAGCAGCATCCCCACGGGGCATTGCTGTCCCCGCGGGCACCTGCGCCGCCAGCGAGGGGTCTCCCCCCTAAACCCGGGGACCCTCTGGGTGTGCTGGGCGGGGGGGTGGCTGCCCGTGGGCCACCACCCTGCCCTGGCTCGGGCACGTGCCCCGAGGGGCTCTGGGGATGCCAGGAGAGCGCTGCTGGTTGGGCTGCAGCGGTGCAAAGAAAATGCAGCCGATGACCCTCATAGCCTGGGGTGCTGCAAGAACCTCCTGTGGGGACCACCACGGCCCCTGTCCCAAAACAGCCCCGAATTAGTAAAAGGCAAGAAATAGCTGACGACGACAGCCACTTCCCAAAAGCAGCGGCAGGGACAAAGCCCTAAACGGGGAAGTGATGCAGTTTTGGGCTCCTCACCCCCCGCAGCAGATAAATAGCTCTCCCCACGTGGCGAGGGGCAGGCGCCGTCCACGGACGTTGTGGCTCAGGACCCCGCACGGGCACAGGCGCTGCCGGGTAATGCCGCTGCTCCCTGGGGATGCTGGTGGAGGTGCTGGGACGGGGACACCCGGGGCAGAGACTGGCCCCGGGGTTCACGCCGCGGGGCTGGGACGAGGCGCCTGCGTGATGCCGTGCGGGGCTGGCAGGGCGGCACGGGCTGCTCGCGGGCACCTCGCCGTGGGGTGGATGGCTGCGGAGATGAAGGCAGCCGGCGGTGAGAGCATCTCCGTGGGGCTGAGCCTCGTCTGTCTTCTGCTGGGGTCAGGGAACTTGCCCAGACAGCTCTGGGCCCCGGGTCCAGGCTCGGGGCTGGGTTTGGAGCCAGGGATGCGCCCGACCTCGGCGCGGGGGGGGCTTGGTGCAAGCCCCTGGGCGGCAGAGATTGGCCAAGCCACGACGGCGGCGGCAGCGAGAGGGTGGTGCGGGACCCGTGCGCGGGCTGCTCTCCTGGCCTCTGGGACCGGGCGGGATCAGTGCCAGGGTGAACGCAGAGCCGGCAGTGGCGGAGGCAGGGCTGGGGTACGGGGCTGTCCCCCTCCCTCCCTGCTGCCAGCGCTGCCCTCCTTGGGTCTCGCAGGCAGAGGGCCGGGATGGGCAGGGGGGAGGTGGGCTGCCCGGCCCCGAGGAGCCGTGTGGCGGGTGGGAGCTCTGGGGACAAGTGCAGGGAGTCCCCTTCCCCCCCTCGTCCCGGGGGGACGCTGCCCGACCGCCCCGTGGTCCCCGTCTCTGCTGCTCTCTCTGCGCTGGGACGCGGTGGAGGCTGAAGGGACCAACACCAGAGGTTTCCCCTCTTCGTGCTCAGCCCCGGTTGCCGCGTTTCTATGCCGATAGGCGATTTTTACTAAAGCTTGAAGAAGTTAGGCATCTCCCTTGCACTTGCTGGCACGCGCAGGAGCCCTCGCGGGGATTTTGCCGGCTGTCCCGCAGATGGGCCGGTGGCAGCTGAGGCCGAGCGTGACTGTGGGTGCAGAGGAGACGGTTACAGGCTCCTTCACCGGGTAATTGCATCTTTTCCCCCTGTTTTCCGGTGCATGACATCTAAATGTTCTTGCCTAGTTGGTATTAGGTGATAATGCACAACACGTTCTGCTCCGGCGCGTGCGATGTGGCTGGCCCAGACCACCGCCGCGTGGTGCACGTGCACACACACACGCGCGCGCGCGCGCGGAGGCTATTACAAATGTTTTTGCCGAGAACTCTTTACAAATGTTTTAATTTTGTTGAGCTAACAAGCACCAGGGCCCCGCCGTGGGCTGCCACGTTCCCCAGCCGCGGCGCGGGGTGGGTGGGCGGCGGGGAGCTGGGGTCCCCATCCTGCGCCGAGGGTCCCCTCGAGGCCGCGCCGCCCAGAAACCGAAACCGGGAGAAGCGCGGCAGAAGAAACGAAACTCGGCGTCGGGGTGAGCAGGGGGGCTGGGGAGCGGACCCCGGCGCTGCGCCGGCGTTTCCTTCCTCCTTCCTTCGCCCCGAGCCCAGCGGCCCCCGCCGATCCCGCAGCTATTTCTGGCCCCCGCGCCGTCCCCGGCTGCCCCCAGCCCTGGGCAGCCCTGCAGCCCCGCCGTGCTGGGGGGCCGGGGCGCTGGGACCCCTCACCGGGTGCTGGCGGGGCCGGGCCGTTTGCTCTTGGTGCTTCGGTTGGGCCAGGGAAAAAAATCCCCGGCGAAACTAAAGCTCTCACGAGTGCTTTGGAGTCTAAAATACCCTCCCTAAACCAAATTAGCAGCAAGGAAATTCAAAGCATATGTGGGGGGAAAAAAAAGAAGGTGTTAGCAAAGTAGCAAATCACTGAAGGAGGAAGAGGTTGGCTCAGGGAGTGAAGAGCTGCCTCGTTCCATACGGAAAGATCGCTAAAGATCTAAATGGAAATCAAGCAGTTAATTATTTCCATGATAAGGAAAAAAATGCAGAAAGAAAAAAATCCGGTTTATCAAAGAATAATTTTTTTTTTACATTTAAAAAATAATTTCATCAGTTTGCTTAGGTCTAGAGCTGCAAAAAGCCATTAAACCGACTAAAAACTGATAAATCCCTCCTTAAAACCATCCCGCCTGAATGTACAACACCAAAAATCAGAGGCAGACCCCGGAGCGGGCACCGGCCGTGCCGGGCTCGGGGCTGCGGCCACGCTCCTCCTCACCGCAACTGCTCCTATTGAAATCAAAACTGCGGAGTCTGAAAATCCTTCGGTCCCACCTCCGGCACCTGATCCCCACCCTCTGCAGCCCGCGGTTCGGGTGCTCCCGCCTCGGTCGGTACCGACCTTTGTCTCCAGGGTTTCGGCAGCCGGGACGCCGTGCGTCCCGCGGAGCTGCGGTATCGGGACAGCTTTAACACGAGCCCGACCGTGTCCCTCTGTCCTCCGTCCCCACGTCTGTGCCGCCCCGCAGATCCTCAGGCGCTCCGGACCTTGGCTGGCGGCCGTGAGCAGGTCGCTGGGATTTCTGCCTTAATGGGGATTTCCCCAAGAGTGCTTCTCTAGAAGTATCTCTCCTCTTTATTTCAGGTATCCGCTTGCTTCCTTATGCCCTCATGTTTATTTTCATAAATAATGAAAATTAACGCTATTTATGAAAATAAACCCAGACTCCCGTAACCGGCGTTTGCACGACCCCACCCCACGCCGTACGCGCGTTTTCCATGTCAGTAGTATATTATTCTTCTTCGCTTGCTCCCCGCGTTGCACGGATGCGACGAGCGCGTGAATAAGCTCCGTAAACCTCGTCACCTCACTGCAAAACCCGGACTAACTCCTTAAACCCCCGCGCGAGTTCAGTGGGGCCGGGGGTCCCCCTCACCCCACACCATCCCTCTCCCAACCCGGCCCCTTGGAGACCGTGCCGCTGCCGCCGGCAGCACCGTGCAGCCAGAGCGATGCCGGCGTCGCTGCAAGCAGGACTCATCCTGCGCGATCAATAATGTGTTTTGCTGGTGGGAGACTGAAGCGAATGAGCTGGGATCGAGGTTTTCCCATTGGATGCGGAAGGAATTGCCTTTGGCCGGCACCGGGGTGGGCTCCGGCAGCCCAGCGCGGGGGCGTACGGTGGGAAAAGCTGGACCGCGCTGACGTACGACGCGTTTCGAGGCCTTCAGCCACCTCTTCTTGTCGTCAGGGTCCCCTCTGCCGAACGCCGACCTCGACGACCGGCCACCTCCCGCCCTCGCGGCGTCAGCCTCCGCCCCAGGGAGCCCCAGCCGTGCCCGGGGTGCTGCCATGCGCCTGCCCCGGTGCCTCGTCCTCCTGGCCAGCCTCGTCCCGCCAGGTACGGTGCCACCAAGACACCCGCTGCCTCCTGCCCCGCTGCGGCCCCACCGGCACGGTCTGGCTCCCCGCAGGGGCTGGTTGCCCGGATTTACAGCAGGAAGGGTGGGAGCGGGAGCGCTGCATCGAGCCGTGCACCATGCCCGGGGGGACAGGCAGGACAGGCTCCGGGGACGCCGAGGCGGGTCCCGGCTCTCCCGCGGGCCGTGGCACAGCGGATGCTCCGGGGAGGTTTGCCGGCACGTGCCGCGTGGCTCCGTGCTCCCCTCCTCCCGACGTGGTACCCGTGGGCAGGGACGGGGCTGGGCTCGGGACGGGGTGGGATGGGGTGGGCACGAGAGAAAGGACAAGGAGACAGAGAGGCGAGGCAGCAAGCTTTTGGAGGGCCAGGAGGGCAAATTTTTCCTTTTTTACTAGTTTTTTAGGTCTTTGCTTTTCAAATCCGGCTGGTGCCTTGTGCTATCCGAAAGCACCACCCGCACCTCCCCTTTTTCTACCTCAAAATCTTCCCCCCGGGCTGTTTTGTCTCACCTCTCCATTCCCCTCTCCCACCTCCCCCCCCCAGACCCTCCCTGCCTGCCGCGACCCCCCCTGCCTGTTCAGGCAGCTCAGGGGATGCGACGCAGCCCCGGTGGGTGCCGGGAGGGGAGCAGGGGGCTGCAGCCCACGGCAGCCCCCAACGTGGCTCACCCGCCTGACCCCCCCCCCCCGTCCCGCTGCCTCCCCTCCGACACAGCCCTCGGCTCGTGGGGGGTCGCCTACCCCGAGGTCCTGCAGGGCGTCAGGGACTCCTGCGTGGTGGTTCCCTGCACGCTGAGCTACCCCGACGACGTGGAGGCCAGCGACGGCATCGTGGCCATCTGGTACAAGGATTACGACGACCAGAAGAGGCTGGTGTACCACTCGGCAGCCCAGGAGGTGGACGATCGCTTCAGGGGCCGTGCCCAGCTCCTGGGGGACCCCGCTGCTCGCAACTGCACCCTGTTGCTGCGGGAGGTGACGCCGGAGGACAGCGGGCCCTACAGGTTCCGCTTTGAGATCGTCAACGGCGACCGGTGGTCGGCGGCGCGGGACGTGACGCTGAGGGTTTCGGGTGGGTACAGCGGTGAGACCCCCCCCACCCTGCCCCGGCTCCCTGCCCGCCCCATGCAGACATCCCACCCTCTGCTCTCCATCCCCAGACAACCTCGAGCACCCGAGCGTTGCCGCCAACGAGGAGCAAATCGAGGGGCAAACGTCCACCTTGAAGTGCTCCACACCCTACGTCTGCCCGCTGGGCGACGTCGCCCTGCACTGGGAGGGCTACAACCCCCAGGTCTCGACCGTGTCCGACCAGGTCCAGCTGAACACGAGCAAGGTCGGCCACCACCTCACCCTCACCACCTCCTTCTCCTGGAAGGACCACTCCAAAAAGCTGCTCTGCAAAGTTTCTTACGGCTCCAAGAAGGCGACCGGGGAGGTCGTCCTGCGGGTGAGACGTACGTGGGGCGGCTCTGCACGGGGGTGGCTGAGCGGGGCGGGGGGACGGGGTCCCCTCTGCCACGGCCGCACCGCCCAGGTCCCCCTCCTGCCGCCCATCGTGCCTCCCCCGCTGCCTCCCTCCTGGTGTCCTTCGCAAAAAGCCGGAGCAGAGTTTGCTTCCTCCTCCCTCTCCGGTTCCCCCACGGCTCTGCATGGCCGGGGCCGGTGTCAGTCCCACAAACGCTGCTGAGATGCCACCTCCGGCTCCGTGGCACGTCCTGGCACCCACCGCTGCGCCCACTCCTCTCTGCCGCCGGTGCGGGCGCTTTGCCCCCTCTCCCAGCTCTCCTCTGAGCGGAGATGCCCTCCCAGTGCCGGAGCCAGCTCCCGTGCTTGGGGGAGACCTTTGCTCCTTTCCCCACACCAGACCCTCACGTATAAACAGCCGGACGGGCTACGGCAGAGTCCCGCGGGTCCTGCCCAGCCTCACTGCTGCCCGCCGTGTCCGTCTGTCCTCCCCGCAGACTCCCCTAAGGACACCCAAGCGTCGGTCAGACCCTCGGCGCAGAACATCCGCGTGGGCGACACGGTCTCCCTCATCTGCGAGGTGAGCAGCAGCTACCCCCCCGTCTCAGCGTACCGCTGGTACAGGGACAGGGTGGCCGTGGGCAGCGAGCAGATCCTGACCCTCCGGGACGTTCGCCGCGAGGACTACGGGCAGTACCACTGCGAAGCCGAGAACGCCGTTGGGGCTGGCGTGGCGCCTGCCGTGACGCTCTACGTCTTCTGTAAGTGGCAGGGGAGCTCGCTGGCGGCCGCGGTGGCCCGCGGGGTGGCGGGGACGTTGCTGGAGGAGGAGCGGGGACGCAGGAGTGGGAGGGAGTTTACCCAGTGAGTCTGGACTGGCACCGAGGTGGCCGGTGCTGGCTGGAGGACCAGGAGCTGGGGAGTCGGTGATGGAGGACTGTGATGCCTCCATGGTGCCGTGCCCGCGTCCGCCGTCCTTCACGGCACAGGGCTGTGGCGAGCCCCAAAGACAGGGCAGGGAGGGATTTCCAGCCAAGCCCGGGGAGCGGAGCCGGCTGCGAGGCTTCGCTGCCGCCGCTGGGAAGGAGATTGTCAGAGCTCGTGGGGAGTCGGAGCCAGGGCGGTCTGTGGGGAGAGGGGAGCCGGGACCCTCCATCAGATCCTGCCGTAGAGACAAGCCCCAGACCGCCGCGTGGCCCAGGAGCCTGCCACGGGGAGCATCTCCCCCCGGCCTGGAGCAGATGGGGCCGGGCTGCTCCCCCCAGAGCCCCCCGTGCAAACCCTGCGAGGCGAAGGACGCTGCTGCACCCACCATGGGTTTTACCCCTGGGGTTTTGCATTAAAGCCAGAACTTGGACCCCCAGCTGGCGAGGTGCCGGTGGCGGGGAAGGACCCCAAACGCCTCCCGCCCCCGTCGCTGTCCCTGGGGGGCAGAGGGGCTCCCGCCCCTCCCCAGACTCTGTCCCGCACCGCAGGGGCAGGGGGTCTGCGGCCGGGGGCTGCTCTCCTGCCTCCGAGGCCGTCCTGAACGCGCTCCCGTCTCCGTCAGCCGCACAGATCTCGGTGAGCCCCGCGGCCGAGGTGCAGGAGGGGACGGCCACCACCTTGTCCTGCGACGTCCCTGGCAGGGAGGGCCAGGACCTCAACTACACCTGGTACAAGAACAACGTCTGGCTCAAGGAGGGCACGGCACACACCCTCGTCTTCCACCATCTGTCAGCCAGCGACGCCGGCTATTACTCCTGCAAGGTGACAAATGAGCGGGGAAGTGACACGTCCCAGGCCATCAGCCTGAGCGTGACATGTGAGTGCCCACGGCTCCTGCCAGGGGACGGGGGGGTCCCCGCCAGACAAGGGTCCCTTTGTGCCAGGGGCTGAGCAAACCCCCCGAGTCAAAACAAAGTCTCTGCCCCAAGCGTCTTGGGTCCAGTTAAAAGGGGGGGTTCAGCCTTTTTGGGTAGAAGTTGCTATAAATGCAACAATTTCTGGTCACGAGCCGGATTCGAAGGCACCGGGAAGCGATATTTGCTGCAGCAGGGACCCGTCCGTTCATTGCAGCTTCTCCCGCTCCTCCACTAATCGGTTACACCCCATAAACTGCTGGGAGGTTACTAACCGAGGAGCCAGCTATGATAATAACAGCTCAGGAGCTTTTGCAAGTCAGGGGAAAAATAAAATAGCCCTGGGTTTGGCTTCAACATTTCTGTGAGTAAATATATCCCGCTTACGTAAGGGGGAAAGCAGCTCGGGGGAGCGGCTGTGCGGGTGGGGGCTGGACGTGCCCCACGTGCCGGTGGTGGCCGCACTGCCGGGACCTCCCGAGCTGCAGCGTCCTCTCCGCTCCCACAGACCCCCCCCGGACCCCCACCATCACGCTCTTCCAGGAGACGCAGGGCGGCTGGCTGGCCATCATCCGCTGCGCCGTGGACAGCCACCCCCCGGCCACCATGGCCCTTTACCGCGACGGCATCTTGCTGGCGGCCAGCGGGTCGCAGGCAGCCCCGCGCCAGCGGCTCGGCGTCGCCGCCTCCCGCAACACCCTGCGGCTGGAGATCCGTGGTGCGGGGCCCCAGGACAGCGGGGAGTACCGCTGCACGGCCAGCAACGCCTACGGCAACGCCAGCGCCGCCAAGCCCTTCCGCGCCCGTGGTGAGTCCCGCTGCTCCCGGTGCAAGGGGGCTGCCAAGCTCCTGGCCCCGGGTCTCGGGTGCCGACGAAGCCCCGGGGCTGTTGGGGCTGTCTCTGCGGGGCTGGGGGCTCCACGCAGCCCTGAGAGCTGGAGGGACCCGCGTGGCATCGTGGGGACATCGGCGTCTCGGGGACCGCGCGGTGGCGGTGCCCTCCCTGCAGCCCTTCCCCACCTCGGGGGGTGGAAGCTGCTTGCAGAGCTGGAGGTGCTCCTGAGTTTTGTTTTTCAAAAGGCTGCCAAATCCGTAGCAAAGTTTGCCCAAACTCTTTCTTCCTTGTTCCCGCAAGCCCCCAGCGGTGCACAGCACCCGGGCACGCAGCGGGGACCGGCTCCTCCTGCTCCATCCCCTCTGCACCCCGCGGCTCCCCCAGCCTTGGGGGTTTGGGGTGGCAGAGGCAGCAGCCATGGAAAAGGAGGAGAGGAAAGCCCCCCAAAACCGCGTCCAAGAGGAGCCTCCCTTAGGATGCCAAAAGAAACCAAAATAGACCTCAGGGTCCAATTCCAGAGAAAAAAAAGCTGAGTTTGGGTGCCACGGTAGGCAGTTGGGGTCCATTTCAAGTCGGCCAAGATGCCTCCAGCCCAGCCCGTCACTACCAGTGGCGGAGGGGACCGAGCCTGCCCTGGCAGCAATTCACCCAGCCCAACACGCGCGCTCGCTGGCCCCGCTTGTCTCCGCTGGTGGCAGAAAGCCGGGGCGAAGAGCTGGGGTGGAGACATCCCAGCTGATGTCCAGCGTCCCCGGGGAACGTCACCCACCGAAGACGCAGCTACCGCCGCCACGGGCTCCCGTGAGGGAGGGGCTGCTCAGGTCCTGCCTTAGAGGGCAGCCGAGCGCGGGGCTCCGGCCGGCCGGAGCCAGGGGAAGGGCATGGATTTGCGGCAGAGGTTTCGCCTCCCTCCCTGACGTCCCTCTCCCATCCCTCCCTCAGCTACAGAGGTCCTGATCCAGCCCTCGGCCGAGGTGCGGGAAGGGGCTGCCGTCACCCTGACCTGCCTGGGGGCTCGGGGCGCAGCGCAGGAGACCCTCTACACCTGGTACAGGAACGGCAAGCGGCTGCAGGAGAGCTCGGCCCCCACGCTGCGCTTCCCCTCCGTCCGCGGCGAGGACGCAGGCGCTTTCCAGTGCAGGGTCGGGAGCAGCAACGGCAGCGACGTGTCGGCGGCCGTCCCGCTGCGGGTGCTCTGTAAGTGCTGCCGGGGGGTCTCCCCCCGCTAACGCTCAGGCCAGCGCGGGGGGTCCCGGGTCTGGGATGGGTGGCTCTGCTGGGAAGCCCCTCTGCTGTTCCCACCCTGAGGTTCCCCCGTCACCGCCCAACACGGCCAAGGAGCTCTTGGGCAGAAATGTGGAGAGGGTGGAAAATTCCCTTTTGCGGGTAAATCTGTGAATTTGGGGGAGGAGAAATTCAGAACATCCCAAAATTCCCAAGAACCAAAGAGTTTTAAAACGTCCCGTGAAATTAAATTCAACTTCTCAGAACAATAGATGATCCCTGTGAAAAATATATTCCGGTTGGATTTTGCCTTCCAAATATTTTCTGTGCTGTAAAATAAAAATCTTCCCTGATACCAAACCAGGAAAAATTCCATGAATTTTTCAGTCCTGACCCAACGGCATTTGTCCGTACTCCTGGTAGGAAATGTGCATCACAACCGGACCCCAGATGCCCGAACCACTGGGGTCTCTGCAGATCTGCCCCAGGGTTTGGGGTAGGGCTGGACCCGGAGCTCAAGCCAGGTGACAAGAGAGGTGCCAGCAGAGGTGGCACGTCCCTTGCAGAGAGCCGGCAGATGTGGGACCCTGGGGTCTGGCAGCTGGAGGGTCGTGGGATGCCCAAAAGCTGCTCAGGTGGTACCGGAAAGCAGCAACCCCTTGGGTTCTCGGGGTTCTCCCGGCCTCGGGGATCCATAATATTGTGACCAGAGATGTTTCAACCCTGCAGTCCCACCGAGGCAGCCGGTGATGAGCTCCTTCCTGGAGACCCAGGGCGGGCGCCTGGGCATCATCCAGTGCACCGTCGAGAGTGACCCAGAGGCCAGCCTGACCCTATGGAGAGGGGAAGACCTAATAGCCTGCAGAGGGGGCTGCCCCACAGCCCCCAACCCCAGGGTCCGCACCACCTTCTCCTACAACGGCCTGAAGGTGGAGATCGGGGACGTGGTGCTGGAGGACGAGGGGACGTACGTGTGCCGGGCTGGCAACCCGCAGGGCAACGCCAGCGCGGCCATGGACTTCAGGGCTGAGAGTGAGTGCGGTGGAGGAGCGGTGGGCAGGACAGAGCCGGATGCCACGCGTCAGGGAGAATCCTGGGGGAGGGGAGGGTGGGAAGGGGACGCCAGGGAAGGAGACAAGCTCAGGAGATCAAGGGCGATGGTGGCAGAAGGACAGAACGAGCAGAAATGCCCGGGAAATCCAGGGTACGGAACAGCGTCTGTCTCGGAAGAGCTGCCGTGCACAAGTCGCCTGGTGCCAGGGAGGAGCGTGAGCGGGGTTAAAGTGGGGGCTGCTACAGGAGGGGGGTGCCGGCCCCTCCGACCCCCCCAGCCCCTCCTGGTGGGTTTGGAGGGTTGGTTCCCCCACGGCCATAGCGAGGGCTCCGGCTCCTGGTGGGGATCCACCGCTGAACCCTGCCTGTGCGGGACTGGGGAACGCTGCTGAGGGGGTTCCCAGGGGCCCCCTCCTGCCGGCACATCGCCCCTCGGCTGGCGGGGCCGGGGGTGGCCGGTACCCCCCCCGCCGGGCTGCCGCAGGGTGCTGCTCCGGCTCAGAGCTGTCCCTGTCGCGGCGTTGCGGGATGAGCCGGCGTCGTTGCAGGATGAGCCGGCATTTGCCACCTCCTGGAACAGCCACAAAGTCACTTGCTAGCTGGCTGGCCTCAGCGAGGGGTTGTTCACCGTAACGGTGCCGGGGCGGCGCTGGCTGGCCGTCCCGGCTGAGTTCATGCCGCAGCCTGTTTGCCCCCTGCCTCTGCCCCTGCCCGTAGCTGCCAGCATCGCTGTGGCTCCGTCCTCCCACGTGCTGGAAGGCCACGCCGCCAACCTGACCTGCCACCTGAGCAGCGACTCCCCGGCTCTGCCCAACTTTACCTGGTACCGAAACGGGCAGCGGCTCGCCGAGGGCTCGGCCGCCTCCCTGGTCTTTGGGCAAGTGGCCAGCACGGACGCGGGTCTCTACCACTGCACGGCCACCACCGAGGGCGGCAGCCGGAGCTCCCCCGCCGTCTCCCTGGACGTGCTGTGTACGTACGGGCTGCCCGGGGACGCTCGGTTTATTATTTTATCAGGGTTTGTGGCTTACGTCGGCGCAAGCGTGCCCAGCTCCGCTCACACTTGTAGCTGTGCCCGGGGTCTGGGCAGAGCCGATGTGGGTGCACGCGCGGATCTTTGAGCACATAGACATGGCCCGGGGCTTCTTCCCGTGGGCCTCCGTCCTTCGGTGCCGCCGTCCGCGGCGTCTTTACTTTCACGCGCTTAACACGTGCACGGGCGTCGTGGGATCCCGCAGGTGTGAAGCCTGTATGGGTTTGAGGGCCGCTCTGTGGTATAGCACACCCCGAAAAGCCCGTGAGGGTGCAGCCGTGTGTGGGGACAGTGTGGTCACCTGGGGACGGTGTGGTCCCCTGCGTCCGGCAGAGTCCTGGCTGGCAGAGACCTCCCCTTCCCTTCCCTTCCCTTCCCTTCCCTTCCCTTCCCTTCCCTTCCCTTCCCTTCCCTTCCCTTCCCTTCCCTTCCCTTCCCTTCCCTTCCCTTCCCTTCCTTCCCTTCCCTTCCCTTCCCTTCCCTTCCCTTCCCTTCCCTTCCCTTCCCTTCCCTTCCCTTCCCTTCCCTTCCCTTCCCTTCCCTTCCCTTCCCTTCCCTTCCCTTCCCTTCCCTTCCCTTCCCTTCCCTTCCCTTCCCTTCCCTTCCCTTCCCTTCCCTTCCCTTCCCTTCCCTTCCCTTCCCTTCCCTTCCCTTCCCTTCCCTTCCCTTCCCTTCCCCTCCCCTTTCCCCTTCCCTTCCCCTTTCCCCTTCCCTTCCCTTCCCTTCCCTTCCCCTTTCCCCTTCCCTTCCCTTCCCTTCCCTTCCCTTCCCTTCCCTTCCCTTCCCTTCTCTTCCCTTCCCTTCCCTTCCCCTTTCCCCTTCCCTTCCCTTCCCTTCCCTTCCCTTCCCTTCCCTTCCCTTCCCTTCCCTTCCCTTCCCTTCCCTTCCCTTCCCTTCCCTTCCCTTCCCTTCCCTTCCCTTCCCTTCCCTTCCCCTTCCCTTCCCTTCCCTTCCCTTCCCTTCCCTTCCCTTCCCTTCCCTTCCCTTCCCTTCCCTTCCCTTCCCTTCCCTTCCCTTCCCTTCCCTTCCCTTCCCTTCCCTTCCCCTTTCCCCTTCCCTTCCCTTCCCTTCCCTTCCCCTTTCCCCTTCCCTTCCCTTCCCTTCCCTTCCCTTCCCTTCCCTTCCCTTCCCTTCCCTTCCCTTCCCTTCCCTTCCCTTCCCTTCCCTTCCCTTCCCTTCCCTTCCCTTCCCTTCCCTTCCCTTCCCTTCCCTTCCCTTCCCCTTTCCCCTTTCCCCTTCCCTTCCCCTTTCCCCTTTCCCCTTCCCTTCCCCTTTTTCCCCTTCCCTTCCCCTTTCCCCTTCCCTTCCCTTCCCTTCCCTTCCCTCCCTTCCCTTCCCTTCCCTTCCCTTCCCTTCCCTTCCCTTCCCTTCCCTTCCCTTCCCTTCCCTTCCCTTCCCTTCCCCTCCCCTCCCCTCCCCTCCCCTCGGAAGGCGACGCAGCTTTTCCCTCTCTTTCGGGGAGGCCCCGGGCAGCTCCCGCTTTCCGGGAGGTCTCGTAGCTGCCATGGCTGCACAACGGCCGTTCTCTGCCCTGCGCAGACCCCCCGCGGGACCCTCGGCTGACGGCGTTCCTGGAGACGGAGAGAGGCCGCCTGGCCATCTTCCGGTGCTCGGTGGAGAGCAACCCTCCCGCCCGGCTGGCCCTGCACCGGGGCGAGGAGCTGGTGGCCACCGGTGACGCGGGGAGCAGCCCCAGCCCGAGGGTCGGCGTCTCGGCCGCCCCCAACACCCTCAGGGTGGAGATCCGGGAGGTGACGCCGGCGGACGAAGGCAGCTACCGCTGCACCGCCACCAACGCGCACGGCGCCGCCGCCCACCGCCTCTACTTCCGCGTGCAGAGTGAGTACCGCGTGCCGTCCGGCTCGTGCCCGTGCCGCGCAGCGTCGTGGCGGCGCTGGAGGGGCATCGGGTGGGGGCCGGGAGGGAGGTGACACCAAATGCCACCTTTTCCACGCGGTTCCTCCCTGCGTGCCACTGTCTGACGGGACGAGCGCACGTTCCGGTGCCGTCCCGCGGTGACAGCGGGGCAGAGAAATGTCACCGAGCATCGTGGGCTACGGCCGGGCGACCCAAAGCGACCGAGCTGCGGCGGCCGGGCGTGATCCTGCTCCCGGGCCACAGCGAGGACGTCGCTTTGTGCTAAGCCATGTCGGGCAGACGCCAGCGCGGGGCAGTGGCCGGCACCGGCTGTTTTGCCGTGTGGTTTGTTCGGCCGCTCCTTCACCCGCCTCCCCAGCAGCTCGCCAGCGGGTGGGATGGGGTGTCCCCATCCCTGCTGGGGGGGGGTCCCCGTGCAGGGGCTCGGCTGTGACGAGCTGGGACCCGGTGGTCTGCCCTGGGGGGCTCGGCATCGGTGCCTAACCAGCACCCAGCCCCTCTCACCGCTGCACCCAGTCCCTGGAGCGAGGCAGCACCCGAGTTACCCAGGGGTTAGCGGGAATCCTGAACTGAATTAATTCGTTGGGTTGGGATCCGGCCCTCGGACTGATAGACCCACGCGTGTCTCCGTGGAGGTGAGGTTGCTCAGGGGCCGGCAGCGCCGAGCTCTGCCGCGGTGCTCTCTAAGCTGCCGGCATCGTCTCGCCGTGCTCCAGCTGCCCGAGTCCTCGTCTCGCCGTCCGCGGAGGTGCGGGAAGGAGACGACGTCTCCCTGACGTGCCAAGTGGCGGGAGAGCCGCAGGACGGCACCGTCTACTCCTGGTACAAGAACAGCGAGCGGCTCCAGGAGAGCCCCGACAACTTCCTCGCCCTGCCCGGCATTGCCAGCGCCGCCGCCGGCTCCTACCACTGCCGAGCCCGCGGCCCCTCGGGGACCAGCGTCTCCCCAGCCGTCGCCCTGCGCGTCGCCTGTGAGTGGGACCCTGGAATCGAGGCGAGGGGGAGCGGGGTGCCTGGGTGGGGTGGTGCCTGGGTGGGATGGTGCCGGGGGTGGGGAGGTGCTGGGGGTGGGATGGTGCCGGGGGTGGGATGGTGCCGGGGGTGGGGTGGTGCCGGGGGTGGGGTGGTGCCTGGGTGGGATGGTGCCGGGGGTGGGATGGTGCCTGGGTGGGATGGTGCCAGGGGTGGGATGGTGCCATGGGTGGGATGGTGCCGGGGGTGGGATGGTGCCGGGGGTGGGGTGGTGCCGGGGATGGGATGGTGCCATGGGTGGGATGGTGCCGGGGGTGGGATGGTGCCGGGGGTGGGGTGGTGCCGGGGGTGGGGTGGTGCCGGGGATGGGATGGTGCCATGGGTGGGATGGTGCCGGGGGTGGGATGGTGCCGGGGGTAGGATGCTGAGCAAGGCCACTCGGCCGCGCAGGGCTATGGCTGGCACGTAGCGGGCACCTTGCAGCCGTGGCTGCTGCCGCTGTCCCCAAATGCTGCGTGTCCCACCACGGGACTTGCATGCTTTGTAAGAAAACATCCTCCGCCCTTAGAAAATGCCAAAGTGTTAAAAGTAGAAAGTTTATGGGAGCATATTTCCCCGATAAACGCCTGGTCTGAGTAAAACCCACCCTGGTCGGTCACGTCCCCTTTCAAGCAGAACTTTCCCACGAGAAGCGGGGTGCCCGCCCCACGTCTCACCTGCCTGCCGTGTCGCATAGAAAGGGGGAAAAAAGAAATGCAATCACAACTATTTTGGTTCTGTTAAAACAACATCTTTCAGTCGAACATCTGAAATGACCCAAATTTTTCAAGTCTTCAGTTAGGAGAAACGTTGGAAATGGGATGGAGGGGAAAATCTGGGAGGGAGAAAGCCTGGGTTATGCTTTCGCTGCGCGTGCGGGCTGCTGCTGCCCCGGCGCTGGCTGAGAGGTGCCGGAGCCGCTGCAAACACCCCGGGGTGTCGGAGGAGCCCGGGGAGGGCGATGCCACCCAGGACCCCCGGTTTGCTCACCCTGCGCGTTAACGCCTGGCCTGGTCAGATCCTCCGCGGGTGCCGGTGCTGACGTCCTTCCTGGAGACCCCCGAGGGACGGCGGGGTGTCCTGCAGTGCACGGTGGACAGCAGCCCGCGGGCAGAGCTGGCTCTCTTCAAGGACCAGGCGCTGGTGGCCTCCACGGCACCGCCGCAGCCCACCGCCCCGCCGCGGCTCAGCGTCGCCGCGGCCTTCAACACGCTGCGGGTCAGCATCCGCCCCGTGCTGCTGGAGGATGAGGGCGAGTACGTGTGCTCCGCCAGCAACGCCTACGGCAACGCCAGCGCCGCGGTGAACTTCACGGGAGGCAGTGAGTGCGGGGCTGGCATTGCTGCCGGGGACGGGCAGGGTGCGGGCAGGGGATGGGACGGAGCTGCGCGAGGAGCCGGGGGAGCGATGGAGGTGACGAGGCGAAGGCGAACGCTACCGGAGGACGCTTGCGGGGAAGGGAGGGCAGAGAGGAGCTGGAACGGGACGGACAGCACAGAAACAGAGAAGGAACGGAGGAAGACGCGTGTTTACGGGGACACGCGTCTCGTGTTTAGTGTTTAGTGTGCCCCCCTGCACGCCGCAGCTCCTCTCGGAGGTGATGCGAAGGGCCGGCTTTGCCGTAGCCATCCACGACGCCGTCCTGGCCGTGCTCGCGGAGCCGGCGTCACCCCGGGCTGTCTTACGGCAGCCGCAGGAGCAGAGGGGTTAGCAGGGAGGGGGCTGCGGCATCTTCATCGCTTCTTGTCTGGAATGACGGGAAAAGAGCCCCAAGCTGAAGTCCCGGACGAGACCAGCTCTCCCGCCAAGCAGCCCACCGCCCTCCCGCCAGCCGTCCCTCCGTCGCCTCCTGCCCACCCCGCTCTACCGGAGCATCACCTCCTCCTCCTTCCACCGCAGCCGCCAGGGTCTGGATCTCCCCTTCCCCGGACGTCCGGGAAGGCGACTTCGTCAACCTGACCTGTGCGGTGGAGAGCGAGAGCGGCGGCGGGGACGTGCTGAGCTACACCTGGTACAAGAACAAGGTCTGGTTCAGCAGCGGCCCGGCCCCGTCCCTCGCCTTCCCCAGCGTCGCTGCCGCCGACGCCGCCTCCTACCACTGCACGGTGCGGACCCCGGCGCGGACCCGCAGCTCTGCCCCCGCCACCCTCAACGTCCTCTGTGAGTTCCCGTGGGCAGGGGGCTTCACGCCGCGGGGGCAGGTCCCCGGTGCCCACCCGGGGCAGGGACCCCGCCGCGCTGCAGGGAGGTCCCTCGGGCGTCACTTGGCCCTTGGCCGGTCCCCTTGGCTGGGAACCCTCCCGGGGGCATGTTCTGGAGCGGGTGGGGGGCCTGCCTTAATTTTGGGGTCTCAAAAAAACCTTAGCTTTTGTCCCAGGTCTTAACCAAGCCAAGCTTTACACCCTGGGCCTGGGGCAGACCTGGCCGAACAGCCCCACGTCGTCTGCAGAAGATTTCAGTGAAGTTGGTCCAAGCCCCCCAAGTTCGTCCTTATGCTTTGTACCAAAGTGAAAGAGGAAAATCTTTGGCTTTCAGGAAACGTTGCAGCATTTATTTTTTTTTTCCCCCTGATTTGGAAAATGAAAACCAGACTTTGTTTAAAAAAACAGACGTGCAAAGAAAAATGTAGTTGCAAGTCAGAATGTAAGATGATTTTTTTTTCCTTTTTATTAGAAAAAGGCAGCTTTAACTTATAAATCTGCTGTGAGGAGGGAGAAGCACTCCTGGAAATGTCCTGCAGAGAGCCCGAGACTCCGGCAACAAATCTGTTGCTTCTCTCCCTCCTCCTGATTTTGGAGGGGGAATGCCGGATGGATGCTGCTAAAAATATCCTGGCATCATGGGCCCGAGCTGCACCCGCAGCCGTGCGGCCCTTGCACAAGCCTTGCTGTTGAGGTTTGCCGTGCCCCGAAGCGCGATAGCTGGTTTTTGGAGGCCGGGGCGCGAGCGCAGCGCCGAGCCGGGACAGGCCACGCTCCGAGCCACGCTCCCACGCCCGGCCGGCACGGCTGGAGCTGCCGCAAGCAACTCGCAAATGAGCTGCAGGTTAGAAATGAGCCCAGCGCGTGACCCCGCGCCGAGTTTTAGGGGTCGGTTTGGCGCAAGGAGACCGCGGATGATGAGCAAAGAGGCGGCGCTGCCCGAGAAGGTGCCGCGTCGCCGGCAGCGGAGCCCGGCAGCAGAGCATCGCCGCTCCGGCTCGCAGCCCAGCCGAGACCGTGAGAGCAGCCGGCCCGGCTGGGGATGCTCCGACTCTCGGAATGCTGCTTATCCTACAATCCGCCTCTTTCCCCCTCCTTCCCTTCCCGCAGACCCCCCCAGGAACCTGCAGATGAAGGCTTTCGTGGAGAGCGGCGAGGGGACGGCAGTCATCCTCCTCTGCTCCGTGGAGAGCAACCCCCTGTCCGAGATCACCCTGCTCAAGGAGGGGCAGCCGGTGGCCTCCGGCCCCCCCGCGGGACGTGACCACCCCGGGCAGAGCGGCCACATCTCCCCCGCTCCCAACGCGCTGAGGCTGGAGCTCCGGGAGGCTTCCGAGGAAGACGAGGGCGAGTACGAGTGCCGGGCACGCAGCCTTCTAGGCAGCACCCGTGGGTCCCTGCCCCTCCGTGTGCAGGGTGAGTCCGGCTTCGCCGCGGGTGGGGGGACAAGGGGCTGGGGGACCCCCGAGCGGGTTGGGGTGGGCTTCGAGGGCTATGGCCCAAATAAGCGTTGCAGAGCATCACGGGGGTCAGGAAGGGCTGGCAGGGGGGCAGAGAGGTGCTGCCGCCCGCTCGGGTGGGCACCCACCCCCCGCACGCACCCCGCTGAAGGGGGACGGTGGCTTCGGAGCCGGGAAAGGCTTGTCCAAGCGAGGAGGGCAAGCCTCGTGGCGACGAAGGCCAGCTCCGCTCCGTTCTCCCTAGCCGTCAGGGTGGTGGTGCGACCCTCGGCCGAGGTGCTGGAGGGGACCGACGTGACGCTGACCTGCCGGGACACGGGCACCCGCCCGGGCACCCTCTACGCCTGGTACAAGAACGGGCGGTGGCTGGCGGAGGGGCTCGACGCCTCTCTCGTCCTCCCCGGTGCCCGCCGCACGGACGCGGGGGTCTACGCCTGCCAGGCGGGGAGGGGGCTGCGCGGCCGCCGGGCCCCCCCAGCCGCCCTGCGGGTCCTCTGTGAGTGAGGGGCGGCTGCATGGGGGGGGGGGGACGGGACACGACACAGGGGACACCGGGTCCTACAGGCAAAGGGAGCCCAGGGATGTCGCGGTGGCAGTGCCGCGGCTGGGAAGACGGTCTGTGTCGCCATCTGGTGACATCCCGCCACCCTGGCCCGGGGGGGGGGGGTCCCCAAGCGCTGCCGGGTCTCGCTTCGTGCTCCATCCCCCGCTTCAGCCAGCAGCAAAGCTGTCCCCCCCCCGAACCCCACTGGCCGGTCCCCTGCCACCGTCCCGGGGGGAACGCCGTCCTTGTCGTCGTAGATGCACCCCGGGAGCCATCCTTTACCTCCCTGGTGGAGCCCCGGGGGGGGCGGCGGGCCGTCCTGCTCTGCGCCGTCGACAGCTTCCCGCCCTCCGACATCGCCCTGCGCCGGGGTCCCGGCCACGCGCCCCTGGCCTCCACGCGGGGCACGGCCGACCCGCGCTTCAGCGTCCAGGCGGCCCCCAACTCCCTGCGGGTGGAGATGGGGGGGCTGGAGCCGCAGGACGCGGGGCTCTACGTCTGCTCGGCCAACAACAGCTACGGCACCGCGTCCTCGTCCCTGCGCCTGGATGGGGGAGGTGAGGGTGGCCCCGAGCCACGGCCACGGCGAGCCCCGGCCACGGCGAGCCCCGTGGCAGGGTCCTCCCATGGCAGCATGGCTTTCGGGAGGCTTTGGGGGGGGGGGGGGTGTGGGGACGGCGTTGTCCTGTGCAATCCCCCCTCCTGACTTCCCGGCCTCCCTCCTCCTCCTCCTCAGGGGTCACAGTCACCGTTGAGCCCTCGCCAGAAGTCCCCGAAGGCACCACAGCCACCATGACCTGCTCGGCCGTCCCTTGGGTGGGGGAAGAGGCCAACTACACCTGGTACAAGAACAGCCGGTGGCTGCAAGAGGGACCGGCCGGATCCCTCGTCCTTGCCCGCGTCTCCAGCGCCGACACCGGCTCCTACCGCTGCCGGGCGAGCGGGACACGGGGCAGTGCCGCCTCGGCCCCGCTCAGCCTCAGCGTGCTCTGTGAGTGTCCCCCGGCCCCGCGGGGACAGGCCACCGGGCGGTACGGGCATCCAGCCCGGCATCACGCGTGTCCCATCCACGCGGTCCTGCTACGGCAAGGGGGCCTTCCTCCTCTTCCTCCTCCTCCTCTCCCGGCCCTGCTCCTCTCCCCTCGGGACCGGGGCAGAAGACATCGGGGTTTTGTCTAGCAGTGGCTGCAGACACCCCTCGAAAGTCAGATTTGGAGTCAACGCGCTCCGGGCTGGGGGGATGCTCCAGCCTGGGGGGGGAGGAAGCGAAGGGCTGGAGAGGGTGAGAAACCACCAGCCCCGGGCCGGAGCGGGTCCAGACCGGAGGAGGGATGCGTCAAGCAGCCTTTGGCGAGCGTCCAGGCCAGCGTGGGAGGGGGTCCCACGCCACGGTCCCGCCACCAGCCCCGTCTTCCCCACGCAGACCCCCCCCGGGACGTATCCGTCAGCACCTTCCTGGAGAACCGCAACGGGCGGGTGGGCATCGTGCTGTGCACGGCCGACAGCCACCCGGCTTCCACCATCACCCTGTACCGCCGCGGCCGGCTCCTGGCCTCCAGCCTGGCCCCAGCCACCGCGCTGGGGGTCCGTGCCTCCCCCTCCCACAACGCCCTCCGGCTGGAGCTCGGGGCCGTGGGGCCGGAGGACTCGGGCCAGTACACCTGCGTGGCCGGCAACCCCCTGGGCAACGCCACGGCCGGCGCCTACTTCGACGTGCGCAGTGAGTGGGGCTGCCCCCCCCCGGGGGGCTGTGGGGCTCGGCGGGGAATTGTGCCGGAAAGATGGTGATTTCGGGGCAGTAGGGATGACCGGCAGAAGTGGGTTGAATCGGCCGTGAGTTTTTCGGTGGATGGGAAAAGAGGGAGCGTTTTACTGCGAGAATGGGGTGTTTCCTTCCGAGGAGCTTTTCTCCCGAAGCATCCCAGGTTGGTTTTTTTTTATGAAAGGGCTAAAAAAAGCCCACGGAAACAGAAAATGGAGTTGCATGTTGCAGAATGATCAAAAAAAAGTGAGGAGGAATTGGCTTGGGTTCGACAAACGGCAAAACAGGGTGCTGGTGCTTGTCGCTGTGCCGGGGGACTCCCCCCGCCCTGCCCGCTCCCTGCCCGGCCCCGGGTGCTGGCAGGGGACAGGACACTGTCCAGCGCAGGGTGACATGGGCAAGGACAGCCACGAGTGTCCCCGCGTGGTCCCACTGGGGACCCAGCGTGCTGTCGTGCCACCCTCTGACCCCCCACAGTGTGTCCTCGACCCACCGAGTGGCCGTCCCCAGCCCCGGGGACATGGCAGCGGTGCCGAGGGCTGTCACCTGCCCGCAGCCGGCTGTCACAGCCACCACCTCAGGGTCCCCTTCACCCCTCACGGGGCACCCCAAGGCCTGGGGGGGGGTCCCACGTAGACTGACCCCACACCAGGACCACGCTGCGGCTGCAGCCATGGAGGTCACCCCCCCCCACCCGGGGCTCCCCGAACCCCTCCGATCTTGCCGAGCCGGCAGCCCCGGCACCGGCGGGGATCTGCCCTGGCTCCCCTCTGCCCACAGCTCTCACCCACCTCCTGGCCTTCACCATCCTGGCCGGGCTGCTCACGGCTGCCATCTGCGTGGCCGCCCTGGCCCTCCTGGCTGTGAAGCTGTGGCCCAGGTAATGTCCCCGGGGCTGGGATGGGGACGGGGGGGGGGGGACAGGGACCGTGGTGGTGACCGAGGGTGGCAGCTCCCTCTGCTCCCTTCCAGGATGAGGAAGTTTTGGGGCTGGTCCGGTGCCGAGGACACCTTCGAGCTGAGGAGCAAACAGGAGCAGGCGCAGGTAGGGACCTCGGTGGGGCCAGCTTTGAGGACCCCCCACCCTGAGCTCCCGTGGGGTGTCCATGGGGTGTCCGTGGGGTGTCCGTGGGGTGTCCGTGGGGTGTCCGTGGGGTGCGCTGTGCTGAAGACCATCTCAGTGCTGCCCCGGCGTGGGGCTGGGGGATGCGGGTCCGGGCTCCCACACCAGCCAGGATCTGGCCCATCCAGGCCGTTACGTGCAGCCGCTGCAGCCTTGGCCGTCGTTGCTGGAGCGGGGAAAGGGCAGGAGGGGCAGAGCCTCCCCAGGACCGGAATTACCCCTTGCAGGCTCATCCCAGAGGGGCTTCACAGCACCCGCGGGTGCCCACCCCTCTGGGCGATGCTCCGGGTGCTCCCCTGGCCCCGCGGGCTCCACCACGGGTAGGGTTTCTCCAACCTTTTCCAGGTGGATGGAGCTTCTTAAGCCGGTGGCTCTTTGGCCCAGGAGCAACTGTAGCAGCCGATGCTGGAAGCGCACAGCCCCGACTTGGCTGGATCCATCCCCTCCCAGCCTCCTCTGCCCCTCGTCCCTCCCCGCCATGGATGTTGTTCTCACGCCGGGCACGGTCTGTGCTCGCCACCGCGCGTGGCGCGCCGCGTGTGCCAGGCACCGGCAAGCTGTGACGGCTCAGAGCTGCTCTCCAGCAGCAAAACCCCAGAAGGAAAAAAAAAAAAAAAAAAATCTCTCCCGGTGGCGGTGCAAGGCGGGGGGCAGCCCCTCCATCGCCACCCTCCCTCTTGTCCCCCCACCAAAGCCACCACCCCGGGGTGCTGCCCACCGGGGTGCTACGCAGCCCCCGCGTGCTGGGGCCTCCCCGTGTGCTATTCCCGTCTGGAAATAAAACCCGGAGCAACGCACAGCCGGCGCCTGTTGGGATGAGCTGGGAAGGGGCTTTATCGCCCTGCTTTGGGAAGGGTGGGGAGCAAGGAGGGAACCAGGCAGCCTCGGGGCTGGGCAGGGCCGGTTCACCCGGGGACCCCCCCACGTTGGCGTGCGATTCCTTCCCTGCTCTCTCCTCCGCTTTGCCACCCAAAGCCGGTCTGCGGCCGCTGCGGAGCAATGGCTTGGGCTGCGGACGGGGCCGCGGGGCGAGGTGGGAGATCGGGGACGTGATGCTTGGAGACAGCCCACGGTCACAGCACCCCATTTTCCTGGCATCTGTCTTGTCGGCCCGTCGGACAGGAGGGCAGAGGTGTCCCCAGGCCAAACGTGTCCCCTCGGTGCCCGGGAAGAAGCGGGGGACGAGGAGGAGCCCTGTCCTGTCGGCTCCCTGCTGCCGGAGGGGAGCTGGGGGCCTCAGGAGGGCTTCGCTTGCCGAAGTCGCAGCCCGCGGCGAGGAAAGCGGCTGCTGGGCCGTGTCCCCTCCGGGACCCGCTGCCGTTAGATGTCACTCTGCGGCCGCCTCGCCGCCGGACAGGGGCTCGGCCGCGGGTGTGCAGCTTTGGAGCATGGAGCTGGAGCTTCCCGAGCACGGCGCAGGGGCTCGGGGACGACGTCCCCCCTCTCATCAGCCTGGTTCGCAGCTCCTGTTCATGCGCCGAAGCAACGTGCTGCCACTCCCGCAGGCTGGGGGACACAGCCAGCACCCGCCCCCCAACACCCTCCTGCTTTTGCCTGTGTGTCGTCCCCCCCCCAGCTCTCTGTGCTCAAACCGCCCGATCTACCAGCCATGTTTCTAGCTAATTTCCCTCTTTCTCAGCTCTCAGGATCGCACAGACCCGCACCCTCCTCGGACGCATCCTCCCGGTGCCGTGTCCCACGGGGGGTGAGCGGGGCCAGCCAGGCAGGATGGCCCCACGGGTGGGGGGCTGACGGGACAGCAGCACGCCCGGGAAGGACTTTCACCAGCAAACATGCAATGTCCCCCTGTGCCTGTGCCCAGAGTGAGAGCAGGGCCCTGCTCAGGCTGTCCCTGTCCCCATCCCTGTCCCCATCCCAGTCCCCATCCCATTCCCATCCCCATCCCTGTCCCCATCCCATCCCTGTCCCCACCCCATCCCTGTCCCCATCCCATCCCATCCCTGTCCCCATCCCAGTCCCCATCCCATTCCCATCCCCATCCCATCCCCATCCCCATCCCCATCCCTGTCCCCACCCCATCCCTGTCCCCATCCCATCCCATCCCTGTCCCCATCCCTGTCCCCATCCCAGTCCCCATCCCATTCCCATCCCCATCCCCATCCCCATCCCCGTCCCCACCCCATCCCTGTCCCCATCCCTCCCGCAGTCCCCAGGAGGGGCAGCAGGACCAGACCTGGTGGCAGCCGGACATGGCGTAGCGAGGAGGGGGTCAGGGACCCCCCCTCCAGCAGCCCACCCTCGTGGGCGCTTGCTGGGGCTGTTCAGGGAGGAAGGAGGAGGCTGGGGCGCGGGGCCGGGTGCCCCATGCGAGCGCAGGGCAGCGATGCCTCCCCCTGCCCGGCACGGGGGCCAGCCCCATGGTTCCCTGTCCCACCGGGGGGTCCCAGCCCTTGAGAAATGCCCACAAAGCGGGGCGAGGTGGTGGAGGGGCCGGGAGAGGGGGGATGAGCGGCGACGGGGACAGTCGGGGACCTCGCTGCCACCCGCAGCTGGGGGAAGGCGGGTGAGGGAGGAGATGGAGCCAAGCCCTTCCCTGGGGAGCACAGTGACGGGACCGGGGGGCAAAGGACACGAGGTGCAGAAATCGAAAGGCCGATTTGATATAAGGCAAAATAACCCTTCACTGCGAGCGTGGCTGATGTGGGAACCGGGGTCTGGAAAGGCTGTGCTGCCTCCGTCCCTGGGGTACCAACACCTGGCGGGACAAGGACCCGAGCAAGCTGATCGGAGCGGTCTGTCCTCGGAGCAGAGGGTGGCAGCCGAGACCTCGGGGGGTCCCCAGCCCACGTCACGACCTGGGCTGGTGACGGGACTCGGGGCGCAACGCCGCGGCGCTCTCCTGCACTGGGAAGTGCCCAAATCCCCACGCCCAGGCAGCCAAAACCTCCCCGGAGCCAGGCCTGCGGCGAGGGGCAACGCCAACGGCGCGGGGAGCAGAACCCGGGGGGGGGGCTCGGACCCGGCACCGGGCAGGAGCGACCCCGGCAGAGCTGCTCCTGCTCGCGGCACTGGGACGGGGAGCTGAGGGACTGGTGCCGGCTGGGGACTCCGTGGTGGCTGAGGGGGACGACGCTGGGGACCCAGTCGGTGACCAGATCCCCTGGCTTTGGAGCAGCCACGTGGAAGCATTTGGCACAAGCCTTCCAAAAGCAACTCCCGCCAGCCGGCATCTGCTCCACCGCAGGCGCGTAACAGCAGTGCCCACCAGCCAGGGGCTCACGCAGCCTTGGGGGGGGGTAGCCCCATACAGTGACACCCGGGTGCGCTCCCCCGAGCACCCCGCAAGGCCCTGTGCCCTCCGAGCGAGGGGCTGGCTTTGCTCCCGCGGCCTCAGGTTGTGTCTGTGCATGCTCTGGGGGTGGGATGGGGTGGGGTGGGAGCGGAGCTGAGCCCACGGGTGGCGGGCAGGGTGGCGGGCAGGGTGGCGGGCAGGGTGGCGGGCAGGCATCCCCCTCCCCAGCCCATTGCAGCAGCCGCTGCCTCCTCGCTGAGATCCCTCCGAGCATCTGGCAGCAGCGAGGTTAAACCTCCGTCATCTGCTAAACCGCAAGCCCAGACGGATGAGTTCGGACGGAGCTGGGCTGACCTGGGCAGGTCCATCCCTCCGGCTGGAAATCACCTTTTCAAGGTACCTCCATGGCAGAGCCCTCCAACTCCACCGCCGCCGAACCCTCCACCACCTGCGCCCACGCCGCTCGCCGCCTCCCAACCGAGCCCCCGGGCTTTGAGAAGGGTCCCCGCGCGCATCTATTCCCTACCTCCCGCATCTCCCCAGCCTGAAGTTAATTAATTCTTGCCCAAACCTCCCCGGGCGGCCGGGTTGCTCCAGCTGGCCCCTCCTGCCCGGCCGCTTGCTGGGGGGGCCAGGGCAGATGTTGCCGGCCGGCTCGCACACGTCAGGCCCCGTGAGCCACCGCCGGCCGGCCGTGCCAGATGCGGGCTCTTCCCGGCAGCGCAACCGGTGCAGCCTGGTCCTGGGGGTGCAGAGAAGAGGGCGAGGGGAAGGTCCCGCCAGTTACAGGACCTACATCCAACCCAGAGCAAGGGCAGCACAGAGACAGGCTTGTGGGTAGGATGGGGCAGGCACCGGGCAGCACCGAGGCAGAGCCGAAGGATTGCTCCTGTAATGCTAAGCCTCTGCGAAGCGCCCGCCCTGACCCCCACGGAGGGGCTCGGAGACGCGGGGAGCAGCAAGCGGCAGGGCTTGGGAGAGCACCGGGGTGCACGCCCGCCTTAATCCAGCCCCACGGCCGCAGGAACGCCCCTGCGCCGCGGGCAGGGAGCCAGCGATTACCTCCGGGCCCTCTGAGCTCTTTCTCCTCCTTTCCTTCTGGAGCGACACACGTTAAGCCAAATCCTCCCGTCACATGGTTTAAAGGCAGAGCAAGGGAATAAGGGCAGGTCAGAAGGTGAACTGGAGGCCACGGATTTGCCATCGGGCAGAGGACCTTGCAGAAATGTGCTAGGCATTTCTCCTCGGATAAATTAGTGCGTGCTTTGATTTGCTGTTTGCAGTAATCCTGGGGACGGCTGAAATGCACCCGGTGCTGGCGGCGAGGGTGATCTCGGGGCACGCGCAGGGCTGGGCTCGCTGCCCTCGCTTTGTGCTGGCAGAGCTGTCCGCAAGCGGGAGCCCAGCCGGCCTCGGCACGTCAGCGATGCTGACGGCTCTTGTGACCATTAATGCTGGCCTGCCGGGCTCAAAGGCCCCGTTCGGTCGGGAAACGAGCCCGTCCGCTCCGTGCGAGCGGTGGCGTGATGTCCCTGCGCAGATGCGGCCCTCACCCCTGCCCTGGGCCCCGGTCCCTCTGCGGTGGGATCGGCTCTCAACAACGCCAGCCCGGCGGGTCGGTCCCGGCGGCGCGGGACGAGGGGGTGCTGCCGTGCTGCCAAGACGAGCGATGTGGGGCAACGCCGTGCCACCCGCCTCGCGATGCCTCTGCGCTTCCCGGGATTCAGCCCTAAACCCAAACCGCTGGCAGCCAAACCCCCCCGCTCCGAGCCGGCAGCCTCCCCAGCCGGTCCCAAGGGTGTCCCCGGCCAGGGCCACCTCTCCTCCATCCCGGCGCTGGTGCTTCTCCCGTCCTCCCTCCCTGAGGTTTAGTGCTCTCCGTAACATCCGCGAAGCCCATCCCGCGTCTTCCTCGCCATCGTCATCGATTATCCGTAGGTCGCCGCTAGCTGCTTGGTGGTGGCAAGGCTTGGCGGCTGTGGTGGGACGCCGCGCGGGGCCACCCCTGCCCTGACGTTCCCGTTTGGGCCCGAGCCAGCGGTGATGGACACGGGTGGGGGCAGCAGGGTGGCCGGACGCCCTCCCCTCTCCTCCCCCTGTCCCCGTGTCACGCACGCTACCCGGTTCCCGGCACGTGGCTGCGGTCACGCAGGGGCTGGGCTGGCACGGGTGGGGTGGAGGGGACAGCGCTCACCGGCCCCAGCCTCGCTGAGTCCCACAGACCCTCTCCCACACCACGTGCCGTGGAAACCAGGAGGAAGGGCCGGTCTCTGCCCTCCCGTGGCTGTGAGGGTCCTGCCCAGCCCCCCAGGAACCCCTTCCCTTCCGCTCTGCCCGGGGTCTCCTCACCCCGTAAGCCCACGGGAGCCTGGCAGCGTCTGTCCCACAGGGGCTGCAGGAGCACCCCCAGCCCCGGCGCAGAGCCCCGGCGCCGCCTGCACGCCGGCGGGCCCCCGCCGCTCCTCCTGACAGCAGCGGAGGTTTATCGGGGTCCCTCGGGTCCCTCCTTGTCTGCCGGGATCGTCAGCTCGGCCGGGGCCACTGCGGGAACCCGCACCCCGGGAGCACCCCGGGGCTCCAGGGAGGAGGGGCGACAAGGTCCCCGAGTACGTTAATTTGACGCTCATCAACTGGAATTGCCCGTGTGCGGCGGCGAGGGGTGCCTGGGGATGAAACGTGGTTTGGGGCCGATCCCCCCTTCCTGGGAAGCAGCCGGCCCGGGGGGCCACAGTGGCTGCGGGGGCCCAGGCGAGTGTCCTGGGGGACCCTGGGGGCCTGGGGGGTGGGAGGTTTCCAGCAGAGCAGGAGCTGGGGAACCTGGAAAGGTCAAGGTTATCAAAACGTGGTAGCAGCTCCCCGGGGCCGCGTTCGCACCCTCCTCCGCGCACCTGGTGGCACGCGGCATGCCGACAGCACCCGCGCCGTGTCACCCGCCTGTCCCTGCGGCCCCGCTGGCCCTCGCTGGGCGCCTGCCTCAGCCGGGCGGGCGAGAGCCCGGGCAGGGAGCGACGCGCAGGGCGGCACGCGAACCAGAAGCGACGCCAAAATGCTGCGCGGCGTCTTCTGGTGCGGGATAACCTGGCAGCGCGCCTGGGAGAAGCCGAGCCCCCAGGTCTGTTCATCCTCCTCCTCCTCCTCGCCTCCCCTTTCGGGTGCCACCCCAGTGCCCCGCCGGCTTGTGGCCCCGCGTCCCTCGTTGGTCTGGGCTTTGCTGCGGAGGTTTCTGGCGAAGCCGCCGGTCTGTGGACGCCCGTGTGCCCCCAGCCTTCGCTGCGGGGACGGCGCCGGCTGTGCCAGGCTCCCCAGCAGCGGCACACAGCCAGAGCCGGGGGGCAGGGGGGGCCTGCAGCCGCACACCTGGGGAGGGGAAACTGAGGCACCGAGAACACAGCCTCTGCGTGCGGTGGAGCTGGGGGTGCTGGGGGACACAGCCAAGCCATCGCACCCCCCACTCCCAAGCCATGGTCTGGGGGTCCACCCTGCCCCGTGGGGGCCTGGGGACCTTGGGGACCGGGGAGGGGGGTGCAAACACTATTTTTTCAGCTCCACGTCCTGCCCCGTGTCCCTCTGAGCTCTTCGCTTCCCCCCCAGCCCCAGGGATTGTTTTCTCCCATTCCCCGGAGCTGGCAGGGTGCTCAGGGCTGGGGCGGTGCCGGGCTGTGGGGCTCTGGGGGGCTCTGGGGGGCTCTGCGGGGCCAGGCCTGGTGGGGCCACCTCAGAGCGGGACTGCCCAGAGCAGGGAGCCCGGGGCAGAGACCCCAGGAGCGGGAATCCCTGAAGTGGGGACCCCAGGAGCCGGGATGGCAGAGAGGGGGTGGAAGCGGGGATCCAAGAAACCAGGATGCTGGGGGAGAGGACGCCAGGAGCGGGGTTCCAGGAGCGGGGATGCTAAAGGGGGAGATCCCAGGAGCGGGGTTCCAGGAGGGGGGGTGCTAAAGGGGGAGATCCCAGGAGTGGGGAAGGATCTGGGGTCCCCGGACCCCACCGCTCCCTGTGTCGAGGTGGCCCGGCCGCTGCGGACTCGTTCGGGGTGGGGACCCCCGGGGGAGGAGGGGCTGCTGGCCGGCCCGGGGCGCTGCGGGGGGACCCCCGGTGCCGTCGGGCTCGGTCTCTGGCGGGGTGTCGGAGCAGCCGTGGCGGGGGGGGCTGCGGTACCGGCCCGCCCAGATTTCGTTTGATTTCCTTTGATTTCGTTTTATCCGAGCGGGCGCGGCGGGGCCGGCCGGGCCGGGCCGTGGGGAGCGCACCCACCCGCGGGGGAGCTCGGCGGGGCGTGGGGCGGCCGCGGCCCGGGGGGGGGGGTGTCCCCCGCTCCCCCCTTCCCGGGGCCGCCCTGGGCTCCCCGGGACAGCGGCTCCGCTAACGAAATCGGCGCTGCCGGGGGGCCGGGGGGGGGCAGGTCGGGGCTGGGCACCCCCGGCAGGGCCCCGGGACGGGGGCGGCGGCTGCGGGACCCCCCGGGACCCCCAGCGCTCCCCCCCCCATCCTCTGCCCTCGGCGGGGTCCCCCGGAGCAGCCGCCGGAGCCCGGGGCGAGCGGAGCCGCCGAGGCCGCCCGGTCCCCGCTTGTCCCGGTGAGCAGCCCCGGGGCCCGGCCCGGGTGGGCGGGGGTGTCCCCGGGGGTGTCCCTGGGGTGTCCCTGGGGCAGCGACCCACGCCCGGCCGTGGCAAAATGCAGCGCAGCGCTGCAGAAAGAGGGGTGCAGCCTCAGCTCGGCACCCTGACAGGGCACCCTGCACGCCCACGCCATCATCTGCTGGCGGTTGGTGTCCCCGCACGCCCACCCGTGTCCGTGCATCGTTGCTCTGTGTCCGTGCACACCCACCCGTATCCGCGCACGGCTACTTGGTATCCACCCACGCGTGCACCGCGCGCGGTTACAGTGTGGCCGTGCACACTCACTCGTGTCTGTGCACCGTTACGGTGTGTCCACGCACACCCACCCGTGTCCGTGCACGGCTGCGTCGGATAATCGGACACGCCGTGTGAGGTGCAGCTACGCCGACGGCTTTAAAAACGAACACCCACCCACCCGCCCCACGGGAAGGGAGCGGTGCAGGGGTACACGGTGCCCACGCGCGGCTGCCCCGTGTCCGTGTGTCCCTGCACAGCCACCCCCTGCGCCTGCAGCTCCCCGAGGCCGTGCGGTCCCCCCGAGTCCCTGGAAAGCCGGGCACGTCCACACCACGTCAGTGCACGGTTACCCGTGTCCGTGCAAGGACCCCCGCGTCCGTGCACATCTCCCCCGTGTCCGTGCACATCTCCCTCGTGCCCGTCCACCTTTACCCGTCCCCTTGCACGCTTCTCCCGTCTCCTTGCACGGTTACCAGTGTCCATGCACAGTCCCCCGTGTCCGTGCACGGTTACCCGTGTCCGTGCACATCTCCCCCGTGTCCGTGCACAGTCCCTCCGTGTCCATGCACAGTCCCCCCGTGTCCGTGCACATCTCCCCCGTGTCCGTGCACAGTCCCCCCGTGTCCGTGCACGGTTACCCGTGTCCGTGCACATCTCCCCCGTGTCCATGCACAGTCCCTCCGTGTTCATGCACCGTCCCCCCGTGTCCGTGCACATCTCCCTCATGTCCGTGCACAGTCCCCCCGTGTCCGTGCAGTCCCCCCGTGTCCGTGCACAGCCCCCCGCGTTTCCCCACGGCTCCCCGTGCCCACGGACGCCCCGCCGCCGTTACCGTGCTCCGCCGCGCTCTCCCGGCCTGGCCGCGGCTCCTCGCCTCCCCCGGCCGCGGCCCCGCCGCCCCGGCCCCGGGACCCTCGGCGGTGCCCGGGGCGCCCCGCAGCCCCCCCGCCGGGAGCAGCGGGCCGGGGCCGGGGCCCTTCCCGGGGAAGACCGTTCGTTCGCGGGGAGAGGAAGAGGAAGGAGGAGGAGGAGGGTCCCGGTGTCCCCCGGTGCTTGCCCGGAGCCCGGCGGCGGGTTTGGCGTCCGGGGAAGCTCCGGTTCCGCTCCCGGCGGGCATCCCCGCCCGCAGCCCGGGCCCGGGGCCCGCAGGCCGCCGGCGTGGGCCGTGGGCCCGGGGAAAGGCGGCCGAGCCCAGCCCAGCCCAGCCGAACCGGGCGGGCACCGGCCGGCCCGGCGTTACCTTCATCCCCGGCGAGCCGGGGGTGCCGGGCCCGGGGAGCCCCGGGCGGCGGATCGGGCCCTTCGCCGGGGTGTAAACCGGGGGAACGGGGGAATACTGGGGGGGTTTTCGCCCTTTCGCCGCCCCCGGAGCAGGGCGGGGGGGGAGCGGGGCGGCGGCTCGGGAGGGCACCGGGAGGGGGGGGCGATAAACCAGCGATAACGAGTAACAACACCGATAACACCGGCGGGAAGGACAACGCCGAGAGATCACGGGGAACGGGAACACCGGGGTGACGAGAACAAGCGGCATCGTTTTGTGTGATGAGGGTGATTGCTGTCATCGTCCGTTATCACGACAAGGCAGGCCCGGGCTCCGCTCCCGCCTGCGCGGCCCGCGGAGGAGCGCGGATCCCCGGCCCGGGAGCACCGGCGGCACCGGCTGGCACCGGGGTATCCCCCTTCCTCTGCCCCCCCCCTCCCCGGGAGCGACTCTCTGATCGTTACCGTTAACGAGAGCGATAGCGATAACGGGAAAAACAGCCCCGGGGGGACGCGGGGCGCGGCGGGGGCTGACCGGGCTCCGGGGCCGCTTCTCGCCCGGTTGTACCGCGGCCCGAGCCGCCGCCCGGTGCCGGGGCTGGGCGGAGGGACGATATTTCGTTACAGCAGCTCCCGGGCGGCCGCTGCCCTCCGCCATCGCCACCGGAGACGGGCCCGGAGCCCTTCCCCACGCGTGGGCGCCGGGCATCGCCTCCGCAGGGCGGGAGGGCGGGTTTGGGCCGGGCCGCTTCTTCCCGCTTTTCTTTGGGAATCGTTCGCCAATGTCACGACATGAACCACCCTCCACCGGGCCCGGCGGCGGGGGACAGCGGAGCCCGGCTGCCCGGCCCCGGCCCCGGCCCCGGCCTTGCCGCAGCCCCGGGAACCGGGAGCGGGGAAGGGGGAGCGGGGAAGCGGTCGCCGCCGCCGCCTCCTACCCGCAACCGGCGGCTCCGTCCCGCCGCTCGGCCCCGCTCCCCCCGGCCCCGCAGAGCCGAGGGTGCGGGCCGGGCACCGGCCCTCCGCGGAGCCGGCTCGGCCCTTCCTCCGCGCCCGCCCGGCCGCGGCCCCGCTCTGCCCCGCTCTGCCCGTGTGGTTTGCTTCCTTTTCTTTTTTTTCCCTGTTATTTTATTTCTTATTTTGTTTTTTTCCTTTTATTTTATTTTTTAATTTCATTTTTTCCAATTTATTTTATTTTTCCCTTTTATTTTTCCCTTTCATTTTATTTTTCCCTTTTATTTTTCCCTTTTATTTTATTTTTCCCTTTTATTTTTCCCTTTCATTTTATTTTTCCCTTTTATTTTTCCCTTTCATTTTATTTTTCCTTTTATTTTTCCCTTTTATTTTATTTTTTGCCTTTTATTTTATTTTCCCTTTTATTTTTCCCTTTTATTTTTCCCTTTTATTTTTTCCCTTTTATTTTTTTCCCTTTTATTTTATTTTTTCCTTTTATTTTATTGTTTCCCTCAATTTTTTTCCCCTTTATTTTATTTTTTTTCCTTTAATCTAGTTGTATTTGCTCCGCACCTTTCGGTTACTTCAGGGCTGGGCACGGGCTGCCGCAGACACGGACACTCGGGGCCCACGCCAGCCCAAGGGCGAATTCGGAGGCCTTGAACTCCCCGTCCCTGCCAAGACCCCCAGCCGGGCGCCTCCTGCCTCAGCCGGGCAACCGGGCCGCACCGAGACCCCTCCGGGATACCCCAGCCCCGGACGGTGCCCGGTGCGGGGCTGCGGAGCCCGGGTCCCGCTGCCCGGGGACGGAGCTCCCGGGTACGCCGGGCTCCCAGCGGGCGGATAACGGCGAATTTATTGATCCACCGCCCGCCCCGGCCGGGCACGGGGAGCCGCTCGCCCCGGTGCCGGTGCCGGTGCCGGTGCCGGTGCCGGTGCCGGCCCGAGGGGCCGCGGCTGCCGGGAGCGGCTGTGCCGGAGCAGGGGGGTTCGGGGATCCCCCGCTGCCCGATCCCGGTGGGGTAACTCCGGCAGCAGCGGAGACCCTCGGGCTACCGGGCACCGTGGGGAAGAGGGGCCGGAGCCCCCCCGCCCGGCCCGGCCCGGGGCGGGGCAGAACCGGGCCGGGGCCGGGTTATTTCTTTATTCGTTTCCGTCTCGGCTGGCCCTTCTCCGCCGGGCGGGGGTCCCCGCGGGTGAACCCCCCGAGAGGAGGGCGGCCCCGCCGCGGGAGCGGGACCGGGACCCGGCCCTGCCCGCGCTCCCGGGGCCGGGCAGCGGCCGCCGAGGGGCTCTTTGTTTACCAATCGGTGTCACGGACCGGGAGAACAGGAAATTGCGTCTGTGCCCGGCCGTTAATTTAAAATCGCTCCTTTCCTCCCCCCGCCGCCGCGGGGGCTCGGCCGCCCGCTCCCGGCTCCGGCGGCGGCCGGGGGATGCGCGGGGGAGGGCCGGGCCGGGCCGGAGGAGCGAGGGCTGCGTCTTCTTCCCCGGTGCCACCCCCGCCCGCTTCCTCCGCATCTCCCTCCCCTCGGCCTCCCCTTCCCCTCCGCCCCCCCAAACCCCCCCCTCCCCTCCCTTCCCCATCTCCCGGTATTGATTTCCCCGCACGCGAATCCCAGCCCAGCGCGGCGAGCCCGGGCACCGGCGGCTCCCTCGTCCGCTCCCGCCTCCCCACCGGGACCGGGACCGGGACCGGCTCTCCATGGAAGGGCAGCGGCGGCGGCCGGAGCGCCTGAAGTTTGCCCGGAGCGAGGTGCCGGGGTTCGGGGGGGGGCTGGGGAGGGCGCGGGGGGGGGGCTCAGCCGCCCGTCAAAGTTTTTAACTCCTTTTTACCCCCCCCCCCCCCGCACCCTCTCGGGACACCCTGACGGGTGCCGGCACCACCGGGGAGGGGAGGGGGGTGGGAGGGTGCGCTTGAAATGCCACCCCCCCCTCCCCGCCTTCCCCCGGGTGGGCGAGGGCCGGCTCCGCCGTGGAGAGGCGGGAGGGCGACGGCCCCCGGCGGTCCCCGGCCATGGGGGTGAGCTGGGGCGCTGAGCCCCGGGGAGGGGGGGGGCCGGGGAGGGGCGGGGAGGGGAAGGGGTCTGGGGGAGGTGGGGGGGCTCCCCTCCCCCCCCCCCCCCCCCCCCCCCCCCCGCCTAGCCTTGCCGCCTCTCTCCCTCTCCCTCTCCCTCTCTCCTCTCTCTCCCTCCCGATGTTTGATCCCGCCGCGGCGCCCGCAGGGATGAGCGATGGCGGGGCCGAGCCTGGCAGGAGCCCCGTGCTGCTGGCCGAGCCCGCGGCCACCGGGCGGCCCCGGGAGAAGGCGCCGGCCCCGGCGGAGCTGGAGAACGCTCTGCGCGGCGGAGGAGGCGGCGGAGGCGGCGGCGGCTTCAAGGACATCCCGGGAACGTCGGCGGTCAGCCCCGGCTCCTCCAAGGAGCGCGCCCCGGACAGCGAGAGCCCGTCGGGAGCCGGCGAGGCGGACTACTGCCGCCGCATCCTGGTGCGAGGTACGGGCAGGGTCCCCGGGCTCTCCTCGTCCCCCGCCGGGGCGCTTCCCGGCCGCGCCGCGCGGTTCCCCGGCTCCTCGCCCCGGGGCCGGCGGCAGCGGGCTGGGGCACGCTCCCCGGCCCCGCTTCCAGCGCATCCCCGCCCGCCTCCGGGCGCTGGCCGGCTCCGAGCTCCGGCCTCCCGGCCCCGCCGCCGCGGCTTCCCCCGGCTCCGCTCCGTGCGGCGGGGACCGGGCCCGCTCCGCCGTGCGGCTCCCGGCAGCGGGGGCCGGGCTCGCCGTCCGTGCCCGCCTGGGTTCGCGGCCGAGGGGCCGAGCGGGGCTGCGGGGGAGCGGACCCCCGGGGCCGGGCGGGGGGGACGCGCCGGCAGCGGGCGAGGGGCGAAGGCACCAGCCTGGCTTTGACAGCCTTGTCGCAGGAGAAAAGCGTCACGGAGCGGCGGCGAGTGAGGGGCTATTTTTTATTTTTTTTTTCCCCTCTTTCTAACAGCGCTGCCTCGCCCGGGGATGGGGGGGCTCGGCCCGGGCTCGGGGCACGGCGGGACCCGGAGCCGGCGCATCCCGCCCCGCCGCCGGCGCTCAGCCCAACCGGCCGGCGCGGGGCTCGCCGGAACGGCCCCCGGGCTTGTGGCGAACCCCGAAAGTTTGGGGTGCCCGGGCGGGGAGGCGGCAGGCGGGCGCGTACCGAGCGCTCCCCGGCTGCCGGGGCGGCTGCGCGGCTCCATCCCGGGGCCGCTCGGCGTTCCCCGCTCCGCCGGCGCCCGGCCGAGCTCCGCGGCCGCTCGGCGAGCGGGGCCGAGGCCGCCCGGCCTGTGCCCCGGCCCCAAGCCCAGCGCCCGTTGCTGCCCCGGGGCTGGCGGGGCCCGAGCCGGGTCCCTCGCTCGTTCGCCGTGAGCGGGGCCCGGCCCGGCTCGCCTCGGCTCGGGCAGCCCGGCCCGCCGGGTTGCAAACGGCCCCGCCGCCCGCCGAAGCCTCTTTCCCGGCTGTCGCGACAGGCGCCTGTCGCCTACAGCCCGGCTGTCGCAGCCCCAGCCCCTCCGCGGGCACCTCGGCGGGGGAGCGGGCAGCGCTCGGGAGCGGGGCCCGGGGTGGCCCCGGGTCCTCGGGGCTCGCCGAGGCCGAGCCCGGCTGCCGCAGCCCCGGCCGGGGTCAGGCCTCTCCTCCGCCCGGCCTCGGCCCTACCGGGGCTGGGCTCGGCCCGCACGGCCGGGGCAGGGTCCCCGCTTGTCCCGGCCCCGGGGACCCTCGCCCGGGAGCGACCGGTCTCACCATCTTACCGCAGCCGTCACGGCGCGGACAAAATGGTGGCGGGGACAAAACGGGCCGCAAAAAACCCGGGAACGGAGCCGAAATAACGCGGGGGAACGCGGCGGGGCCACCCGCTCTGCGGGGCCACTGGCCCGCCCGGCTGCCAGCCCTGCCCCGGCCGGGGACCCGCTCCCGGGGCCGGGGTCGGTGCCAAGCACCGGCCGGTGCTGGGGAAGCGCCTCCGGGTTGCTTTGCTGCAAGATGGGGGGGTTTAAATTTTTTAAAATTTTTTTTCATATATTTTTGAAATATTTATCATTTTCCCCCGGGCCCGGGCTGAGCCGGCAGCCGGTGCCGCAGGGACGGCTGCCCTCCCCGCTGCCTGCCCGGCACGGAGCGGCTGCCCCGGGGCTGCCTCCCGCTCCGGCCCATCCCCGGTGCTCGCCCGCGTGGCTTTGGTGGGGACGGGGCTCTCGGGGGAGCCTCCCCCGGCGGCGGGAGCCGGTCGGGAAGCGGCGGGGTCCCCCGTGCCCTGCGACCACCGGGAGCGGCGGGGGGGTTGCCCGACCCGCTGCTCTCCCAGTCCGGTCACCGGTACGGGACGGAGCCTCCAGCCGCCGCGACGAGGCGGCTTTGCCCGCGGAGGCGGCCCCGGCCATCCCCGTCCCGTCGAGGCGGCAGGGCCGGCGGGTGCGGGCCGGCGGCGGGTCGGTCCTCAGCGGGGATTAACGGGACAAGGACTCGCCGGGGGAGCCGGGCAGCGCGGGGGCTGCAGCCCCCGGGGCGGCTGGAAGGGGAGGGGAGGGGGGGCAGATCCCGGGGTGCTCGCCCCGCTCCTCCCGGTCACCTCCCGGGGGCTGCCCCAGCGCCGTGCCCGGGGGGCGCAGGCAGATGCGGGGAGCTCTGGGGGGACCCCGCCGCTGTTCGGGGTGCGCTGAGAAGGGCTGCGGGCTCCTGTGCCCCCCAGGCGTGTCCCCGAGGCGTGTGTGCCACCACGGCCGCACCAGCCCCCGGCACGGCGAGGGCTGGGTGTCCGCGTTGGGGGCCGGCAGGGCGGGCGTGCGCCCCGGCGACATCCTGGCAGCCGCGTCGGTGCAGAAACCCCGTGCGCACGGGTGCGCGTGGGGCGTCCCTCGTGTGGGGGGGTGTCCCTGGGCGTACGGGGCTGTCTGCGTGCGCCTGACTCCGCCGTGCGTGTTGGCGTGCAGGATGTGTCCCTGCTGGGCTGCGCTGCGGAGCGTGCGGGCTGTAAAATCGCTGTTCACCAGCTCGGGGGTCGCTGCCCCAAAAGCTGCTGCCCGCTCGCCTTGCCTTCCGCTCGCCGGCCATGTCTGCCTGTCCTGCCTCGTCGTATTTAGCTGCTACGGCAGAGGAGAGATCCACCCCCTCGGCACCAGACCTCTTTTGGGGGATTTCGGTCCCAGACCTTGTCCTGGATGTGCTGCCATCGGGGGTAGCCCGGTCCCCAAGAGCAGAACCGGTCACCACCGCCCCGCCGGGGAGGCCAAGGGCTGCTGGAAAACCCCGGGCAGCCACGGCAGGGCCTGGTGGGTGTTGGGGGTCTGGGATCCAGCGGCTGATGGGGGAAGGCTCTCAGGAGGGGCTTCCTCGGGCGGGACGGTGTTGTGCCCTTCCTGGCATGGGGGGATGGCCGTGGGCCCCCCAAAACCCGCACGGACGGGCAGCGGGGAAGCTCTGCGGCGTGCGATAGGGCTGCGACCCGCCTGTGCCGCGGCCGAGGGGCGAGGGGCTTTGCCTCTCCCCTGCTGAGCTGGCACCACGGGCTGTGCCCCCTTCCCGTCCCTCCGGGGCTGTGCCCAGCCCCGCTCCCCCCACCCCGCGCCCCAGCTGCTGGGGGAAAATAACAATAAATAATACCCGTAATAACGCCGGCAGCGCCGCACAGAGCGGCGAGGGCGGAGGGGCAGATACTTGCAGCTGCGGCTGGAAAGCATGGACGTCTCTGTCAGCCGCTCCTTGCTGGCAGCCCCGGCTGTTGTTGTGTTGGGGGACTGCGGCGTGGGCACGGCAGTGCGGACGTGGCCTGGGCATCATCTCTGCGAACGCTTTTTCCCTCACAAAATGGTTCCCGGGCTGACGTCCCGATCCCGCCAGAGATACCCCCCCACCAGAGATAGCTCCGATCCTCCTACAACCCCTTTCCTTTCCGACAGCCCCCTGCCCACCCGCGGGACTTGGGGGTGCAGATCGGAGCCCATGCTCCTGGTCCCGCCGGACCCTCTCCCACCCTGGCCCTCCCCAAATCCTCTGCGGCCCCGGTGCCCCTTGCACGGGCTGGCCCTGCCGGGACGGCACCTCTGCCACGGACCATAACGTAGCGGTGGGAAACCGGCTTCGGGATTGGGGTCCCTCTCCCAAGCCTGTGCTTGCTCCCCGCTCCCGCCGTCCCCACGCCAGCTCCGTCACCCCCTCCCAAGCTGCTCCTCGCTATTTCCCCCTTCCTCCCCCGGCAATTTTATAATCCTTTCATGCCCGAAAGAGAGAAAGCGACTTTCCTCCAGCCAGGGCTGCTGGGGACCTCGGGTCCCCTCGGGCTCAGGAGCAAGCAGCCCTGAAAGCAGAGCCTGGAACCGGGGCCGCTTGCCCCGTGCGGCTTCTGCGGCTGGTTTTTAACCTGCAGGAAAGCCGCGGGGCAGAACTGGGGAGCTCTGCGGCCAGGGCTCACCCAAACCGGGCTCTCCGCTGGCGTTGCTGGTGCTTAAGGAAAGCCGGGGCAAGGAGCGTGAGGGGTTTGGGGTCTGGCAGGAACCCGGCGGGCGATTTCCAAGGCTCATTTTTAATACCTGGTGCCGCGTCCGGCGCACGGAGCCCGTCGGTGGCTGGCAGGGGGTAGGCGGGGGAGTGACCGGGCACATCCCAGCCCACGGAGCTGGGACAGGCTTCCCGGCAGCTCGGGGCTCCGTGGATTTTTCTGGGAGAGCTCGTCCTTTGTCAGCAGAAAGTAATGCCGCGGCTCCTTTGGAGGGGCCGCAAGCGGCACCCCACGGCGTGGAAGGGGCTGCGTGGGGCTAACGGGGGAGGTAAACCCTCCTGCTTTTGCTTCCCCACGTCCAGCCGTGGGCAGCGATAGTCCCGGCTTTGTAAAAATCCGCTGCCGTGAGCGGCTCGGGGCGTGCGGCGCTTCCCAAACTTGTCCTTTAATAGAGAACTGCCCCAAAGTAGGAGCTGTGCTTTTCAAGGAAATACTCCTTCAGTGAGAATAATTCTGGAAAGGAGGGAATTGTAATAGAGAGAAAATTTTCCCGGTATTCCCCAGGAAGGATACAAACCAAAAATAAAATATATTTTTAATTAAAAATCTGCTTAATTTGAACTCTTCCTTGGTATAGGACTGTTTCCTGCTTCTGGCTTTCAGAAGCTATTATTGCTGTGATTAAATGCTCTGGTTTTTGATTTCTATTTATCTCTTGGGGAAAAAAAAATCCTATTTTTCTGAAGACTTGTTACCGTTCCCCGGAGGTTCATAAACTTGCAGCGTTTGGGGCCGGAGGGGACAACCAAGCTTTTAGCCACAGCTTGGGGGGTTTCGTACAGTTACTCCTGCAGCGAGCCCAGACACTCGCAGCAGCCCTGACGGGGCAGCCGGGGTTTAATTCACCTTTTCCTCCCCCAGTAACAGCTAGTTAGCCCCAGTTCCCCCAGTCCCTTTCCTCCCCAGCCCAACTTCTTTCCTCCCTGGAGATTTTTTTTTTTTTTTTTTTTTCCTGACGGTCCTTCTCCCCGCTTCCCTCCCAGATGCCAAAGGGACGATCCGGGAGATCGTGCTCCCCAAGGGCCTGGACCTGGACCGGCCCAAGCGGACGCGGACGTCCTTCACGGCGGAGCAGCTCTATCGCCTGGAGCTGGAGTTCCAGCGCTGCCAGTACGTGGTGGGCAGGGAGAGGACGGAGCTAGCGCGGCAGCTCAACCTCTCCGAGACCCAGGTAAGGGTCGTGGCGGCTCCCACATCCCCGTGGCCCCGTGGCGCGGCCGCAAGCAGCCCACTGGGGACAGCCGTGCCGGCCGCCGGCGCGGTGAGGGCGGTGGCGGGGAGGCAGGGGCAGGCAGAGCGGGCGGAAAATGGGGTTGGGGTGGGTGAGAGCTGTTCTGGGGGGCAGCCAGGGCTGAGCCGAGCCCGCGGTCCCAAGCCCGGGTGAAGGGGCTCGGTGCTCGCCGGGGTGGAGGGGCGCTGGCCGGTGTTTCGGTCGGGAGCCGGGGCTGAGCGTGGCCGGGGGGAAGCGTGCGTGGTGCTGCGGGCAATCGCTCTCCTCCACCCCTTTCTCTTGAGCTGAAGGAGCAGTCGGTTTAGGGTTAGGGGGGGCGAGGGGAAGCCCCGAGCGGGGTCCGCGGGGACCCCCCGTCCCCGGCCGCCGTGCTGCTCCCCCGTGGGCAGCATCCCCCGGCTCCCCGGGAGGGTCCGGCAAAGCGGGGAAGCGAAAAGAGCAGGAGGGCGTCAGCGGGGAGCCGAGGTCCCTACGGCAGCACCCACAGCGCAGGGCGGGCGAGCGGGGGCGGGCGTTGTTGTGGGTGCTGTCGGGATCGGGGATTTGGCTGCGTACGAGCTGGACGGATCCTGCACCCCGCCGCTCCCCCCTCTCTGCAGCCCCCGTGGCTTCGCTCTCCCGCTCCCAGCAGGCTGGGGATGCCGCGGGGGACTGTCCCTGCGTGGGACCCCCGAGCTGCGGCGTAGCCCGGGCATCTCTTCTCCGTCACCCCCCGTGTGCCCGGCCCTGCGCGGAGCTTCGCCGGCGGGGAGGGATTTTCCCGGTTCTCCTCCGCTGGGGTTTTGCCCGGCGCGGAGAGAGCTGGGCTGAGCAGAGGGTGGGAGGGAGGTTGCGGGTTGCTTGGAAGTTGGTGTCGATGTCTGCTAAGCAAAAAGTGCATCTGCTGGGGTCGCGATGGTTTCGGCTTGAAAATTTATACGGGAATAGGAATAATAATAAAATTCGTGAAGACTGCAGTGCAAAACAGCAGAGCCGGGAACGACAGAAAAACCCCGTCGGCCCAGTCTGCCCCTTCTCAGTACAAGGCACGCTTGGAGGCGGCTACGTGGTTTCATCGATTCAGACAGGAAATAATTTCAATTTTTCCAAACCTCTTCTGCAACAAACCTGTCCCCGCTGTCGGCAGCCAGACCCCTGGCTCCAAGCTCCCCCCGGGTGCCGAGGGCGCTGATTTTGGGGAGACCCTGTTGCTCCGTGGTGCTTCGACACTTGCTCTGCGGCCGCGGCACCGTCCTGCAAGGGGGAGCAGAGCCTCGGCGCATCAACAAAAATAATTGCTCTTGGCTTTTTCGGTGGGGGAGCAGGTTTTTTTTTTCGGTAAGGAGCAGGTCTCTGTCTGCGGGATACGTGGAGGGAGGCGCTGGCTGTGCCGTGGTTCGGAGCAAGGCTCCCCGGCGAGCTGGGCGCTGCACGGGGGTCCCTCTTCCCGGGGTCCCAGCCGAAGCCCCGGTCCCAGCGTCACCTCCACGGAGCTGGGAGGGACACGGGTGGGCTCGGCCGTGCCGTGCTGTGGGAAGAGCTTCGGCTCTCTGGCAGGCGTGGGAAGGGACGGGCGGCCGGTGCGGCCGGCGGGAGCACGCGGCAGAGGGCTGTGCCGAGCGGGGTGCCGGCTGCCGCAGCCCGGGGCCGGGAGGGCGCAGCCTCTCCGTGGGGCCTAACATCCGCTTATTTACTGCTTGCTTGGTGCCTCATTGCTGCCTTCATCACTCAGCGAGAAAATTCACACCCTGTAGGCCACGGCTGTCTCTTCTCCTCTTTTCTTCTCCTTCCCGCATCCTCTTTTTCCCATCTCTCTCCGTCATCTCTGTCTTTTTTCATCCCTTTCTGTGCTTTTCACAGCGTTTCCTTCCCTGCAGCAAACTCCCGGTTGTACCGTCCCGGCTCCCCGCCGCTGCCCGTCCCTCCCCAGCCACCGCCGTGCCCGGGGATGGCAGTGCCAGGCTCGGAGCCCGGCTTCCCCCTCTCGTTAGCGGGGTGCAGGTCCCCTTGGGTCATGGTTTCAGGCTCTCTGCACACTCAGGCATCACCCCCCGCCCCGCTCCCTCGCCGTTCGTGGCTGGGAGGTTTCCTCGGTCGTTGCAGGAGCTGGGTGGCCACAGGGTTTTACAAGACCTCTTAGATCTGCAGGGTGTTGCACGGCTCCACGCAGCGTGCTGGTCCTGGAGACTCGATAGTCACCACCGGCCGCTCCTGTCCCGTGGGGCTCCTCTGTGTCCGTCGGCTTAGACAGGGACAAATCCAACGTTTGCAACAATCAAGAGTATTTTGGGTATTTTGGGTGGTTTTCCCCCCAGCGTTATCCAGGAGCAGCTCCCAGGACTTAGGGGCAGGTCGTGGTCTAATTGCTCCACTAATGTTTTGTTGGTGGATCCCCAACCAGCAGCATCTTTTTGGCTCGTTCTTGGTTGACCTTTGCGTTGTGCTGGTGGCTGGGACATTGGGATGGATCCTTTCCGTCCCCGCGTTGAATGATATCCTGGTTTCAGGATTAAGAAGCATCCCCCCCCCGCCAGCTGCTCCCCACTTTGCTCTCCGCAGGGACCCCCGGGTGCGATGGGAGCCCACCACGGGAGGGAGGAACAAAGCGGGGGCTACGGAGAAAGGGGCCGGCGAGGAGGGGGTGTTGTGCCTGCGAATGTTCGGGGCGGAATGATTCATCTCCGCTCCTCTGTGAAGAGAGAGTGGTGCAAACAGCGTGATGGGATAGGAAGAGACACGATGTCATCGCAGCTGGAGAGCTGCAGCCAAGCGTCTCCATAAGTGGGTCCTGAGAAATCCTGCCGGAGAAAAGGAGGGGGAAAAAAAAAAAAAAAAAAAGGCCTCTTTTAGGCTCTGATTTTACTTTCCTGGCATGCGATCGTGCTTTTTGGCAGACTTCGAGGCGGGAGGCTGTCGCTGCTCCTTGCAGGGAAGCCAGAACGGCCCAACTCCATGTTGGGGAGTGGGGATCTTCTTGCTTTCTTGTCTCTGGCCGCTGCCCCAGGGGAGGGGGGGTCCCCCAGGGGAGAGGGGGGTCCCCCAGCACAGGGGGGTCTCACCCAGGCTAAGGCAGGGAGAAGCAGGACAGCCCCTCTCCGTGCCGGGGGGAGGCTCAGAGCCGTGCTCGCCACCGGCGCTCCCCGGCCCGGAGCAGCAGAAGCCGGTGGCCACGGGCAACCGCCGCGGATGAGCTTGCCCTCCCCGCGCTGCTCGCAGAGCCGCCCGCCAGCACCCCGCTGTGCCCCGGGCCACCTCGCCGTCCCTCCGGAGCCAGCCCCGCACCTTGTCCCCGTGCCCGGCTGCGGGGCTCGGCCAGGTCTGCCCGGCCTGAAGGGACACGGGGGGAATTTCGGAGCCGCCCGCGCTCAGGCGAGGGTGAGGAGGGTGCTTCCATCTGCCCCGGCTCTCTCCAGCCCAGGGAATTCGCCTCCTCCCTCCAGGGAGCCATGTGCCTGTTGTGCCTCGCCGGGAGCTGCTCGGGCTCCGTCCCAATGCCATTTGCGTTTTTTTTTTTTTTTTTTTTCTAATTAATCCATGGCCGCGGTTAGCGTTAAACGAGTTTAATTAGCTTGTAGAATATTCACTTGTCGAGCAGCAGCTTGGAGAAGCGGACGTGCCGGCCGGCTGCTGCGTCCCAGGTGAGCTCCCACGTCCCCGGCACGGCTGCCCGAGCCCATCCGGAATCCGGCCCCGTGCTCCGAGCGGAGCGTGGCCGGCGTCCCGGCATCCCACGGCATCAGGGGAAAAGTGCCCCTTCTTCGTGTCACTACGGGGTAGGCAACGCAAGGCGGGGAGGAGGCCGCGAGGCAGAAGGACCACGGGGGGATGGCGGAGGGAGGATAATTCCCACAAATCCCCCGGCAGGAGGAGAGGCGGGATGGGCTGGCCGAGGGGATTTGCCTGGGCCAGGAGGCTTTGCTTTCTGGGTCAGGAGTTCAATGTCAGGCGCAGGTTCGAGCGACCTGGAGTATTTGCCAGCTCTTCTTGCCCTCATTAGAGCGAGGACAGAGAAGCGACGCGTCGAACGAGGGCCCCTTTTGAGGGCTGGGTACCCAGGAGGTCAGGACAGGGCTGGTCGGAGCCGATGTTCTCCACGCAGCTCCAAGCCTTGTCCCTCTGCCGAGAGGTAGCTTGTCCCCTCCCAAAGGCAGGAGCTTTGGGGGACAGGGGTGTCCTCGGACGAGGAGCCCATGCCCAGGAGCGCTGCTGGCGGCTCTTGGACCCCTGCACCGCCTGGAAGATATTGGTGAGCTTTTGGGTTCCTTGGCTCCGGTGCAGCATCTGAAGACCTTTTGTAGAGGGACGGTGGGGCGCAGAGCGGAGGGAGGTCTTAGCGTCGTGCTGCTTGCCTGCCCGGCTGCTGGAAAATGCGTGGGACCCCCCCGTGGACGTTCCCCTCGCTGCGATGGGCTCCATCACAGGCAGACCTTCCTTGGGACAAACTCCTGGGCCGTCCTTGGCAGAGGCTGGGCTCCTACGGCACCGCTACCGATGGCCCGATAGCCCCGGCGTCCCGCGCGGCGCGGGGAGGGTACTCGCAGCAGAGGGCTTCCAGGGCTGCGATCCCCCCGATGTGGAGCAAAGCATGGGAGAAAGCAGCTGAGCCAGGGAAGGGGGGGGAAGGTCTATTTATAGCCTGGCAATTAAGATGATACGGTTAAAAATTAATCGCACCTCAAGTCATTAACAACTATCAGGCAGGGAGAGAACAACGAAACGACGGTCGGTGCCAGCACAAGTTGTCCTCTCATGGGGAGAAGTGCAGGAAAGCCGTGGGCTGGAGGAGGTGAGGGTCATCCAGGGCTTGGCGATGGGAGCTGTGGGCACGAGGGGCGGGTAGGACGGGAACGCCCGTCCGAGAGTCTCCTCAGAGTCTCTGCAGTCCTCAGGGGGAAGCAGAATTTCCAAAGCTTTGTTGGAAATCCCTTTTCTAGACCATGCAGCAAATATAGCTGTCGTAGCCAAGCACGTTCTTTTCTGAGGAGGCCTCCGTCCGTCCGTCCGTCCATCCCTCCACCCACCCACCCTGCTCTGCTGTGCAGGGGGAAATAGTCCCTAACGTCTGTGGTTCGTGGTGCCTACGCCCAGCTCCTTCTCTAGCGTTGCCGTGGGTGCCGTGGGTGCTCCCTTGACCGTTCTCCCGTGGGTCGTTGCCCAGCTGCGGGTCGGGGTGCCCCATGCTGACGCAGCCCGGTTAGAGGGGTGCTGCTCCCAGCTGGGTGCTCCTGTCCTCCCCCCCCTGGGCCGCTGCTTCTGGTCGGTGGAGCTTTCCCTGGAGAGGCCGAACAAACCAGCGCAGCAGAAAGGTGCCCTGTTCTCCCGGAGCACTTCTCTGCCAGACCGGGTCTGACCCACCTCCTCGAGGGACCTGGAGTGCCCCGGGGCTGGCTCAGGGGACATGGGGACAGCGGGATGGGGATGTCAGCCTGGGGGAACCCATATTTCATGACTCCCAGGTCGGATCCGGATGCTGAAGGTATCCGGCTCCCACTGGCCTGGAAGGGAGGTGGCTCCTGGGTCCCCTTGCAGGAGGTGGCCCTTGAGATGCCCAAGGTCACCTTGGAAGAAGCCGGCCATCTCCAGTAGCTTCTGGGTCCCCTTCCCACATGCCAGCCCGTGTGGGAGCACGCTCGTGGAGTAAACCTGCTGACGTGGACGAGTTAATCCCGTCCCCTCCCCGCGGCGGGGGCACGTGGTGGGGTTTACCCTGCAGCCGGCGGGGCTGGTGGCAATAAATCTGTGTCATAACCAGGTGCCAAGCAGTGGCAGGACCAGGCTGGCACAGCCCCGCCGCCGCCGCCGCCTGCCCGAGCCCAACCCCTCGGGTTCCTCAAAAATTCCCCTTTTTTTGGCATTTTCTTTCCCAAAGCACGTCGGGGAGCTGGGGAAGCGGGTTCGGGGGATGAGGACCGGCTTCTTGGTGGGGGATTGGACGTTTCGAAAGAGCAGCTCCTCGGGGGGGGACAAGGGGACCCTCTGAAGTAGGGCTCTTCTACAGGAGAGCTGCTCCCGCGATGAGTCAGGAGATAACCCAAAATACCGGGGTGCCTCTGCCGCTCCCCAGGCTCAGCTGGCGCTAGGCAAAATGGCCGATGTAGGTAAATGTGAAATAATTAACTGAGATTTTTATCATTAAGCATTTTCAATCGAAAACGAAAAACAATTTCAGAAGCTGTGGTTGAAAATTTCGATTCTAAATGTCACGAGCGGGCTGGGCGTTCCCAGAGCCATCTCCAAGGCTTTCTCAGCATACTCCAAGTATATATAATTTAAGGGAAATTATTTCCTAAAAATGACAGTTCCCGATGGAAATCAGTTTTGGTGACGGTTTTGGACTCGGCTCTGATGCTGGGGCAGGAGTCCCAAACGTGGTGGCCCAAACCCCGGCCACTGCCCGGGGTCCCACCGCCCGCCCGCGCCCTCCGGCCGGCTGCTCCCACCTCCCCCGTTATATTTTGTTTTCCGCTGGGAGAAAACCGCACTGGTTTGCTCCGTGCGTGGAAAACAGGAGGAAACACCACGTCCGCGTGGATTTTCTCCGCTGGATCCTGGTGTCGTGGGAGGGGACGTGACCGCAGGGACAGCCCTGCTGTCCCACCTGGCCCCGCTGCCACCCAAACCGGGTGCCAATGGCCGAAAGACCAAGGGGGGCTCTGCCGTGGGTGACAGCACCCTGGTGACAGCAGCCCGTCCTAGGCAAATCCCCCTGGGTTTCGGACCCCCGGGGCCGGGACGGTGTGGAGAATGTCCCTCCCGGGGAGATACGGCCGGTGCCGGTGTCTCCCGTCCGTCCCAGGCAGCGCTTTCTGAAACCCCAATAAATGGGGGAAGTCACCCCTCAGCCTTCGCCGGCACCTCCGTGGAGACGGGGGGGTGTCTCTACCCCATTTTGGCGCGTTGGAGGACGCTCCCTCCGGGATATCTCGCTCTGGGGCCACCAGGCTGGGTGGTGGAGGACGTTTCACCCTGCCTGCGGAGCCCAGCGTCGTCCCTCCCTGCTCCTTCATCTCGTTGCCATTTGCAAAGGGCGCGGGAGCGCCCGGGAGGTTCCCCTGCTGTGAAGCAGAAAATATCCTGAATTTCAGAGCGAGGGCGTGCTTCTGGCTGGAGGTTTGGCTCAGCGGCGGGGCGACGGGCTGCTTTGGGGATGGGATCCCGGTCGAGGGCACGGCTGGGTCCCAGCGGGTCGGGGACGGTTCCCTCGGCACGCTGCCTGGCCGCGGGCTGGAGCTCGGTGCAGCTGGAAGCATGGCCCCAGGCACGTCTGTCCTGGGCTGTGGCAGAGGGTTCGGGGTGGGTGGCCCAGTTGGGGTGGCCCAAGGCGCCGTCGGGGCGCGGAGGGGCTGGAGGAGAAGCCGAGGGATGAGTCCTGTTCCCGGCTCCCCGGCTTCCCGTTCCCGCCGTGGCCGGGGAGAAGCAGACGGGTTGCGCAGCCGCCGCGCCGTTATGAAACCTCTGGCCGAGGCGGCTTTGGGCAGCGAGCCCACCGCTTACGCAATGCCGGGGGCCCGAGCCTGCGCCGAGCCTCCGCCTGCCCCGGCCTCGATGGCTCCGTGAGCCCACGGCCCCGCTCGGGATGGCGGGAGGAAGAGGAGGAGGAGGAGGAGGAAGGGTGGCTGGGGTCCCACCTTCCCCCGTGCCGCGGCGGGTGTCAGCTGATGGCGGCGGGGAGCTAATCCCGGTGAGGAAAATGGCCTCGGCCGGCAGCTGTGAATGGTCCCGGATGGCCGGCGTGCCGGAGGTGCGCACGGCTTGGGACGCGTGACGGCGGCGGGGTCAGCCCCGGGGCAGGGCTGCCAAATAAAAAAACACCGTTAAAAAAACATAACGTACCCCCCAGCCGGGGTCCGGGGTGACGCGCGGGGGCGTGCCGGGGGAGGGCGAGGACCGTGCCGTTTGGCTGCCGAGCGCAGGGAAGGCCGAGGGGCTCGGGCGTTTTGGGGGGCGGTGGGGGACGCCGGCGTGCCGGAACGCGCGCGCCGGCGCGAGCAGGGTTTAACGAACAGGCGTGACGTGCCCGCGGCCCGGGACCAGGGTGGGCAGGGACGGGGGCTTCGGGCTCCCACCGGCGAACAAATATCGCTCGGGAGCGACGCCCCACCGCCGCTCAGCCGCAAGCCGGCAAAACTCATCGGTTAGGCGCCAGATGATATAAAAAATTAGCCGAAGAGAGGGGAGGGCACTGCCCGGTCCCCGGCTGGCTTGCGTGGCCGCATCCTGCCCTGCAGGGACCGGAGCGAGGAGGGGAGCGCTTCGGGCAGCGTGCGGGGATGGAGGAGCGGAGCAGGGCGGTGCGGGGCGGTCACCGGAGCGCAGCCCTCGGCAGATCCCCCGTCACCCAGCGCCGTGGGGCGATGGGCTCCCGGCCCGCGCCCTTCCCTCCCCGGAGCGCGCGGGGAGCTCGGCCTGCCGGCGGGGGGTCTCCGTCACGATTAACCGCTTGGAAATAATTTGTTTTGTAGGTCGGAAGTGGTAGATGGAGGGCAGGGATCGGAGCAGCATCCCCGCTCCCAGCATCTCAGCTGCCGGAGAAGGGGCTGGCGGAGGCGAAGCCCGGGCTCAGGCTCTCCTCAAGTTCGTGGCACGGGGCGCCGGGGACCAAACCCCTCGTGCGCTCAGTCCCGGTGCCACCGCGCTGCCGATAGCCGTGGAAAAGCCACGCTCGCAGCACGCGCTGCCCCACGGCTGCTCCTGACGCTGCCGCATCGGGGCTCAGCCGGGCTGCCGGGACCGGGAGCGGAGCCGGGAGCTCCCGCTGCGGCCTGGCACGGGTGCCGCGTGCCACCGGCCGCACCGAGCCTGGCGCTGGGAGCCTGCCCAGAGCCGGCGCCGTGGCGGGCGGGGAGACGCCGCGTGGGTTTAGGCCGCTCGGCGCGGGACGGGGCGCGCTGGCAGAGGCGTCGAGCGGAGGGAGAGGGTGGCTCGGTGTCTGCGTGTCCGTCCTGCCGCTTGGCGGGCAGGCAGACGGACAGACGGTGCCTCGGCAGCGGCGCCCCGAGAAGTTCCGATGCTCGGTGACGTTTTTGGAGGGGAGCAGGCCACGCGGAAGCTCTCCTGCTCTCCTGCCGGGCGGGCGGCGGCCGCGGCTCTCCGTGGCCTGTGGGGAGGGACGGGGAGAGGCTGGGCTGCAGGTGGGGGGCTCGGGGGGCTCCTGGAGCCGGTTCCCGGAGGGGGAATCGTTCCTCAGGGGAGGGAAACCGCACGCAGAGAAAACCCCGGGGGATGGAGAGGTCCGTGGGTACGTCTCCGTGACCCTCAGCAGCTCATTCAGTTGCATAGCAGGCGCTAGGGGGGTGTGTGCATTTAAAATGAAATAGAACAATATAAAATAAAATAAATGCAATTAAAAAAAGAAATAAAAATAAATAATAGAGTGGGATAGGATAGGGTAGGATAGGATAGGATAGGATAGGATAGGATAGAATAGAATAGAATAGAATAGAATAGAATAGAATAGAATAGGATAGGATAGGATAGAATAGGATAGGATAGAATAGGATAGGATAGGATAGGATAGAATAGGATAGGATAGAATAAAATAAAATTAAAAAAATAAACTAAAATAAAAATAAAATAAATGAAATGAAATGAAATAAAATAAAATAAAATAAAATAAAATAAAATAAAAAAAAATAAAATAAATGAAATAAAATAAAATAAAATAAATAAAATAAAATAAATAAAATAAAATAAAATAAAATAAAATAAAATAAAATATACAATAAAAGAAGCCCCTAGCTGCCCGAGTCAGACGCAGGACCCGGGGGCGGCTCGGCCGGGGGGGATGCGGGGGCCTCCCACCGGGCTCCGCTTCCCGCTCCAGGCGTGCGGTTCCCAAGCTGGCCGGTGGCCCTGCGGACACTCTCACCGCAGTGAAGGCTGCTTGGGAGCGGAGGGAGTTGCAGTATCGCTTTCCCGGCGGCGATCAGCGCTGTTTCTGCGCTTTCCTTGCCCTTCTCCTTGGAGGGCTCGCTCGGTGTTTGGGCAGCGTTAGCGTTGGTGCTGCTCTCGTGCGAGCAGGGTGGGGGGACGCGCCGGGGGAAAGCTCTTTTTGGGAAGAAGGGAAAAAGAAATATATCCAGCCTTCACGTCCCCGCTCCAGAGCTGCTGCACCGCGCTTCCGGCTCCCTTCTCCCGGCAGTTTGGGGTTGGTTTGTTGTGGTTTCTTTTTCTTTTATTCCCTGTAAACGGGAACGTGATGGGAGTCACGTAGCCTGTGATGGATGAACTTACAACCCGAGGTCCTCGGAGGGTCGAGCCCTCTCCTGTGCTGCTGGGTGACAGCAGGACACGCAAGGAGAAGGGGAGAGGAGGACGGGGTGAGAGGCTCCCTAGTGCCATGGGGAAGGTGACCGGGGATGGATACCGGCTGGTTTTCACACCACGCGCTAGGAAGCATCTCCTGAAATAATCAGGCAGCAGATTTCAACTTTCCAAACTGCTTTTCCACCCAGGATGCTGTTGAGGTCTCATACTTCTGGTCATTGCTAGTTGGACACCACCTCCAGCCTCTCCACCAGCAAGAAGAGGGTTGACCTTGCTCCAAGGTGTAGGTAGCTTCAGCTTCTGACGGGGTGAAAAGAGTGGGTGGAAAGAAAATCTCGCATGGGGGACAGGAGAAGGGTATCCGGGACCTGCAGCTGTGGGTGGGTCAGGGAGATGGTGGTGGTGGTTTATTGTATGCTGAGGACCGATGTAGTGAGTCCTGAAGGCTTTGGGTGACTTTGCCAGTCTTGGACAGACTGGACGGGTCTGGGGTTATCTCCTTCCCTTTCTGCTGGTTGTTATTGCAGTTGGTGCTCTGGTAGCACCTACAGGTCCGAGGTGGGGACCCATCATCCTCAATACTCGGACACCGAAGCAGAAACGTTGCTGTCCCTAAGCAGCACGTTCCCATGCAGGGTTGGGCAGAAAACAGGGGTGAGAGGTGCTGGCATCCCATTTGGTTGGTGTCAGAGGTGGGAACGGCATGCCCGTGTCCCAGCTGGGAACCTTCAGACCTTGTCTTGTATCTACAACATGACAGGCTTAGACCTGGATGAGTCTTCTAGGAAGGACGATGCTTTTTTCCCCTCTGGTTAGAGTCTCTGCTGTGGAAACCGTCTCTCCTCCAGAACGACCGTGTTGCTGTGCTTAGCATCAAGCCACCTCACGCTGGCCAAGCACCGCCGCTCTCAGGGCTCGATACTTTCGTCGTGTTGTCAGAGGGGGGAACGCGTGAGGACGTGACCACATCTGTCACGCGTGACCCAAAACCTGCAAGTCAAGGTGGGCGGTTGTGGTGAGAGAGCTGCGGCTCCCTTGTCCCTCCCTGGTGAGGGCACACGTGGCCGGTGGCTGTTCCGGTGGAGAGACTGAGATCTCTGCCCTGAATTTTTTATGGAAACATCCATAAAGGGCAGAGATTTGGCTTAGGGACATGGTGTAGTGGTGGTCTTGGCAGTGTTAGGTTTACAGTTGGACTCGATGATCTTGAAGGTCTTTTCCAACCTCTACGATTCTGTGATGCTGTGATTTTCCTGCTTGATCTTCATGCGGCAGGACCTAGAGAAGTCACATGCTTCCAAGCTCTAATGGACGCGAAAGGCAGGTGGACCTTTCTGATCAGCTCCTAGGACTTTCCTCCTCACTCTAGTTGATCCCGGGCATTTCTCTTAGTAAAACCTCCCGTGCTAACCAGGCAGCTCGGTGCGATGGTGAGCACGCTCCTGCCCCGGGAACCGTGCTCCCCGGGCAGTTCTCCGCACGGTCCACCCAGTGTCTCTGCCGTTCGAGCTGCCTTGCTTCAGCCCAGGGATCACGCCCTACCTCTGCCTGCTCTGACAAGAAGTCCCCTGCTCTTGCCCGTCTCTCTCCTGCTGCAGAGACCGAGCAAAGCAGAATTTCCAGATCCAGAAACACGAGGGGCTTTATCCTGAGATCCCTCCAGCCAGTCACTTACCTTACGGAAAGGTGGACGCTAGACCTGCTCACAGTAATTGGTGGAATGTCCAGCGCCAGGACTCCTTCTCCAAACTCTCATGGATTCATAAATCTGCAGATCGTGCTTATCCTCATACCTTCAGCATCATGCTGTTGCTTGCATGCCGTGTCTCCTAGGGCTTTCGGAGACATCTCCTCTATACGGCTTGCCTCCTCCCCGTCCTCTGAGAGTCACCTTCCTTTTCTGGTGAACGCATGACCTGTCACGTCCTGCTCTTCCGTCGCATCCAAATGCATGCTGTTGTCTATTTGTCTGCATCCAGGCTTGACCTAACTGCGTGGTCCTGGATCCCACAGCCCCAGGCGAGGGACTTGCAGCCGCCGGGAGCTGTGGCCTCTTCCTGGGGTTCCTTCGGAGCAGAGGGAGGAATCCCCCCTTGCCCTCCCCAGCCAGATGTCCCCCAGAGTGACACATCCGTGAACTGGCCTTTCTCTCCATTCCTAGGGAAAGGGTGTCCTTGGTCTGGCTTTCTTCTTCCCCCCTCCAGTCTGGCAGGAGAGCTGGAGGTGGCTGGTTTCCTCCCACAGCCCTTCGGTTATTACCGTAGCTCACCGGGTCGGTAACTGAGAAATAAAACATCACCCACGGGGCTATGTTACCTCCTCCATAGATGCTGGCGATGTGGTGCCCACCAGGGATGTGCCAGCGTGGTCCTCCCTGCCTTTCCTCCAGGCCAGATGGGAAGGGTCTCATCGCCACATCGCAGCCGCGCACCGGTTCACCCAGTAACTCGGACGAGGAAGAAAGCCGCTTTTTTTAGAGAAGGAAATGAAGCCGATCTCATCAAAGCAGACTTTGGCAAAGCGCTCGCCGTGGTGGCTGGTGGGGAGTTGTGAATGAAACCGGAGCGAAAGATGAGTAGAGAACTCATCGCAGCGTGGAGGAGAAGCTGTGGTCGAGGGGAGGTGGCGGAGGATATCGCTGAAAGACGAAGGATCGAGGCTGGAGGGAAATTGCTCAGGGACTTGTCAAGGGCTGCGTCTGGCTGAGCTTGTTTACATCTCCAGTGATAGGGACTCAGGGCTTGATCATAATGGAGGATGAAAAGGACAGATCTCCTAATTAATGACAAGCTCTGCATGAACTTTAGCCACGAAGGCGAATGCGATCCTGCTCATCTGATATGTCACCGGTGCAGATGGGGAAGAGCTCGTGTCAGTCTACGAGGCATGAGGAAACCTTATTTAGCAGAACATGTTCAGCTTGGGCCATGGTGTTCAAGGGTGATGGGCGCAGAGAGGAACCGCAGAGGTGGGTCGAGGCCGGGAGAACCTCCTGCAAGAGGATCCGAAGGCAGGAAGGGCTACGGAAAGCTTCTCTCTCCACCTATAAATGGAGGTGCGATCATCACCGAGGGCATCAGCCAGCCTTAGCGAAGGAGTGAGAGCAGAGGACATCCAGGCTGGGAGCGAGGAGGTGCTGGGACGGGAAGGAGGAACCCAATGGGTCCTCTTCCCCTGAGGACCATGTTGCCACCCTTCCCCAGCTGAACCCCACGTCAGGACTTTTGAGACCGGTGTCACCTCCACCCTTTCTCCCTCCTGTCCTTTAGCGTTTCCCCTCACCTCCCCAGCGGTGTGGAACTGGGTTTCAGCACCAGAAATTCATGCCCGTCACTATCCGCTTCAGTTTTTATCGATCTTTTTATTGGAGTCGCCCATCTGTATTGCTGTGAATTGTTGGTATTCGGCGTCGTACCCAGGCAGATGACTGCTGCCCCTGCAAAGTCCCTCCCCGGCTGACCAAGAGCTCCCAGGAGAGGCAGGAGCACGGATCCCGCACAGAACAAAAGCCAAAACACCCGGGAAAAATGAGGTCCCACGGGAAGCCAGAGGTGGAGGGGGAATCGAACGGACGCTGGAGACCCTGACGAGGGCCCTTTGCTTTTATTGAGCTGTCTTTGTTTTCCAAAACCTGTAGAAGACCACCAGAACGTAAGAGCTGACCGTAGGGGACACCAGGGCTGAGGAACCTGTCTCTACTGGTGGCCAGTGGTGGAGGAGTAGAGAAAAGAGTACGTGGGGTGTAAAGTGGTCCCGTCCTTGCCGTGTCTTTCCAGCGTCTTAGGGAGCGCTCACCACGAGGAGGTACCCAGATCATCATGTTAAATCTTGATGGCTCTGTTCTCCCGGGGGTTTTTCGAGCCTCTTCTTCAGCCCACTTGCATTTTGGCTTCCAGGGCACCCCGCGGCAGGGACTAACACCGTCTGTGCTGCCCAAGGAGGCTCTGCCTCCTGCCTTGCTCACGTTTCCAGCCGCGACCCGGTGACCACACCTGATGCCTCCTCGTCCTTGCGTTAGGAAAAACCCTGACTCCCCCGGGCTGCACCGGCTGCGATGCTGGAGCCTCATCCCTTGGGGCTTGGCCCTTCCTTCTGCAGGATGCTCCCGTCTCTCTGCTTGCCCTTCTCTGGTGTGCGGTGACGGGGCTGTGCCCCCGCTCAGGTTGCTTGCTCCAAGGTGAGTGAGAGTGGTAACCGACCGACCGACACCCTGCCCTGGCTAGTGCTGCTCAGCCTCAAGTCAGACTAGATATAAAGAAGAAATCTGTTACGCTGAGGGTGGTGAAACGCTGGCCCAGGTTGCCCAGAGAGGTTGTAGATGCCCCATCCCTGGAAACATTCAAGGCGAGGTTGGACGGGGCTCTGAGCAACCTGATCGAGTGGCAGATGTCCCTGGCCATTGCAGGGGGGTTGGGCTGGATGATCCTTAATGGTCCCTTCCACCCCAAACCACGCTATGGTTCTGGGATTCAGCGTCCCGCAGCCTCCTCCTGCCGCGTTAGGAGCTGCGATTCCGAGCGCTTTGCGGTGCAGAGAGCTTTGCAGGGGCTGTCCGTGCCTCAGTTTCCCTTCGCGCTGCAGTCCGTGTGAGCTGGGAAGTGGGGGGGGAAGCTGGCGCTGGGTTCCCAGCCCCGGAGCGGCAGCGGGCAGCGGGGCTCAGACGGGTGCCGGGCTGAAGGAAGCAGGGTTCGGGTTGGGCTCGTGGCAGCGGGGCTCTGGAGCACCCTGGTTTGGGGGCTCGGGGACGGGGATGGTCCTCGGCCGGGAGGATGGCCTCCAACACATCCCTCCATCTCCGTCCTGCCCGGCACAGCGAGGCGAGGCCGGGACTGGGCTGCTGCACCCAGGAAAGGCCAGGAGATGCTGGGCCCGATCCGCGGGCGGCGGTGGTGGGCGTGGGAAGGGTGGGTGCTCCCTGCCAAGGAGACGAGGAGCCCGCTGCCACCTCCCGCCGTACGCCCAGCTGGGCTTGGAAAATGCGGCTTGTGGGCAGCTCCTGGGCGCTTCGTGCCCATCCTCGAGGACAGAACCACGCTGACGGGGTTTTTTTTTGAGGTCTTGCTCTTCCAGAGTCGGTTGCTTGAGGGATGCTTCGAGCGGAGAGCGCTGGGGCCGTGCGTTTCTGGAGGGACTTACGCCAGACTTTCGTTAAGACGTCGATAACGACGCGGGGCTGCGGGGCTGCGGGAGGCCCATTCGGCCCCGCCGCCGCTGCTGGGGGGGCTCGGTGCTCCCCAGAATCCGGCAGCTCGAGGGGGTCCCCGCCAGAAAAGCTGGTGGGCTGCTAATTCTGCGTCAGGTCGCCGTGCCCCGGGAAGCGGGACCGTGGGAGCGCTCAGCCCTGCCCAAACCCGTCCCGCTTGCCGGCACGGAGGGACCGACGGGGACGGTGGGGAGGGGACGTCAGCCCTGGGGACCCGGCTGGGCCGTGACGTGGGCCCAGCGGTCCCGCTGGCAATGAGGGATCGGGGGTCCCCGTGCGGGGCCGAGGCGTGCGTGGGCAGGGACCGTCCTCAAGAGCTTCCACGTGGGACCCTGCGGGTACGGGGGGGTAGGACGTGGGCTGGCAGCGGCCCGGCGTCCCAGGAGGTTTCGGCTGGGGGATGTTAGCTCAGCCCCGTGGTCCCGGTGTCCCCCCCATCCCGCGGGAGCACCTCCCGTCGCTCCTCCCCGAGCATCCCCAGCCTCCGGCCGGCTTCGCCCGGACGTCGGCTCCACTATTATGTCCCTGGAAAGGGGCCGGGGGGCTGAGACCTCCTCCGCCCCCACGCTCCATTAGCTCCGTACTGTGCGTCTATTGTGCCGGAGGACGCGCGAGGGCCGTGTCAGTGAGCGACTGTCCTGGCCCCAGCGAGCTTCTGGTGACTTGGATGAGTTCGAGACCCGCTGGCCCCGGAGCAGACGGGGACGAAGCCTGTGCCGATGGGCTGGGGTTTACTCCCGGGGTCCCGGCCAGCGCCCGACTCGTCCGTTCCCGTCCGCCACGCTCTAATCCGAGTGTCTTCCCATCCGTCTCCTTCCCTCACCTCCATCTCCGTCCATCTGTCTGTCCCTCATGCCTCTCTCTGTCTCTCTCTCTGCCTCTCCTACCCCTCTGCTCTGCCAGGGAGGGACAGAAGCGGGGGGCTGCCCTCCCAGGGGAGAGGTTAGGGGGTGCGGGGGCAGCCGCAGGGGGACCGGAGCCGTGGGCTGGGGACCGGGTCCACGTCCCGGCCGGGTGAGTCAGGTGCAGTTTTGGGGCAGGGGGGTCCCACGGGGCCTCAGCCCGGACTCGCTCCTTACTTCGGCCAGAGGCAGGTGGGGTGGGGACGTCCCCAGCTGGGTTCGGGCACAGAAGCGGGTCTGTGGCCAGCGATCCAGGGCCACCGGAAGCCATCCTGTCCCCTAACGTGGTTCCCCTGCGCCGTAGCAAGGCCAGGGACCCTCCACCCTGCTCGTGTCTTGGTCCGGCGAGGGAAGGGTTTGCAGGTGGGGACACAAACTTGGGTTCCATGACCATGACAGAGGAGAACCCAGCACATCCCGTAGCTCAGCTCCCCCGGGAGAGCCAGGGCAGAGCCGGGCAGCGGCGGGGGGGCTCGGCCCCGGGCGCCGGGCTCCTGTCCCCAGGCTCCCATCCCCGGGCTCCCAATCCCGGGCTCTCGTCCCCAGGCTCTCGTCCCTGGGCTCCCATCCCCGGGCTCCTGTCCCGCTCCCTCCTGGCACCTGCAGGAATTCGCCATTTCCCTGGAAGCGGCAGGCGGGAGCGACTTCTCCGCAGTCCCTGTGGCGGGGGGTGGATCTCGCTTGGGTGTTTATTTTAATACGTCTCTTTCTCTCTCGTATCTCTCACTCTCTCCTGGTTCTCGCCTCTCTTTCCCCGGCCCCCCCGCGCTCTCTTTCCATCCGTCCGTGCCTTTCTGTCCCCCTGCCCCGTCCCCCCCGCTCCCTCCCCCAGGTCAAGGTCTGGTTCCAGAACCGACGCACCAAGCAGAAGAAGGACCAGAGCAGGGACTCTGAGAAACGTTCCACCGCCACCTCCGAGTCCTTCGCCACCTGCAACATCCTCCGGCTGCTGGAGCAAGGCCGGCTCCTCTCCGTCCCGGCCCCCCCCAGCCTCCTCTCTCCCACCTCCAACCCCATCGGCAGTCCGACGGGCGACGGATCCGGCTTGGCCACCCCGGGAACCACCTCTCCCGGGCTCGGCGGTGGAAGCAGCCCCCCGGGGCCGGGAGCCTTCAGCCTGCAGGTCCCTTCTCTCGCCTCCTCCTCCTCCTCCTCCTCCTCCTCGCCCAGGCTGCCGGCCGCCCCGCTGTGTTTTGGGGGGCCGCTCCTGGGCAGCCTGCACGACCTCCCGGGCGCTTACGGACTGGGCACTTCTGCTTTTGAGCCTTACACGCGCCTGGAAAGGAAAGACAATTCTATACCCAGCAAGAAGCCGAGCCCTTAAATCAAAATGAGTGTCAAAAAGTCTCCCTCCTCCCCGTCCCCGCGGTCCCCACGCACCCCGCGCCCCGCACCGGGGTTTGATTTGGCAAGTGGGCTGTGGAAGGCGGTTTTACCGCCCGTCGGGGCGTGGGTGCGAGTGTGCGCGCACGCGTGCGGGCGTGCACGCCTGGCCCCCGCCCCAGACGCACCGATGCAGCCGTGGATGACACCCTGCGACTCCTCTCCCTCGGGCTGATGCTGAACCCGGTCACGTCTGGGGGGGGGTCCCTGCGTCACCGGCGCTGTCCCGTCCCTCGCAGACACCGCTGGATCTGCCAGGGCCACGTCCCCCCTCCAGGTATCGCCCGTTCGGGGTCTGGAAGACGATGCTGTGGTCTTGCTGTGCGGGCTGGGAGAGGAGCAGCTCCAGGGGGGGATGTTGGGGGGTTGCTGATGCCCCGTGGTCTTTCGGTGCCTCTTACGGGTGGGACCACAGAGCCCCGGTCCCTCTGGACCGTCACCCCGGGGCCCGCGGTGCTGGCGTCACCGCCGAAGCCCCGGGGAGCGGGAGGGCACCCTGAAAGGGAGAGCGCAGGGCGGCGCCGGGCTCTGTCCCTGCCTGGCCACGGTGTCCTCGGGCAAGTGTCGGGCCTCAGTTTCCCCACCTGCGTTTGTGTTCTGGCTGAGGTTGTCTCGGAGCGTCCCGGTGGCCGGGGGGTCCGGGTCCCCTCTGCCGGCGGGGAGCACCGCCTCCATGGGATGCTCGTCCTCCCGGACCCCCGGCCCGGGGCCAGGGGAGGTGGGGAGGTCTGGGGGCACTGATGGTGCTGGCGATGTCTCCGGCCCCCCCGCACCAGTGGTCCCCGTGCTCAGGAGCGAGCGGCCGCCCTGACTCACGAAACATCCCCAGGCTCCTCCGCGCCTGCTCCTGCGGAGCCAAACCACCGTCCCGGACCCTGTTTTGGTGCCGTCCCACCCCGGCAACCCCCCGGGGATGCTGGAGGAGCCTCCGACCTCCCGGGGGGGTTTGTGGTGAGCCGGGGCCAGGCCGGTGTCTGCCCCCCACCAAGGAAACCCCACCCAGGGGGGGATGCGGACGTGTGGGCAGTTGTGACGCTAGGATCGGTCCCTCTAGGGTTGATGGTGGGCTTGGAGCCCCGCCGGCGGCAAAAACGAGAGGGGCATTGCATGAGGTGGCCCTTGGGGAAAGGGGCAGCCTGGCCGCCCTGGCATCTGCTGAGGGAGGTCTACGCTGGGCAGAGTCTGGCCCTTCTGTGCTGTGAGCATCTCCTTGGCAGGATGCTCTGTGGTGGCATCTCCTTGGCAGGGTACCCTGTGGTGGCATCTCCTTGGGAAGATGCTCTGCAGTTGCATCTCCTTGGCAGGATGCTCTGTGGTGGCATCTCCTCGGCAGGGTACCTTGTGGTGGCATCTCCTTGGCAAGATGCTCTGTGGTGGCACCTCCTCGGCAGGGTACCCTGTGGTGGCATCTCCTTGGCAAGATGCTCTGTGGTGGCACCTCCTCGGCAGGGTACCTTGTGGTGGCATCTCCTTGGCAGGATGCTCTGTGGTGGCACCTCCTCGGCAGGGTACCCTGTGGTGGCATCTCCTTGGCAGGATGCTCTGTGGTGGCATCTCCTCGGCAGGGTACCCTGTGGTGGCATCGCCCTGCCAGGATGCTCTGCGGGCACAGCCCTGGCAGGACACCCTGCAGGGACATCGCTGTGGCAGGAGGAGCTGACACCCCGAGCCCCCTCCCAGCGCCCAGGAGCTGCCGTGGGGCTCCTCCCCCCCGCACACCCCCAAACCGAGGGGCTCCCGCGCCCTCCCGCTGCGCTTTGATGTCTAATGACGATAATTACGGCCCAGCCTGGCCCGGCCGAGCATCGCTGCGGGGCGGCAGCCCCCGCCCAGGCTGCTGCTCTGCAGGGCCCGGTCCCTAAGGGGGACACAGCCGCTGGCCCGCGTGTTGCCAGGATTTTGCAGGGAAATATTTAAAATAAATGCTTTTATGAAAAGGTTTCGGTGATTTTTATTTTTCCTTTAAATCGAGCGTTTCTATGAAATAGTATTTATTGTTCACCTCACGTCTGGAGCACTTTATGGGAGCGAGCCCTTAGGTCTCGCGCTGCTCTGCGGAGCTCAGGAGGGGTCGGCGTCCCCCGGCCGCAGGTGGGGAAACTGAGGCAGGGTTTGCCCGGGGATGCGGAAAGCAGGGACAGAGTTTGGTTCACGGGGACGAGCTCCCCTCTCCCGGCCCGGCTCAGACCACAGCTCGCTGCCAACACCTCCGTACCGCTCCCTAAATGTGGTATTTGCCGGATCCTCCCGGGGTGCTCAAACCCCGACACCCCGACGACGTGTTTGACTGAGGTTTGGGATTTTTGACAGGACGATGACCTTCTCCCTTCCCCTCGTCACTTAATTTATATTTATATTGCCGTTCTTCATCCTTCCCCGGTCTGCAGACGTGGTATTTAAAGACAGCGAGCCGAGGCGGGCAGAGCGGGCAGCGGGGAAGCCGTGCCCACCCGGCTGTGCCCGTACGGAGGGACGCTGCCCGCAGGTAGGACCGCCCGCAGACCTCCCCGGGGACTTGTTCCGCTTTGGTTTTCCCTCTTTTCCCCGGGAGCGGGAATTTCCCGAGGTTATCGGACCCCCGTTCCTCCCACCCTGGGCTCACTGGGAGGAACCTTGGTCTGGTTCGATGGCGAGGTGACCCCCCCCTCGCACCTTCACAGGTGGAGGAGCTTTGGGGGCATTTCAGAGAAAGCAAGGTCCAATTGTGTTTTCAAAAGAGCCCCCAAAGCCTGGGAGTTTCGGGGGGTCCCCGGTGTGTTTGCCCAGCTTGGGGCATCCTTGCGGGGCTCCCGCGTCCTCCTCCCCCTGCTCAGAGGGAGAAGCGGAAAGCGAGGCAGGGAGGCCACGGGCTGCCCTGCAATGAAATGGCAAGCCCCTTCCGCAAAATTAAACCCAAATGCTGCTTTCACAAAGGCCCCAAATCCCATCCAAAGCTGCTGCTTCTCCAAAGTTTCTTCTCCCAAAGCAAACATCCCCAGCGAAGCCGTCCCGGGGGGGTTAGGAAGGTCCCGCGGGGAAGCCGGCTCGCTGCCAGCCCGCCCCGCTCTGCTCGCCTCCAGCAGCTCCTCCGGACTCGTACAGTTGGGAAGAAAAAGTAAAAAAAAAAAAAAAAAAAAAAGAAAAAAGTACTGGATGTAAAACTTAAACGCATAACGTGGTTTCTAATAGTTAATAAAAGTTATGTCCTGCCTCCTGCCTGCCTCCTCCTCCTCCATCGCCTTCGGGAGCTGCGGCTGAGCCGCTCTCCACCACGGCTCTCCCCGTAGCAGCAGCCTTCGGCGCTGGCTTTGCAGGGAGGTATTTGGAAGCCCATCGTTGCCTGCTCTTCCTGGCCTCCGGGCATCTCAGAGCCCCCTCCGTGCCTGCACCCTCAGAGACACCTCCACTACAGCCCCCGCCCGCCCAGCAGCACCCCCTGCCCCCCCCCGACACCCCCCGCCCCGGCAGGCACGGGGCTGCCCTGGGCCCAGGCCCCCGTCCCAGGCGCCGTGCCACCACCCATCACACCCGCCACGAGCCCCCGCGCCATCCCAGCCCTGCTCTGCCTCTGCACCGGCACCCAGAGCCTGCAGCGGGTGGGGGGTGCAGACCCTTCACCCCACCCCTACCCATAACCCCACCCCTACCCCAGCCCCCCCCGACATATCCCCACCCTGCCCCTCCACTAACGCTGCCCCAAACGCCAGCTTTACCCCAGCCTTGTCCCCACAGCTCCCCCAGACGTGTCCCATCCTAATTCCACCCCATCCCTACCCTTATCCCTATCGCTATCCCTATCATCTCTACCCCATCCCTATCCCTATCCCTATCCTTATCCCTATCCCTATCCCTATCCCTATCCCTATCCCTATCCCTATCCCAACCCTATCCCACCCCATCCCACCCCAATCCCACCCCAATCCCATCCCCATCCCCATCCCATCCCATCCCATCCCATCCCATCCCACCCCACCCCACCCCACCCCAATCCCATCCCATCCCATCCCATCCCACCCCAATCCCACTCCAATCCCATCCCATCCCCACCCCACCCCACCCCACCCCAATCCCATCCCATCCCAATCCCAATCCCAATCCCAATCCCAATCCCAATCCCAATCCCACCCCACTTTAGCCTTCCCCCCCCGCCCCGCCGAGGGCCCGGGGGCGGCTCCCGCCGCTCCCTCCCGCGGTCACGGCGCACACGGGGCTGCGGGCGGGGCGGCCCCGACGGGCCGGGACCGGCTGGGGCCGGGCCGGGGCTACAAAGCCCGGGGCTGCCGCCCGCGCCCAGCCCCGCCATGGCGGCCGCCCGGGAGCACGGCCTGGCCCTCGGCCGCGACTACAGCAGCAGCCCCCGGCTGAGTGAGTGCGGGCCGGGCGGGGACGGGGGGGCACCGGGACCGGCAGCGGTGGCGGGGACGGGGGGTGGCACCGGGGCAGGCAGGGGTGACAGGGACGGGGGTGGCACCGGGACAGGCAGGGGTGACAGGGAAGAGGAGGTGGCACCGGGACCGGCAGCAGTGGCGGGGACGGGGGGTGGCACCGGGACCGGCAGGGGTGACAGGGACGGGTGGCACCGGGACCGGCAGGGGTGACAGGGACGGGGGGCACCGGGACCGGCAGGGGTGACAGGGAAGGGGAGGTGGCACCGGGACCGGCAGCAGTGGCGGGGACGGGGGGTGGCACCGGGACCGGCAGGGGTGGCGGGGACGGGGGGTGGCACCGGGACCGGCAGGGGTGGCGGGGACGGGGGGTGGCACCGGGACCGGCAGGGGTGGCGGGGACGGGGCGACTGTCGTGGGGCTGGGGGCCGTCACCCCCTCCTGGGGGCTGCAGCTGCAGGGGCCGGGCAAGGCGTCTCGGCCCCCCGAGGGCCGTGGGGTGCGGCCGATGCCGCGGCGGTGCTGGGGTGCCCCGGGTGCCCCCCAGGCGACGGAGCCCGTGCAGTGGGGGGCCAAATCGCCTTGACAGCCCCGGGCTCCCTTGAGACGCGCTAAGGAGGGACCCCCGCCCGTGCCGCTGCTCCGAGTCCTCTCGGGGTGTCCTCCCCCCCCAGCGTGACCCTCTCCCCGGCCCCGAAAGGGCGCAGGGCTCCCATGTGCAGGCGTGGGCCCTTCCACGGGGGTCCCTGGGGTCACCGTGCGGGTGGGGAGCCGGGGACGCAGCCTGGGCGCGCAGCCGTGCGGGGAGGCACCGTGTGCTGCGTCCCGGGGGGACGGGGACGGGGGCCTTGCCGGGGGGGTGTTTGCCGGATACGGTATTTCCCGTGGCCTCTCCCGGCACGCTCGTGTGCTGGAGCCTGTGAGGACGGCCGCGTCCGTCAGGAGGATGTCTGTGCGTCCGTACTGCCAGGACCGTGTGCTGCGGCGTGTGGGTCGCCCCTGTGCCGCACCCATGGGTGCTGGCAGCTCCGTCCGCCCCTGTGCACCCTGCTCGCAGCAGCCCCTGGGACCTACGGGCAGCACCGGGCTGGCGGCTCCGGGCTGCACCCCCATCCATCCCCCCCCCCGGGCTGCACCCCCATCCATCCCACCCCCCGGCCTCGGGGAGCCTGGCATCACGCCAGACCCACGTCTCGGGGTGGGCTGTGACACCCCCCCACCTCCTCCCGGCACCCCCAGGCTCCGAGACATCAAGGACGTTTGCTGTGACCTCTGTGCCTTCGCTCCCGCGTCCGGGCGGCCGGAGGGAGCTTTGCCGTCCCCTCCCTCACCCTGAGCCGGGTGGCTTTGGGTTTGTCACGGTCCCGGCTGCTTCCCCCCGGCGCGGCCGAGCGCAGCCAGCTCTGCCCGGCCGCCCGCCCGTGTTTGCTGTCAACACGCAGCAGGGAGCAGCCACCCATGGGTGACTTCTCCCCGGTTCACGCTGGGTGAGAGCCAGCCCTCGGCCCGAGGAGGGGCCCTGGGTGGCAGCGAGGTGGCCGCAGGGACCCAAGGCTCTTTTTCGTCGCATCGGAGGCAGATCCTGCCCTCCCCGTGGAGCTCGCTGGCCGCATCCTGCCGGCACAGGCTCTCGCTCCTCCGCGCACCCGTGGGAGACGGCTTGCTGGGCTGGGAGAGCAGCCGCTCCCGCTGCCTGCCCGGAGGAGCCGGGTCTCGAGGGGTGCCCCCCGCAGCAGCCCCCCACGAGCCTCGCTGCCCCAGCCGGGAGGGGACGGCGCAGGGACCGGGGGCTGGCACCCGCAGGGTGGGGGCTTGTCCTCCCCGGGCTCCCTGGGGTCTCGGTGGGCTTTCCCCTCCCTGGAGCTCTCAGCTGGACCCATCCCCACCCACAGCCATCCCGGCGTGTGGCTCCTGATTTTCCTGATTTTTCAAGGCAAAAATGCCCGTTTTCAAGTTTCTCCTATCCGCCAAGGACTTTTCTTTTAGGGGAAGCCGTGTTTTGGCCCCCCCCCCCCCCCCCCGTCCCGTCCCGTCCCGTCCCCCCCGCCCCCAACCCTTGGCCCCAGGAGCTGCAGGGGCAGTGCCAGCTTTGCCAGGCTGGCTCTGCAAAGCCAAACCCCCAGCAGCCACATCCAGGCTGGGACAAAGTCCTGCCCCGGGTGTCCTGTCACCAGCGTGTGTCGGAGAGAGGGGGGAGAGGTGTCTGCGGGGAGCGCGGGACCCTACAAGCCGATGCTCTGCAGCCCCGCGCGCCGGGGGGAGCTGGAGGGGTGGGCGAGGTGGGTCCCAGAGCGGGAGGGAGCCCCGAAAATGTGCTGCGTGGTGAAGGCGAGGGTGGGGGCCAGGAAGAGGGACCCCGGCAATGTGGGAGAGCCGGGGAGTGTACCTGGGGGTGACACTTGGAGGGGTCTGCCCGGGGGGGGGGAGGTATATGGAGACCCCCAGGACGGGGGGAGAGGCAGCGTGGGGCTGAGGGCAGCTGGGCGTCGGGACGGTGCCACGCCGCGTGGGCGCGGCGCGGCAGGTCTGGGTGGGACGGGCGTCTGCCCGCCGTGGGTATTGCCGGGCTGAGCCGGGCACTGCCCCTGCTCCCCACCCCGCCTGCCCCACGGCGATGCCACAGCCTCTCCCCAGCCCCACGGCTGGGTGCCCGGCTGCATGGGGTGCCCGGGGTCCTGGCAGCGTGGGGTCCCAGCCTGGGGTGCCAGCCTGGGGTGCCAGCACGGCACTGGGCACAGGAGCACCTACGTGATCCCCAGCTACAGCCCAGCACCCCGACCCCAGCCCAGCACCTGGAGCTGGGGGGAAGCGGGGGGCCGAGGAGGGCCGTGGGCAGGCAGGGCTGGCTGGCAGGAGCAGGCAGAGCGCTGCCTGCACCCCTCTGCCGGGGCCGGCTCTCCTGAGAGGCGGGAGAGGAATTAGCAGCTGCTTCCCAGTGCCGCAAATCCATTAGCACAAGCGAGCGGAAGAAGCACTTATCACCCCCTGGCCTTTGGCTTGACCCGTCTTTAGGAAAAACAACCCGGCGAACAATGCCGCTGCCCGCACGTGGGCTCGGGGCTGCTTGCGCAGAGTGGGGTGCCCCACGCTCTGCCCCGCAGCCCGGCACGGCCCCACGGCGCGCTTTGAAATCGGCAGGCACAGCCTGCGGGCGGCTCGAGGGCTGGGCTGCCGGGGGATGGGTGGGAGGATGGATGGAGGGATGGATGGAGGGATGGAGGGATGGGAGGATGGGAGGATGGATGGATGGATGGATGGGAGGATGGGAGGATGGATGGATGGAGGGATGGATGGATGGATGGGAGGATGGATGGATGGATGGATGGGAGGATGGATGGATGGAGGGATGGATGGATGGATGGGAGGATGGGTGGAAGGATGGGAGGATGGATGGAAGGATGGATGGATGGGAGGATGGGTGGAGGGATGGATGGATGGATGGAGGGATGGGAGGATGGGTGGGAGGATGGATGGGTGGATGGATGGGAGGATGGATGGGAGGATGGATGGGAGGATGGGTGGGAGGATGGATGGAGGGATGGATGGAGGGATGGGAGGATGGGTGGGAGGATGGGTGGGAGGATGGATGGGAGGATGGATGGGAGGATGGATGGGAGGATGGGTGGGAGGATGGATGGGAGGATGGGTGGGAGGATGGATGGAGGGATGGATGGATGGATGGGAGGATGGATGGAGGGATGGATGGGTGGATGGAGGGATGGATGGATGGATGGAGAAAGCAGGAGATTGCTGTCAGCAAGCCCGGTGACACAACGGTTGTGCCGTGTGATCGCAGCCCGGGAAGGGGATTTTGGTGGGACACGTCTCGGCTTCTCCGCTGCCGCGTCCCGACCAGCCCCATTAGCCGTGACGCTCGTCTCCTTGCCAGGACTCTGGGCTGGCCCCAGGCAGGGGACGGTGCCCGTGGGAGCTGTGGCCGGTGGGGTTTGGGACGTGGCGTCGCCCGCTGGGGACACGGGAAGCAAGGAGGAGAGGAACCAGGGAGATCCGCCAGCCCTGGGCACCCTGCGAAGCCTCTCCTTTTGGGGCTGCAGCTGGGTGCTGAGCCTCGCGGGGCTGCGTCGGGCTCTGCCCTCAGCCCGGGACCCCGCAGCCCGGGGAGGAGCGAGGGGCTCGCGGGGCTCAGCACCCAGTCGCAGGATGGAGGAGTGTTAAATTGTCTGGTCTTTTTGGTTTATCCGCCCTTAACGTTCCCTGCCTCGCCCTGCAATTTGAATTCGGGTTCAGACCTGAGATCGCTCGTCTGAGTCACGGCTCGGCAGAGCCTCGGTGGAGGAGTCCAAATTTAGCTCTCCGAGAGCCTTGTGAAGGGTTCCCGGGAGCCCCGTCGGCCGCGGCGGAGCCCGGGGCTGCACGGCGGGGACCGGGAAGGGAGGGGACGGTGGCATCACGGAGGGGCACCGCGCGGGGGACGTAGCCTGGCCCCGCAGACGGAGGAGCCTGCGGAAGGCGCGAGCCCCTTATGCCCGTTTCCTAAATGAAATGGGATTTTTTTCATGTATATACACACACGGGCTGCCTGCCCCTCGGCAGAGGGAGGTGGCTGGTGATGGGGAGCTTGCCGCTCCCCTGGCCCTTTTCCCGTCTCGTAACTAACCGGCTCCGCCGGCACCTCGTGCCCTCCCCGGCGCTGCTGCGGCGGCATCCCGGTGCCGCAGACGGGAGGGTCGCGGACGACCCGGAGAAGATGCCGGGAGCCCCTCGCCCTCTGCGGTGGAGCTGCCGGACCGCTCGGAAGCAGGGCTGGGCTATCGTCCTTGCCGTGACTACAGGAGATGGCGGCCGCCGTGGGCTCGTGGGGCTGGCGAAGGGGCTGGCGAAGGGGCTCCTGGGGGCTGCAGCCATTGCACGCCCGGACTTGCGAGCCCGGGCAGGCCGGTTGTGTCTGTTCCCCGTGCCGCGGCCCCCGGCCGCAGGAGCCGTCCGTCCTCCCACCCCAGCGGCAGCATCCCCAGCACCCCAGGGTCCAGCCCGCCGGGGTGGGACCCTCTGCCCCGTGGCGCGGCGGGATCCCGCGGCCCCGCTCTCCGTCACTTCTTTTTCCTCTTGGGGCCATCTCCTCCCCTCAGCCTCTCAAAAGCCCTCGGTTGAGCCGGTGCCTGCGTCACCCGCCCGGGGCCGGGGTCCGGCAGCCCCGCTCCTCGCCGTTCGCCCCCCCCTCCGGCCCTGTTTTGTCTGATAGAAAACGCGACAGCAAGCCCAGCAATGGGGTTTTTTTGGGTTTTTTGTGTTTTTTTTTTCCTTGGGTTGGCTTGTTTGGTTCACGCTCGGCTGGTTGCTGCCATTCTTTGCCTTTCCTCACATGACGTGCAGGTGTGTATGGGAACCCTCGGCTGCCGGGCCCTAATTAGTGGCATAGAGTGTGACCCCCCGCCGGGCTTTTCACCGGCTGGGACAGGCCGGTGGGTTTGACAGCGCGGCACAAAGTGACACATGGCACAATGGGCAGGTTGCGGAGGGGGAAAGCGGTCACTTAGGGACTGTCGGAAAAGTCCCAGGACGGCCCCGGCTTGGCCGCGCTCGCCGCCCGGTGCGGGATGAAGCCGCCGGGCGATGCTGGCTCTCGGCTCGGCGCGTCCGGGTGGATCTTGCCGTGCCTGGAGGATGGGTCGCCGCCACGGCTCCGGTGCCGGGGACGGCCGGGGCTGAGCGGGATTTTGAGCTCGAAGTTGCCGTCAGGGCTGGATTCCCGCCCCGTCCCGGGAGCTGCGGCACCTCGAGCGTCAGCCCGGCCCGGCGTTTTGCTTAAAACTTAGGCTTGCGGGCGATGAAACGGTGAGCGGCGTCCCGGGGGGATGCAGGATGCGCCCAGCCTGGCCCAGAGCAGCCCACGGCCACCCTGCGCCTCGTGCTCAGCCCACCCAGACCCCTCTGCCCCACGGGGTGTCCGCTGCCCGTTGCCGTGGGGTGCCAGGCGTGGGGCAGCGCAGTGGGACCCCCACCCCGCGCCTGCCAGGCGTGAGCTGGGGGACGCCGGAGACCCGTCCCGGTGCCGCAGGGTGGCTCGGGACCGGCTCCGGACCTCCCGAGCCGCTTGGGCTGGAGAGGAGAGGGCTGGGGGGTTTGGGGGCTATTTATGAGTCCCGTTTCCTATCTTTGCTCCGGCTTCGTTCCCCTCCGGCCCGCTCCAGCCCGTCCTTCAGCCCGCGCGTGGGGCTGAAGATGGGAGCGGGTCTCGGAGGCTCCGACGGCTGCGTGCGAACCCCGGGTCTGTAATTTGGGGTAGGGGGTGTGCAAAGCCCCTCGGGCGGTGAGCGGGGATGAGCCTCACTCTCCGCACGCCCCCTCCCAGAGGCCAAGGTGACCATGACCGGGCAGGCGACCAATTTGTCCAAAATCAGCCTCGATCACTTCTGCGGAGAAGGGAACACCCCTGGCAACGTTTCGCCGGCCTCCGCGCCGCGGCCGGGGCTGGAGGAGGACGGGGCTGGGGCCGCGTCCGTCCCCCGGCCGCGGCAGATGGCAGGTCCGGGGACCACCAGCCCTTCCGGAGGTCGGGAGCGAGCCCCCGGCGCACTTTGGAGCAGAGCCCTAAGGCGTGCGTGGGGCTGGGGGAGCCGGCGGCGATGCCCGGGCAGGGGCAGGGGGCTGGGGAGGGCAGGGGGGGTGAGCGGGAGCAATTAGCGGCGGGTGTAGCTGGGTCGGGTCCTCTTTGTCACCGGGGGCCCTTTCCCCCCGCTCCGGCCGCCGCGATGGTTAGTAGTGCGTGAGCGTCGGGGCTAACGGAGATTGCATCTGACAGGAGCTGTGAATTTGGGGCTGGGGGTGTGGAAAGGCCAGGTTGAAAGACTTTTCTTTTCTCTTGGCCCCCTCTCCCCCTGCCTCCCGCGCCCCCCCCCGCTCCCCGGCCGTGCCCCCCGGCAGCCTCCCGGCCCGGGCAGCCGCCGCAGCCCACCCACCCCGCCGCTCCTCCCCCCGGCTTGTTCATAACAGCTCAACGTCTTAATTATCTGAATTAGTGCTTTCCGGTAGCAGGGGCTCCCCCTCCTCTGCCCCGTCCCTCCCCGTCCCTCTCCTCCTCCGCCTCCTCCTCCTCCTCAGTCCCCCCCAGCCCTCAGCCCCTTTGGTGGGCTGTCACTCGGCGTTACTGTCGTGATTTCCTTCTCTGTTGCGATAGAGCCCTTTGCGCCGCAGAGGTGGGCATGGGCGAGGGGGCTGGGGCCACGCAACAAGTGCCGGGCGGGGCGGCTCTGGCACCGGCACCGGCTCCGGCTTCGCTGCGGCAGCCGGGGCTGGCCGGGTTTGGGGCAGGCAGGGGCTGGGGGGCGAACCCCTGGGGCTCCCCCCTTTGTGAAGCCAGGAGCTGCGGGTTCCTGTGTAGAAAATGACGTATTTTGCAGAAGAATCCCTTGCGTGAGATTAATGTTTTCCTGGTATCGTCTGGGGCGTTGTTTTGCTTCGGCACGGACGGGCGAGCCAAAGCCCAAGGGAATCCCCCGGGATGGCCGGCGAGGCGAGGCCCCTGTGACTTTTGTAACGCGCTTTTCAGTGGAAACGGTGAAGAACAGGGAATTGTGGAGCAACATTTTTTATCCCCCCCCCCCCCCCCCTTCATTTCTCCATGACCAAGTCTGGCTGTCCATCCACCCACCCATCCACCCATCCACCCATCCACCCATCCATCCATCCATCCACCCATCCATCCATCCACCCATCCATCCATCCATCCATCCACCCACCCATCCACCCATCCACCCATCCACCCATCCATCCATCCATCCACCCATCCATCCATCCACCCATCCATCCATCCACCCATCCATCCATCCATCCACCCACCCATCCATCCACCCACCCACCCATCCACCCACCCATCCATCCACCCACCCACCCACCCATCCATCCATCCATCCATCCACCCATCCACCCACCCACCCACCCACCCATCCATCCATCCATCCACCCATCCACCCATCCACCCACCCACCCACCCATCCATCCATCCACCCACCCATCCACCCATCCACCCACCCACCCACCCACCCATCCATCCATCCATCCACCCATCCACCCACCCACCCACCCACCCATCCATCCATCCATCCACCCATCCACCCACCCACCCACCCACCCATCCATCCATCCATCCACCCATCCATCCACCCACCCACCCATCCATCCATCCACCTATCCACCCACCCATCCATCCATCCACCCATCCACCCATCCACCCATCCACCCACCCATCCACCCACCCACCCACCCATCCACCCATCCATCCATCCATCCATCCACCCATCCACCCACCCATCCACCCACCCATCCATCCATCCATCCACCCACCCACCCATCCACCCACCCATCCACCCACCCATCCACCCACCCATCCACCCACCCATCCACCCATCCATCCACCCATCCACCCACCCATCCACCCACCCACCCATCCACCCACCCACCCATCCATCCATCCATCCTCCCATCCACCCACCCACCCATCCATCCACCCACCCACTCATCCTCTGGAGGCCCAATTCCCAAGAAGCCCTTTCTCGCTGGGAAGGTGGCCAAGCGCTGCTGGGGCCGTGGACTCTCTGTCCCTGGAGATCTTCAGCCCCCCCAGACGGGGCCCTGGGAGCGGCTCCAGGTGGCCCTGCTTGAGCCGGGCTGGGACCAGAAGATCTCCAGAGGTCCCTGCCCACCTCCACCGTGCCGTGACTCCCAGAGCAAGCCCCAGTCATCGTCACCGGAGTAGGAGGTGACGTTGCAGGGCTGGGTGGCCAAGCCCAGACCCTTGGGTTATATTTCTCCCTCTGTCCTGGGGATGCCGGTGGTGTTGCCGCCACCCTACGACTCATCCCCAAAACAAAGTCACGGTGGGGGAGGACGGGGGTGCGGTGACAGCAGAGGGTACCTCCCTTGCAAACAGACCGTCGTGGTCGGAGAGGAGCATGCGGGAAAGCCAGCGCTGAGAACCTGCGCTGCCGGGGAGCCCTGCGAGTCTGGGCTGGGGGAGCCTTCCCGGCCTCAGTTTCCCCCTGAGGAATGAGAGGAACAGGGCTTCCCTCCCTGAGTGATGGCTGGAGGGTGCATATATGTGTATATATATGGTATTTAAAGGCAGGCGGGTGAGCGGATGGGTGGGTGGGCGGGTGCAGAGCTGGGTCAGTGGATGGATGGGTGGATGGATGGGTGGATGGGTGGATGGGTGGGTAGATGGATGGATGGGTGGATGGATGGATGGGTGGATGGATGGGTGGATGGATGGATGGGTGGATGAATGGTGGGTGGATGGATGGGTGGATGGATGGATGGATGGATGGATGGGTGGATGAATGATGGATGGGTAGATGGATGGATGGATGGGTGGGTGGATGGGTGGATGAATGGTGGATGGGTGGATGGGTGGATGGGTGGATGGGTGGGTGGATGGATGGGTGGATGGATGGGTGGATGGATGGATGGGTGGATGAATGGTGGATGGATGGATGGATGGATGGGTGGATGGGTGGGTGGATGGATGGGTGGATGGGTGGATGGGTGGGTGGATGGATGGGTGGATGGATGGGTGGGTGGATGGGTGGGTGGATGGGTGGATGGATGGATGGGTGGATGGATGGGTGGATGGATGGGTGGATGGGTGGATGGATGGGTGGATGGATGGGTGGATGGGTGGATGGATGGGTGGATGGGTGGGTGGATGGGTGGATGGGTGGATGGATGGATGGGTGGGTGGATGGATGGATGGATGGACGGATAGGCAGAGAGCTTGGCTGATGATCCAGTGTCACAACCATAGGGCACCAAGCAGCGCTGCCAGAGGGTCCGATGCCCTCGGTGGAAGAAGACGTCCCAGTGCGGTGGGAGGGAAGCCAGGAGGGTCCCGAGGGGGGCGGCAGCCATGGGGGCTGGGCCGGAGACCACCGTGCTCGGGGGAGAGGGACGAGCGCCGTGGCCCTGTCCCACGTGGGTGGCTCCCCAACAGGAGATGCGGGGAGAGAAGAAAAGAGCCCAACAAAACCTCCCGGGGAAAGGGAAGCGGCGAGGCGGCGGCGGGTATTTGTGAAGGAGTTGGAAAGGGAAATAAAAGGCAGAATGGTCACTTTGGGAATAAAGGAGACAAAAGGCGGGGAGGTTGGCGGCGGAGAGCCGGCTCCCGGCATGCCAGCCCCCCCGGCTGCTGAATGGGCGACCAGCAGGAACGGGGCGTAATTGGGTAACGGGGAGAAGGCTAATTGCAAAAATGGCAGGGATTACCGGGAAAACGTCCGCACCGGGGCAGGGGCTGAGCAAGGGAAGGGGGGCACTGGGGACCCGGTTGTGTCACGGGGGGGGGTGACCCCGTGCTGGGCTGCGGGGTGGCCAGGGATGGGTGCTCCCCGACGTGGGATGCGGCCAGCAAGGAGCAAACGGGACCCGTCCCCCAGAAACGAAGTTCCCGGAGCTGGGCTGGCTGGGCCGCTGAGCACGCGTGCGGGGCCGGCTCCTGCACCCGCCGGGCTGCGCCGATGCCGGCGTCACCAGAAGGGCGGCTGGGACGCTGCGGCGCGGGGACCCGCGTCCCGCTGGGTGATGCGGACCACCCATCCCCGCGGCCGGCGGGAGGGAGCCCGGTGAGCTCGCCAGCTGGCCCGGCCTCTCCAATCCTATTAGGATCATGAGTAAATCAGAGAACCCGGTGTGAGAAGAGAGGGCAGAGGGATGAAAGGGCCCGGCGGGGTCACCGAAGCCCGGCCCTGCCATGGCAGGCGTTACGGCGTTTGACACATCGGTGAAATGATCAAGGAGCGGTTTAGAGCTGGAGGAGCTCTCCTCTCGCCGGGCTCATGCACCGCTTCGTCCCCCTTTGTCACCCCCGCGCTTAACGTCCCGGGTGTCCCGCCGTTGTCCCCAGCGTCTTCGTAGTCACTTTGGAGAAATCACATCCAGCCCCCTCGTTTCCTCGCCCGAATGCGAATTTCCTCGCCGTGCAAGTCCCCGGCACCCCTGAGGTCTCATCCTGAACCGCGGGGTCCCAGGCCGGCACCCCACGGCAGCTCCTGCGGTCCTGGGTGCTCAGACCTCTCCTGGGCTCGTCCTCCTGCTCAGCAGCATCCAGTTTGGGGTTGTCCATCCCGGGGTCTCCCCTGGGGACAAGGGGTGACCTCCCGGGCTGCCGCGGCGCAGGGGCAGCTCTGTCGATGCGCTGCCGGCTGAAGGCAAGCGACGGCAGAAGGGCGGTGGGAGACGGCGGGGCCGTGGCCGTGGTTTTCGGAGGACGAGCCGTCTGTCTGTCTGTCTGTCTGTCCCCGGGCTGCGGGCAGGGCGTGCGGACTGATCGGCCGGAGCGAAGGGGGCAGAAGCTGCCGTGGAAGTGGGGTGGACGGGGAAGAGCCGGGCGAGATGGGGATGCCCTGCTGGGAAGGGAGCTGGGACCCGCAGGAGCCACCGGCGCAGCCGACAGGTCACCGGGCTATGGTGCCACCTCGCTTGGGCAACCGTGCCACTGAGATGGGGTTGCCCACGGCTGGGGAGCTCTCCTGGCCCTGCTCGGGCGGGGGTCCCGCGGTTGGAGAAGGTGGGGGGTGATGGCCAGTTTTTGGGTGGAAACTGCTCCCCTCCGTCTGCGCTGCCCGCGGCCCCGAGCCCGTCTCTGCCCGGGCAGGATGTGGCTCTTGCGACTTGTTAATATTTTTTTTTTTCCACAAGAAGGTTTGTTACCGGGTTTTATTAAAGCAAAATCTTGGTGTCATGAAAAACCGTGCTTGGAAAGGGAAAATATCGACTTGCGGAAAGTCTTTCGGTTCGCTGGCCGGGGCGGGCTGCCGCGCTTCTGGCTTTCCACGCCCTTGCTTTCCGCCTCTTTATTTCTATTTAAATGTTTTATATGAACTGAACTGAAATGAATTTAGTAAAAAAACGCCGTTTCCTGCAGGACGGAGGTTCTGGGTCTGCAGTTTAGCAGCCGCCAGTCGCTTGGCCTGTAGCTAGGAGAAGGAGTGGGGTAGCAGGAATGGACGGTGCTGGGGTGGGACCCATCCTGCCCTGCCGAGGCTGCAGCCCCCCGGTGCCGCGGTTTGGGGGTGGCGATGCCGGGAGCGGGCTGGGAGCACCCCCGGCCGCGGGGGCTGACGGCGCGTCCTGCCCCCCCCCAGCCTACAAGACGGTGTGCGGCGTCAACGGGCCCTTGGTGGTGCTGGACAACGTGAAGGTAGGAGCCCGTCCGCCGGCCGGTGACGGGGGGACCGCGCGACGGCGTCACCCTGGGCCGTGCGGGGACCGCCGTGCTGGGCCCGGCCGCCGGCCCCCCTGCCAGGCGGGGAGGGTGCAATGGGGGGGAGCGCGTCCCCTCCGTCCCCTGGGCTGTCCCCTCCTCTCTGGGGTCCGTCAGCCACCTCCGAGCTCCCTCCTCTGGACACGGCCGGCAGCAGAGTCCGTGTGCCGGCCCGCACACGCGTGGGGGCCCGCACGTGTGCGTGTGCGCAGGCGTGGGGACGCGCGTGAGCGTACGGGTGGCCCCGTGCGTGCTCTGCCTGGGCACCCTGCGCTCGCCCCCTGTCCCCCTGCACCCAGGCACCTGCTGTCCCCTGTCCCCTGTGCCCCTGCCCGAGCTCCGGCTCCTGTCCCCTGTCCCCTGTGCCCCTGCCTGATCTCCAGCTCCTGTCCCTTGTCCCCTTGCCTGAGCTTTGCCCCTTGTCCCCTGTCCCCTGTGCCCCTGCCCGAGCTCCGGCTCCTGTCCCCTGTGCCCTGTGCCCCTGCCCGAGCTCCGGCTCCTGTCCCCTGTCCCCTGTGCCCCTGCCCGAGCTCCGGCTCCTGTCCCTTGTCCCCTTGCCTGAGCTTTGCCCCTTGTCCCCTGTCCCCTGTGCCCCTGCCCGAGCTCCGGCTCCTGTCCCCTGTGCCCTGTGCCCCTGCCCGAGCTCCGGCTCCTGTCCCTTGTCCCCTTGCCTGAGCTTTGCCCCTTGTCCCCTGTCCCCTGTGCCCCTGCCTGAGCTCCGGCTCCTGTCCCTTGTCCCCTTGCCTGAGCTTTGTCCCTTGTCCCCTGTCCCCTGTGCCCCTGCCCAAGCTCCGGCTCCTGTCCCTTGTCCCCTTGCCTGAGCTTTGTCCCTTGTCCCCTGTCCCCTGTGCCCCTGCCCGAGCTCCGGCTCCTGTCCCTTGTCCCCTTGCCTGAGCTCCGGCTCCTGTCCCTTGTCCCCTTGCCTGAGCTTTGTCCCTTGTCCCCTGTCCCCTGTCCCCTGCCCGATCTCCAGCTCCTGTCCCCGTCCCCTGTGCCCCTACCCATGCTTGTCCCCATCCGGCTGCCTGGTCTGAGCGAGACCACGTCAGGAACCCCAGCCCAGCCCGTCCCCCCAGCGCTGGTGGCACCTTGGTGGCACCCCGCCTGTCCCCGCTCCCGGAGCAGGGGCTGGGCTCACTTGGGTGGGCGCTGGGCGTCTCAGCATCCCCGCGTGGCCCGGCCAGCCGGGACCCTCCAAGGGGCTTTGTTGGCCGGTGGCTCGTTTCTATGGCCCCTTTCACGCCGAGCCCGGCAGGATGGAAATTAATAAGCCCAATTAAAGAGCCCAGACGGTGGCGGGTGTTTCCTTCGCTTTGTTGTCCTTTATGCAAAGGTCTTTACAGAAGAATTAAAGTCCAAAGTTCACGGTGCCGGAGCCAGCCCCGGTGGCTGGGAGCGAGGAGGAGGAGGAGGAGGAGGAGGAGGAGGAGATGGAAGAGAGCACAGAGTGTGCTGGGCAGGCGCGCTGGTGGCTTGAACCCCCTTGGACGTTGTCCCCAGGGCGGGACGTGTCCCTCAGCCAAGGGGCAGCAGAAAAGTCCCCTCCATCCGCCCCGGGGGTCCTGGCTGGGTGGGGGGCCAGGGAGGTCGGTGGGTGTCCCTGGGGGGGGGGGGGGGGCTGCGGCCCTTGTCCCCCGTGGGTGCTGGGTCCCGCTCACCCCTCGGGCTGGCGCGAGGTGGTGGCAGGGTGATCCCCGGCTTAACCTTCCACGGCGCGGGGGGGATTACGGGGGATCCGGCAGCTCCCTGGGGTCTCGAGCGGCGTGGGCGGCCCGGGCTGCTCTGTCCCGCGGGGGCTGGCAATGGGGGGGTCCCCGAGGGGTCCCCGAGGGATGCCACCAGCGCTGGGGGGTCGATCCGGGGCTGCGGATGCGCTTTGGCAGGCTCTCGGAGACGCTGCTTTATGCAGGCGGTGGGTCGGTCTGCTTCTGGTGGGGATGGGGTTTGCAGTCCTTAGTCATCGGGCTCGGAGGCGCCCGGTGTGTGCGAGAGCACCCTCAGAGGACGCGTGGCACCCTGCAATGCCGGGGAAACTGAGGCACGGAGCAGTGCCGCAGCCTGGAGCACGCTCCGGGATGGGGCAGGGGCAGACAGCACCTTCCCCCCCCCCCAGACACCTCCTCCTGCCTGGGCTGGCAGCGCTGCCTGTTGGCATCAGCTGCTGAATGCCCCCCCGCAGCGTTTGGTGGCCGCGGGGACCACGAACCCCCTGAGCGCAGGAGGGGAAACTGAGGCAGCACTGGCGGACAGGCCCGTGCAGGCAGGGCTGGCAGGCAGGGGCTGCAAGGGGCAATGGGGGGGGGGGGGGGAGACAAGCCCCCCCGCCCCGCCATCTCACCCTGACCCTGTCCCTCCAGTTTGCCCAGTACGCCGAGATCGTGAACTTCATGCTGCCCAATGGCACCAGCCGCAGCGGGCAGGTCCTGGAGGTGATGGGCTCCAAAGCCATCGTCCAGGTGAGCCCAGCGTGGCGGGGACGCGGCGGGACGGGGGGGCCAGACGGGCGCTGCGTGGCCTGGGGCTTTGTCCCGGGGTTCTGTCCCCCTCCAGCGGTGGCTGCCGCAGCCGGCGGGACCCTGCCGGACTCTTGTCCCAGCTCTCCTGGCTTGGCAGGCTGCAGGACCGGTGTCCTGGCCCCGGTGTCCTGGCCCCAGTGTCCTGGCACCGGTGTCCTGGGAGCGGTGTCCTGGCCCCGGTGTCCTGGCCCCGGTGTCCTGGCACCGGTGTCCTGGCCCCGGTGTCCTGGCCCCAGTGTCCTGGCACCGGTGTCCTGGCACCGGTGTCCTGCGGCGCAGCTCCTCGCTGGCCCACGGCCCTTGGCTGGAGCACGGGGAGCTGCCCCGGGCTGGGGGTGCGGCACCGGCAGGGACGGCGCTGGGGCCTCTGCCAGCCCTGGCGCCAGCAGCTCAGGGCAGGAGCCTCTGGGTGCCGAATCCCAAAGGACGTCTGCCGAGTCCCAAATGACGACATCTGCGCGACTTCAGCGGAACTCGGGGGCCAGACGTGGGCATGGCCCTGTGCTGGCTCTCTGTCCTGCTGTGCCCGTCCTCCCCTCGCCCGAGCTGCCCACCCCGGTCCCCTCCCTCCGTGTCCCCACCGGGGAGAGCCCCTCTGGGTGACGCCGCGGCCTCCTCGGGACCCTCCGTCCCTCGTCCCCACGGCCTCGCCGTTGGCCTCCCTGGGCTGCCTTCCCTTTCCATCCCAGCAGGAAAATTTGGGACCCTCCTGCCATCACCCCCCTGCCACCAGCCCTCTGCGGGGCCAGGACCGGGGCAGGCAGGGGGTTCCTGGGGTGCCCCCCCCCCCCCCAAACTGGGGTATCCAAGCAAGGGGGTTCCACCAGGAGCACCGGGGCCGTTTGGGGCTGTCCTGTGCCAAATTAGCCCAGGTCCCCTCCCGCCCCGGGGTCCCCGGGCTGGCGAGCCACCAAACCTCGCTCCTCTAATGCCACCCGGACCTCTGCAGCGCCCTTTTAATCCTATTAGGGAGTCAGCCTCGGGAGGGGGGGAAAAAAAAAAAAAAACGAAGAAAAAAGGAAAAAAAGGAGCTTTTTGCAGAAGCAGCTTTGTCAGGGGCTGACCTGCGTGCACCCACACGCACCCGGGTGCTGCGGCCATCACCTGCCCTCGTGCCTGCCGGCATCCCCGCCAGCCGGGTGCCCCCGGCTTTCCCAAGCCGACCCTTCTCCCAGGGGCCACACGGCTCTAATTAAAGCAGCGATCTGGAGGTTAATTAATACAAATGGTGTCAAATATTATACCAATCAAAACGCCTTTGATTTCCCCGCCTTGCCCGCGGCCCTTCTGCTGCGCTCGCTGCGTTAACGAGAGCGTGGTCCCCCCCTCCCCGAGCCAAAGCCCCTCAGAAGGGAGTTTTCTTAACCCCGGGGGTTCTCCCCCTCTTTTATCACCTCTCCCTGACGGGTTTTTCGGGTGAGCGCGGATCGCATCACCTCCCCGCCGAGAGCCCGGCCGCCCCGAGCCCCCCGGCCCTCCGCGCCTGCTAATCCCGGCTAATTGCCACCCGCCCGCCTCTTGCCCCGGGGTCTCCGCAGGTGTTTGAAGGAACATCTGGGATCGACGCCAAGAAGACCTCCTGCGAATTTACCGGGGACATCCTCCGGACCCCGGTTTCTGAGGACATGCTGGGTAAGCCCAGCCGGCTGCTGAGCCCTGACATATCTCGGTGCATGGATGATGGGGTAACCCGGGGACAGGCAATCTGGGGGTGTTGGAGTCTTGGGGTTCAGCTCTGCTGCTGCCCAGGGGCTGGGCACGCTCTGCGGTCCCGGGAGAGTCGCATCCAGCGTGGTGACGTGGTGACGGTGACCCTCGTACAGGGCTAAAACGTCGCCCTGGGCCCACTCTGCCCAGTTATCCCAGGAGAAAAAGCTTGGGCCGGACTGGGAGGAGGTTTCCCGGGTGAGGACAGGAGAGCTTCAGCCCGTGGTCGTGCCGTCAGCGCTCTCGTTACCTCGACCTTAGGAGAGCTGGGGGCTGCCCGGCATCTTCCCCGTCCGTGCCGAGCCCTGAGACGCGGCCAGGCGCGAGGACGCACAGGGGGACCGGCCACCCCTGCCCCCGCGGGGCCACCCGCCCCGGCGGAGCTGGGTGCTGGCAGACCCCCGCGGCCCTGAGCAGCCTCCCCCCGAGCCGTGTTAGAGGCTCCCGAGGGTCCTCCAGCCCCCAAAGCAGCCCCGGGGGCTCGCAGGGGTCGCAGCCGGTGACAGCGGTCGCTCGGGGTCCCGGCAGAGGGACCCCGGCTGACGCGCGGTGTCGCTCCCCGCTCGGGGGGGCCCAGCGTCTCCTGCCATCTCCTTCCCGTCTCCGCCGGCAGCGTGAGACCCGGCCGGAGCCCTCCCACAAAGGGCAGCCGTAAAGGGCAGCCCGGCTGGGAGGGGGCCGGCGTCGAGCGCGGCGCGGCAGCGGGCGGTGACGGCCGGACAGGCCCCCGCTCCCCGGCAGCGGCCAAGGAGCCCCCGGCTCCTTTCCCAGGCAGCGTCCCCTCGTCCCTGTGCAGGGTCACCCAGGAGGGGACGGCGGCCGGGCAGGGGCGCGCAGAGTCTGTCCCGGGCTGGCCTCGCCGCCCTGGGGTCGATTCCCCCTTCCTGCCCCCCCAAACTGGGCCGGGGTCCCCCAGGTGCTGGGGCTGCACGGCCCCGTCCCTCCCCTCTGCCGCTCTTTGTGCCGCGGCGCTGAATTAAAGCCGCTGCGTGCCAGCGAGCCGTGGGTGCCCAGCCCGCGCCAAGGCTACTGACCTTTCATGCTCCGCGCTCCCGCGCCCCGGCTCTGCCGTCAGCTTGATCCGCTCTGACATCGGCGATGCTGCCCTGGCCCCGCTGGGGACCAGCAGACGGTCCCATAGGGGCGGCAGCGGCACGCGGGGGTGCCGGGGGGGGGGCCAGCGCGGCCGGCACGCCGGCTTTGCGGCTATCGATCCCGCAGCTCGGAGGCGGTCGATGAGGCTGAGCGTGAACAGCGATGGAGCGGCTCTCTGGGAGCCTTGTACCCCCCCGGGGCTGGGGGGGGGGGTCTTGGTGTCACCCCACCTACGCTGAGCTGGGAACCCCGAGGGGGAGGCGACGGTGGGTGGCTCGGATGGCATGGGGGGGGCGGGGGGTGTCTCTGGGGACCTGGCCCCGTGTGCTGGCATCTTCCTACGCTGGGGGCTGGGGCGTCACCCAGCCCCTGGGTGCCTCGTGCAGTGACATGGGGACACCTCGTCCCCTGGCATGGGGGGGCTGTGGGACGCAGCGGCAAAGCTGGGGGTGCCTCCAGCCACCCTGGGTGCACAGTCCTCTGCTCCTCACCCGCAGACACCCTGGGCAGCTGGGATGTCCTGTGCCACCCATGGGTGCTCCCCATTTCCCGGGTTTCCCCCTTCTGGGGTGGACTCCTGAGGAAGCCGTTGCCCGGGGGGCGCGGTAGCCCCCCCGGTGTCCCCGCACACCGTGGGGGGCTCACAGGGAAACGCCAGCAGCGGCGTAGACCTTCGGTCTCGGAAGCACTGCTGCCTGTCCCTGGGCTGCCTGCACCCGCACAGGGGACCGGGAGCAGGATGGGGACACGGGGACCCAATGGGGACACGGGGACCCAATGGGGACACGGGGACCCACGGCCGCGGGACAGGCAGCTGCCTGCCGGGGCGTTCAGCAGGCGACCAGCAGCTCTCTCCTTGCAGGTCGGGTCTTCAACGGCTCTGCCAAACCCATCGACGGCGGTCCCCCGGTGATGGCCGAGGACTTCCTGGACATCAATGGTGACGGCTCTGGGCACAGCGATGCTTTGCCGGCTCCTTTTAGCAACCGGGGGCGATTCCTCCGTTTCGGGGTGCCCCGTGGTGCCTCATTCCCTTTCCCGCTGCAGGCCAGCCCATCAACCCCCACGGCCGCATCTACCCCGAGGAGATGATCCAGACCGGCATCTCGCCCATCGATGTGATGAACAGCATCGCCCGAGGCCAGAAGATCCCCATCTTCTCCGCTGCCGGTCTCCCCCACAATGAGGTGGGTCCCCACGGGGCACCGAGCCCCTGGCACAGCCCCAGCAGCAGCGGAGGAGGAGGAGGAGGATGGAGGAGGCAGCGTGGGGGGATTTGGGAGGGCTGGAGCCCGTCTCCTGTGCCTCTCCTCCTCTCCCCGCTGTGCTCTGCTCGCCGTGACGGGCCAGACCCACCTTTTGGGGTGTCTGTTGTGTTCCCCGACCCCCCCCCCCCCAGCCACTCAGGGTGATGGGCTAGTGCACGGAGGAGAAGGGAAGCTCCTGTTGCCTCCTGCCTCAGTTTCCCCGTCCGCACAGTGAGGGGGTAAAACGAACCCCGCTGCGCCAAGAGCTGTGCTGGGCAGGGCGGGGTGCTCTGGGCTGATGCGGGGTGCCCGAGCCCGTGGCGTGGGGACCCCCAGGCCACCCCGTGGCCCGGCAAGCGCGGTCACGCCGGGTGCCGGAAATACCAGCCAGATCCCCGGGCGCACCGGCGCGGCGGATGGGCAGCGCAGCCCCAGCCCCCCGCCCCGGCACAGACGGTGATGCGATGGGACGGAAAACCGGCCCTGACAGATCGGGAGTGACGGGGGAGGGTGGCCACGGTCAAGTCAGGGCCCGGCACGACGAGCGCCGGGCCACGGCGAGGGGCCGCGGCTGGCTGGGGGTGGGGGAGACCCCGCTCCCCCCCGACCCGCGGGGCTGGGTACCCGCCGGCGGGCTGGGTGGGCGGCTGGGGGTGCCGGTGGCCGTGCTGGGACGCTCTCTCCCGCGCCGGTTCCTGTTCGTCCTGTCTCCATCCCCTGCCCCTCGCTGCCGTGGGGGCCCTGTCCTGGTCCCAGGGGGGCTGTGGCCTCTCTGGGGGGGACGCGGCCACGGGCGCCGGCCCCGCGCTGCCCGCCTGTCCCCGTCCCGCTGCAGATCGCCGCGCAGATCTGCCGGCAGGCCGGCCTGGTGAAGAAGTCCAAGGACGTGGTGGACTACCACGAGGACAACTTCGCCATCGTCTTCGCTGCCATGGGGGTGAGTCGGGGACGGGACGGGACCGCCCAGCCGACCTCGGTAAAGGGGGGACTCAGGGGAGCCCAAATTGCAGGGGACGAGCAGGCAGCCTTGCCGCCGCCTCCCTGCACCGCCTCGTCCCTCGCCTGCCTCAGTTTCCCCACGCAGGAAGCCGCCCCGTGCTGACAGCCCTCTCCTCCCGTGCGGGCAGGTGAACATGGAGACAGCTCGCTTCTTCAAGTCGGACTTCGAGGAGAACGGCTCCATGGAGAACGTGTGCCTCTTCCTCAACCTGGCCAACGACCCCACGTGAGTCAGCCCCGTGGCTCCGGCAGGCGGCTCTCCGCCTCCTCCTCCTCCTCTTCCTCCTCCTCCTCCTCCTCCTCCTCCTCCTCCTCCTTCTCCTTCTCCTTCTCCTTCTCCTTCTCCTTCTCCTTCTCATCCTCCTCCTCCTCCTCCTCCTCCTCCTCCTTCTCCTTCTCCTTCTCCTTCTCCTTCTCCTTCTCCTTCTCCTTCTCGTCCTCCTCCTCTTCCTCCTCTTCCTCCTCCTCCTCCTCCTCCTCCTCCTCCTCCCTCTCCTTCTCCTCCTCCTCCTCCTCCTCCTCCTCCTCCTCCTCCTCCTCCTCCTCCTCCTCCTCCTCCTTCTCCTCCCTCTCCTCCTTCTCCTCCCTCTCCTCCTCCTCCTCCTCCTCCTCCTCCTCCTCCTCCTCCTCCTCCTCCTCCTTCTCCTTCTCCTTCTCCTTCTCCTTCTCCTTCTCCTCCTCCTCCTCCTCCTTCTCCTCCTTCTCCTCCTCCTCCTTCTCCTCCTTCTCCTTCTCCTCCCTCTCCTCCTCCTCCTCCTCCTCCTCCTCCTTCTCCTTCTCCTGTCTCCTCTCCCCCCGCTGAGGACCTGATCCATCGCGGGTGGATCGAGGCGCAGGGGCTGGTGCTGGGTACAGCTGGGGGTCATTGGGGTCCTGCCGTGCACGGGCACCCCGAAGGCTGGGGGTCCCTCTGCTCCCCAGGGGCCGGCCCCGCTCCTGGGCACTGCGAGCCCTGCCCTGAGCAGCGAGGGGGGGGGCTGCAGAAGCATGGGGGGCCCCCTCCCATCCTGCACGGTGCTGAGTCCCTCGGGCTCCTCCATGTGCCCTCCTGGCACCCCCCAAATCTGTCCCCGTGCTGGGACGGGGAGCAGCCACCAGCGCGGCTCGGCGAGGGGCACCTTGGGGGTGCGGGGGGGTGCGCGCGGGCTGGGCTCTGCCGGGCACGCTCGGAACCGTGTGCCCTGCCCCGCGTGCTGCTGGGCTGGGGGACCCCCCCGTCGTCAAGACTGGGGGACCCCCTGGGCAGGGCTGGGGGACCCCCCTTGGCGGGGCTGGGGCAGCCGTCCTGGGCTCTGGGCAGCGGAGCTGGCGCCAAACCCGGCCAGCTTTGGGGTCCCCATCCCTTCCCGATGGCCTGGGTGGGCAGCGGGTGCCCCCCGCTTCCCCATCGCCCAGTCCCAGCTCAGGGACCCCAAGAGCTGCGGTCCCACGGGTGCCCGGTCGCCCCTGCCGACGGCCTGGCACGCCGCGGGGAGCCCGCGCGGCTCGGCGGCGGGCGAGCGCCCGCAGGGCTCCGGGGCCGCTCTGCGGCGGGGGGGATTGGGATCTGGGGGTGCCCGCCCTGTCCCCCGGCAGGATCGAGCGCATCATAACCCCCCGCCTGGCCCTGACCACGGCCGAGTTCCTCGCCTACCAGTGCGAGAAGCACGTGCTGGTGATCCTGACGGACATGAGCTCCTACGCCGAGGCCCTGCGGGAGGTCAGCGCCTGGCCCCCGGCATCGGCCCCGGACCCCTGCGTCCTCCCCGTGTGGCAGGGGACCCCGTTCGGGCGCCTGGGCTGCCCAGGGTGCCCGGGATGCCTGGGGTTCCCAGGGTGCTGGGGGTGCTGGGGGTGCCTGGGGTGCTCGGGGTGCTCAGGGTGCCCAGGGTGCTGGGGGTGCTTGGGGTGCCCAGGATACTTGGGGTGCTCGGGGTGCCTGGGGTGCTCAGGGTGCTCGAAGTGCCCAGGATACTTGGGGTACTTGGGGTGCCTGGGGTGCTCGGGGTGCCTGGAGTGCTTGGGGTGCCCAGGGTGCCCGGGGTGCTTGGGGTGCCCAGGGTGCTTGGGGTGTTTGGGATGCCTGGGGTGCTCGGGGTGCCCAGGATATTTGGGGTGCTCGGGGTGCCTGGGGTGTCTGGGGTGCTCAGGGTGCTGGGGGTGCTCAAGGTGCCCAGGATACTTGGGGTGCTCAGGGTGCCCAGGGTACTTGGGGTGCCTGGGGTGCTCAGGGTGTCCAGGGTGCTGGGGGTGCTCGGGGTGCCCAGGATATTTGGGGTGCTCAGGGTGCCTGGGGTGCTCAGGGTGCCCAGGATACTTGGGGTGCCTGGGGTGCTTGGGGTGCCTGGAGTGCTTGGGGTGCCCAGGGTGCTGAGGGGTGCTTGGGGTGCTTGAGCCCCCTCCCGCACTGACTGCAGCCCCCCCGGCCCGCAGGTGTCGGCAGCCAGGGAGGAGGTGCCCGGGCGCCGCGGCTTCCCCGGCTACATGTACACCGACCTGGCCACCATCTACGAGCGGGCCGGGCGCGTGGAGGGCAGGAACGGCTCCATCACGCAGATCCCCATCCTGACCATGCCCAACGATGGTCAGCGGCCCCGGGGGGGGGGCACGGGGGTCCCCGTGGGGCGCGCGGTGCCACCGCCGTGCCCGCACCGGGAAACCACAGGGCCGGGAAATGCCGAATTGCTTTGTTTTAACACGTTTTGGGGGAGCTCGTGGGATCCGTCGGGGTAGCGAAGCTTGCTCTGGGATGCTTCAGGGTTATTTCTGCCCCCCGTGTCGTCCCTCTGGGCCCCCCCAGCCGGAGCAGAGTGCTGGGTTTCAGCCAAAGGCTGTGGCTGGGGTGGGGGGGGGCTCAGACTTGGGGTGGCTGGGGGTGCGTGCAGGCGTGGGCGTACCCCGGGTGTGCGCACACGCGGGCACGTCTAAAAGGGGCATTTCTCTGCCCGGTGCTGGGGGAAACGGGCTCTTGCTCAGAGCTGCAGGCCGGTGCCGCTTCCCCGCGGCCGTGCTGCTCCAGTCACCCCCCGGCATGGGGCACGGCCACGTCCCAGGTCCGGCCGAGCAGCCAGACACGTTTTTGGGGCTCACACCGCCCTGCCTTTCCCCAGACATCACCCACCCCATCCCCGACCTGACGGGCTTCATCACCGAGGGGCAGATCTACGTCGACCGGCAGCTCCACAACAGGCAGGTTCGTTCCCGGGTCCCTTCCCGGCCCCGTGCCACAGCGGAGCGGGGATGGATCCGGCACCGCTGTGCCTGCCGGCATGGCGTGGGGCTGGAAACCGACCCAGGGCGCCGGGGTGGGGGGTGCCGAGGGCAGCGGGGAGCCCCAAGTGAGGGCAGCGGTCCCCTTGCCTGCAACGGGGGTGGCCGGCAGCCGGCAAACGTGGGGGGGGTCCCTCTCGCCCTGCAGATCTACCCCCCCATCAACGTGCTGCCCTCCCTCTCCCGCCTGATGAAGTCGGCCATCGGGGAGGGCATGACGAGGAAGGACCACGGGGATGTCTCCAACCAGCTGGTAAGGGCTGGGCAGGAGGGGGACGAGGGCGCGGGGCGGGGGGAGCGGGGTCATTTGTCACTTCAGAGCCCTCCTCCCTCTGCTTGGGGCTGAGACCTTGCTGCCCTTGGCCCTGAGGGACTCGAGCGCTTATTTTTGGCACCTCTTCGACGTGGGGGGAGTGGGGGTAAGGGGTGGGATGCTTTGCCCTGGGAAGTGGGAAGTCCAGGGGGTGCAAAGCCCCAAAGCGGGGGCAGAGCTGGAGCTTGTCCTGCTGCAAGAATCCCAGGCTGGCAGCGAGCAGGATTTTTTTTCCGTGCAGCACGTATTGTTATATATATAATAGAATCATATATAACTGTGGGTGCTGCAGAGCCCAGAGGGCTTCGCACGGTGCCTGCTCACCCAGGCTGAGCCCGGGCATGCAGACCCCGCGCGGGGTGTCCCCAAGGCACGGGGTGACACGACCGGGCAGCAAACGGCCGAGCGAAGGCTGGCGTTTCCCTGAGCCGCCCCCGAAGCCAGGCAGGGGGGAGCCCGCGCCGCCGCCCCCGCTCTGCCTGCCCGGCGGGTTGTCCGGAGCGTCCGTCTGTCCTGACGGCCGCCCGCCCGCCCCGCAGTACGCCTGCTACGCCATCGGGAAGGACGTGCAGGCGATGAAGGCGGTGGTGGGGGAGGAGGCTCTCTCGCCCGACGACCTGCTCTACCTGGAGTTCCTGCAGAAGTTCGAGAAGCAGTTCATCACCCAGGGTGAGGCGGGCGGCCGGACCCCAGCCCCGGGGGGGGGGGGGTTGGGACTGGACCGGACCCCTGACGTCTCCCCGCTCCTGCACCTCCCTTGCCTGCGTCTCTTCCCAGGGCCCTACGAGAACCGGAGCATCTTCGAGTCCCTGGACATCGGCTGGCAGCTGCTGCGCATCTTCCCCAAGCAGCTGCTGAAGCGCATCCCCGAGAGCATCCTGGCCGAGTACTACCCGCGCGAGGGCAAGGTGCCGGGCCAGGGGCCGGCCAGCACGGCCCTCTAACCCCCCCCAGCTTTGGGGTCAGCTTTGGGGAACAGCCTTGCCCCCCCAACCCTCTACGGCCCATCCAAAGGTCCGACCGGTGGGGCTGGCCGGGGTTGGCAGAGGGCTGCGGGTCCCAAAGCGGTGAGAAACCTCTTCTCCTTGCTCAATAAAACCAGCGTGGTCACCAAACCCCCCCCTGCTCCAGTGCTTCCCACCCTGGCCGTTTCCTCCCGGCCCCTGGTCCGTTCCCATCCTCCTGCCCGCACCCTGCGGCGGCAGCGCTCCCTGCCCGGGCTGCCGGGGGCAGGCAGGGCTCCTCGCCTGGCAGGGCGGGGGTGCGGGAAGCTGCCCGAGCTCCGGCCAACACAGCCGGCATCTCCTCAAACCACGGCGTTTGTCAATTTTGAGATGACCTGGGAGGTGTAAAAGCCGTGAAGGGGGGGGGGGGGGGGGGTGTTTGCTGCAGAGCTGCACGGGGAAGGACCCGGTGGAGTTGGCAGCGGAAGGTTTGCAGTTGGGCTCGAAGATCTTAAAGGTCTTTTCCAACCGAAATGATCCCGTGACCTGAGCATCTCCCCGGGTAAAAGCAGCTCGCGGCCAGGGCAGAGGGAGTTTCGGTTCCCAGTGCCTTTTGCACCAGCACTTCTCCCCTGCACAGCCCCTGCTGTGAAAGCCGTCCCGCTCCGCTGGGTCTGGCTTTGCATCCGCACCACGGCTCGGCCAGGTCTGGCTTTGCACCCCCACCACGGCTCGGCCAGGTCTGGCTTTGCACCCCCACCACGGCTCGGCGCGGTCTGGCTTTGCACCCCCACCGAGAGCTCCCTCGCTGCTGCGGATCCCCATCCTGCCCGGGTCGGGGTGCTCAGCCCGCGCTGGAGCCGCTGGCGGCGGTGCAGCCACCGAGCCTGCACCCAGGCCGCGTGGTTTCACTTCCCTGCGGCGGGCGGGGAGGGCGAGGCGAGCGCCGGGGTGGGGGCAGGCACCCTGCCGAGCTCGGGGTGCCGGGTGCCAGCGGCCCCGCCGCCATGGCCTGGGCGGGGGACGGCGCCGAGCAGCTGGCAGGTAAGGTCCCCCGCGCGCGTGCCAGGACGCGGTGGGCTCACGCGTCCCTGCACGCCTCGAGGCAGGGTGGCGGGGGTGTCCCCTGTGACCGTCACCGTGGCCTCTGGGCGGAACGAGATGTTTACAGGGCGTGAAACCAGCCCAGAACCGGGCCTGGAGGGGGATTATTTGTGTCGTGTGTCCCCCCCCGCTCAGCCCTGCGTCGCGGAGGGGCGAGTGGCCGGCGCATTGCATTTAGATGGACTGCCAGCTCCCAGGCATGATGTGCGTCTGCCCGCCTGTCCGTCCGTCCGTCCCTCTGCCGCTGCCCCCAAGCCCCCCACCCCGGAATGACGGGGGGACCCCGGAGCACCCGGGGACAAGGGAGCCTGGGTGCATCCCCCGCCGAGCTCCCCGGTTCCGACCGCCAGCCCCCGCCGGTGACCGTCCCCGGGGACACGCTCCCCGGCACGTGCCCGTGCGCGCTCCGTGGGGTCTCGCACGTGGGTCCCCCCACGGGGCTGGCTCGACGGGGGAAAGCTCGGCGGTGCCGGGGAGCGCCCGGCCCCCCCCGTGTCACCCCGGTGTCCCCTCACACCCGCGGCCACCAGCCGAGCCCGGCGAGGGCACAGCTCTGCAGTGGCACCTCTCGGGAGAGCCGTGGGCCAGGGCGTGCCGGGGCGGCGGGGTGCTCCGGGACGGCTTTTCCCTCGCCCGGCATCGCTCGCTGGGATTTTTCCCGGCTGCGCTCCCACCTCCTCCGAGCAGCCCTTGACTCCGACGCCCTCCGCTCCTCTGCTGCCGCTGTTAAAGAGGCGGTCGCTACCGGCTCGGATTTTTGGGGGCTGTTCCTGCCGTACGGACTTTCCCGTTTTCCGTAGGAGGACGCGGCTCCAGCGGCCGCAGAGCCATCGCCAGCCCCCCCCGCCCACGGCGCCGGGGGTGCTCAGCCCCCCCGCTCACGGAGCAGCACGAGACTGAGGAAAGCCAAAAGGGGTTGAAACACGTCCCGGGGTTCCGCCCGCACTGGTGACCCTCTGTCTGTCGTGCTTTTGCTTCCCCCGCAGCCGTCCTGGAGTCAGAAGGCAGCGAGGAGGAGGAGGAAGAGGAGGAGGAGGAGGATGAAGAGGCAGCTATGGCGCAGGTATCGCTCGCCGGCTCATATTCGGTTTTGTTTCTTCCTCCTGCCTGTGTAAATCTGAGGTGATGAAGGGCCGGTCCCCCCCTGCCCTCCCCTCCAGCCGCAGCTGCGTGCCGTGGCACCGGGGTGCTGGTCGCTGGGGTGTCACGGTCACAGCGTCAGTCCCCGTGTGGCTGGCAGCGTCCGGGCGGCTCGGGGCTCACCAACGCCATGCCGTGCCGAGGCAATGCCACGCCAAGGCAATGCCACGCCAAGGCAATGCCGTGCCGACGCAATGCTACGCCAACGCAATGCCACGCCAAGGCAATGCCACGCCAACGCAATGCCACGCCAAGGCAATGCCACGCCAACACAATGCTACGCCAACGCAATGCCACGCCAAGGCAATGCCACGCCAAGGCAATGCCGTGCCAAGGCAATGCTGTGCCAAGGCAATGCCGTGCCGACGCAATGCTACGCCAACGCAATGCCACGCCAAGGCAATGCCACGCCAAGGCAATGCCATGCCAAGGCAATGCCACGCCAACGCAATGCCGTGCCAAGGCAATGCCGTGCCGACGCAATGCTACGCCAACGCAATGCCACGCCAACGCAATGCCACGCCAAGGCAATGCCACACCAAGGCAATGCCATACCAACGCAGTGCCGTGCCAAGGCAATGCCACGCCAAGGCAATGCCGTGCCGACGCAATGCCACGTGCGCGTCTCTTCCCCAGCAGCATCCGACCCTCGGCCAGGAGGCGGACGAAGCGGAGGAGCGGCTGGCCGAGCTGGAGCAAGGTGAGCCCCGGCCCGCCCCGGTGTCACATCCCGGCACGGTCCCGCGTGGGGACTCGGGGGCGGCTTCGACCCCTCACCAGGGTCAGCGGGACGGTCAGGTGGGAAAATCCCTGTCGCGGTGCGGAGCCGAGTGCCGTCCCCGGCGCTGGGTGACCCGGCAGGGCTCTCCCGGCCGCTCGGCAGCGGTGGCTGTGGGCAGGGAGGAGGGCAGGGCACCGGCCGGGACCCCCACCGGGCACCGAGGGCCGGACGGGCGCCTGAATCCGGCCTCCGCCCCTGCCAGCGTCGCAGGCGCTGCTGGCCGAGCTCTCGGCGCTGGAGACGGAGTTTGAGATCGAGAGGACGTGCCGGCAGCGAGCTGAAGCCTACGCGGCCCAGGTAGCCCTTGAAGGGTGCGAGGGTGCCGGCGCATCCCTCCCCGGTGCCCCCGGCGCGGCGACGCGGTAGAAACCCCGGTGTCCGTCCCACCGCAGGTGAAGCAGGAGAACAGGCAACTGAAGCAGCTCAGCCTGGCCCGGCCCGAGAGCGAGCCCCCCGAGGAGGACCCCGACCCTGCCCAGCGCTACGGGCAGCAGCTCGAGGGTGAGCTGGGCTGGGCTGGGGGGTCCCGGCTAAGCCCCAGCCAGAAATGGCGGAGCCAGAGGCAAAGCACCGGCCCCCGTCCCGCTCTCCCCTAAGCCCGGCTCAGCGTGGCCCCGTGGTTTTCGGTCGCGCCTGGGCCTTGTTCCGGGTAAACACCGAGAAAGCGATACTAAAACCAAATGAAGAAAAGGCGAAGTGAAAGCGCTGCTGCCCCTGCTTCCTCCTTTCCCATCCTGTTTTCCCACGTCGGCAATTTCGGCCGCGCTTGCAGCCTGGTGCTCCCTCTGCTTGTCAGTACCGGGGGGTGTCCGGGGGCTGCACCCCTTTGGGGGCTGCACCCCTGGGGAGATGCACCCCTGGGGAGGTGCACCCCTGGGGAGGTGCACCCTTGGGGGACGCCCCACGCCAGCCAAACCCCCCTCGTCCCGGTGACGTTGTGACTTTGCCCATGGGCTGACCCTCGGGGGATGCCCGGGGGCAGCTTTGGGCAGGGCGAAGGGCGCTGAGCGCGGCCCCCGGCGTCCCGCGGGTCGCGAGCCCACCCCGCCGCCGCGCGCCTGTCCCTCTGCGTCACCTCCCGGAACCGGCTTCCAGCAGGGACGCTGGTGACACGGCCAGGCCGGGGGTGAGCTGGGGAGGGGGCTGCTGTAGCACCACCCGCCTGACCTCAGGGACCGGCTCCGGGGGGGCTGCGCTCCCCTTGCCCACCCCTCGCTCCCCCCTTCTCTCCCAGATCTGCAGGAGAAGATCTCCTGGCTGCTGGCGCAGCGGAAGGACCTCACCGTCCAGGTCCAGGAGCTGCAGAGGCAGAACCAGGACCTGCAGGACCAGGTACCTCCTGGGACCCCCCCACCGGGACCCCCCTCCCCTCCCCGAGCAGGGTCTCCCTGCGTCCCCCTCCTTGCTCCGCTCCTTCCCTGGCTCCTGCTCATCCTTGCCGCTCCTTGCGGAGCTCAGGACGGGTTTTTGGGGAGGAAAGACCCCGCTCCGCGGCCCCTCGCCGTCTCCCTGATGTCCTGGGGGGGGTGGGCTGGGCAGGGCGGGACCCCCCGGCCGAGCCCGGGGCTGAGCGGGGGCTCGTCTGCTGCAGCTGGAGATGGGGCAGGGGGAGCGGCAGCGTCTGCGGGCGGCCCTGGGCACCAGCCAGCGGGCACTGAAGTCCTTCAAGAGAGGTGAGCCGGGTGCGGGGTCCCCACGGCCACGTCCCCTGTCCCGCCGGCAGCCCCGGCGAGCCGGCGACGGAGCGGCCGGCAGCTCCCCAGTGCCACCAGTGCCACCCGGTCCGGCGAACCGGCGAAGCCAAAGGCAACGGTGCGGCACTGGGAGCCGCAGCTGGATCGCCCGGGGGTCCCTGTCTGCAAGAGGCGGCTAAGCCCAGACCCCTGGGGTGGCACGCACCCCCCGTAGCGGTGCCGGCCCCCCCCCCGAGCCCCCGCTTTCCCCGGCAGTGTCCCAGATTGTCACCCAGGATTACTGCGAGGCGGTGCAGCGGCTGGAGCTGGAGCAGGACCTGCGCCTGCACGCCGAAGCCTTCGCCCACGAGGTGTGGCCGGGCCCCGGGTGCCGGGGGGGGACGCAGGCACCCACGGGGGGTGGGAGGGCGGAGGGGGGGGCTGTTTGCTCTCAGCGCAAACACCCCGATACTCATCCCGCTGCTGAGATCCCGAGAGGACGAGGATGCTCCCGGGCGCCCGTCACGGTCCCCCGGCACCCCAGGGGTGAGGTCGGATGGGTTTTGCTCCCAGCCTCCCCGGAAAGGGTTTTATTTTTTTATTTTTTTCTCTCGCGGGGGCGAGCCTGGGGCCTCGGTCCCTCCCCGACCCCCGTCCCCGTGGGCAGATGCTGGTGCAGAAGAACGAGGCGAACAGGCAGAGCACGATCCTGCTGCAGGGCGGGGGGCCCAGCGCCCAGCTGCTGGCAGCCCTGCAGGAGGTGGGACGCCTGAGCCGGGCGCTGGAGGAGGCCAGGCGGCAGCAGCAGCAGCGGGTGAGGAGCCGTTGTCCCCGAGGGCGGGTGACGTGGCTGGGGGGCAGCAGGGCTGGGGCACGGCACGGCTCCGGGGCCGGCGTGCGGGAACCCGCTGCGGGCAGGATCAGACCCCTCCCTGCCCGTCCCACGCTGCGTGCCCAGCCTGCAGAGGTTGTTCTTCCGTGGATTTCCACTAGCGCGTTTCGGGTGCCAGGCAGAGGGTCCCACGGCTGGGCTACCCCCCGCACCGGGCTAGCAGCCCTCCAGGCCGCCGTCGCCCAGCCGAGAATTGCCCTAAAATGAGCAAGCGGCCAATTTGTGGGGCTGGGGAGCATCCCCCTCCCTGGCAGGGATGGCACCGGGGGTCCCCGCTCCTGGGCTGCACCCGACTCCCCCGTGTCCCCGCTCCTGCAGGTGAAGGCGCTGGAGGAGCAGCTGGAGCTGGCCCGAGCTGCCCTGGCCGCGGCGGAGGACGAGAAGCTGCAGCTGAAGAAGCGGCTGCAGGAGGCCGAGGGGCGGCTGGCGGGGCTGGAGGAGGAAGGTGGGTGGTTTCACCCCTGCCCGACGCCGGCAGGAGCCCGCAGCCGTGCCGGAGGGACGCCCACGGCCCGGGTGGGCTCAGACGTGGGGGGGGCACCGGCCCCTCACGCAGCCCCCGCCGCACCCCGTTGCAGTGGGGTTGCTGCAGGAGAAGCTGGCCCGGGACCCGCCGCCGCAGAGCCGGACCCCCGAGCCAGCTGCGCCCGAGCCGCCGCCGCCGCCGCCACCGCTGCCACCGCCCGCACCCACTGTCCCCGTGGAGTAAGTGACACTGCCGGGCGTCCCGGTCACCTGCCGAAAGCAGCTCCGGCAGCCCAGGGGCTTCCACAAGCCGGGCTGGGGGCAAACCCTTCTCCCCCCCCCCGCCAATGCCACCACTCTCGCCCGCCGTGCCAGGCTGTCCCCGAGCCGTGCCCGGGCATCGTCCCCGGCAGGAGATGCAGGGTGGGGGGCAGAGCTGGCCGCAGGGGCCAGACCCCAGCACCGGGGAGGGCGAGGTGGGCCTGGAGCCGAGCGGGGGGTGCAGGCAGCTCCTGGCGCGGAGGCGGTGGGCGCGGTGGGCGCGGTGGGCGCGGTGGGCATCGCGCCTGGCTTTTTGCGGGCGAGGGGCGCAGCTCGGCCGGGCTCTCACCTCCCCTCTCCCTTCCAGCCCGCTCTTGGCCATCAGGCAGAGGAAGGGGCTGGCAAACGCCCGGCGCAGTAAGTCCCCCCACGCTGTCCCGCTGCACCCTGGGGGGGGGGCTCCTGGTGCCACGGGGGGGTCCCCTGGGGACGGGAGAGCCCCTAGAGCACAGGGAGGACGGGCTCTCTCCGGGGCGGAGGTTTGCCAACGCCGCACCGCTGCCGGTTCAGGCATCTCCCACCCAGCCGAAAGCGTTTGTCCGAGGTCCCGTTGGGGGGTGACGGGCACCCTGCCACCCCCCCGCTCCCCAAAGGAGGGTGCTCGGGCCCCAGCACCCCTGTGCTGCCCGGCCCGCGTGGCTGTGCCAGCGATGCGCCCCGGCACGGGTGGGAGATGAGCCCCGGCAGGGTCATACCTGGCTCTGGGTGACGGCCGGGCTTGGTCTCACGGGAGGGACCTGGCACGGGGTGGGGGGGGGCTGCAGGGAGGTGGCAGTTCCCCACCCCCCGCCCCAGCGGGGACTGAGCCCTGTCACGAGCGCGTGGGGTCTCAGCGCGGTGCTCCCTGCGCAGCCAAGCCAGACGCTGACGACGCTAAAGCTCGAGCCGTGCAGGAGATGATGGAGCGGATAAAGAACGGGGTGGTCCTGCGGCCGGCGAAGGAGCGGGTGCCCCCGCACCAGGTAGGCAGGGACCCGGGCTCGGCCGCTGCCAGACCCCCCCCGTCCCCTGGGGGAAAGTCCCCGGGGAGCCCTGGGACTGGGGGGGGATTCGGGGAGCGTCGGCAGCCCCCGGGAGCTGCAGGGCCGGCAGGATGCGGCCGCATCTCCTCCCCGCCGATCCCGCAGGGTCCGGACGCGACGGCCGACAAGCGGAGGAGCGCGGTGCTGGAGCTGCAGGGCATCCTGGTGAGCAGCCCCGTCCCCAGTCGGGGGTGACGCCAGGCCATCGTGTGGGGACCCGGGTGCCATCGTCCCCAGCTGCAGCCGTCCCGCGTGGGGCCGCGTCGGGGCCGCCCCGGCTGGCTGGGAGCACGGCCCCGGGGGTCCCGGCGCCTGGATGCGGCCCCTCAGCATCTCGGCCGTGCGCGGTGTTTCCTAGGGTGCCGTGAGGAGGGCGAGCAGGAGGTCCAGGGGTCGGCGAAGCAGCCTGAAGGGCAGGGACGGGCAGCTGGAGTCCATCCTGCAGCGGCGGCGGCGGGCGGTGGATGGGTCCCTGCCCGCCCCCCCCGGCCCCCCGCAGCAGGACCGCGAGGATGCCGGGGCTGCGGGGAGGCCGGATCCCGGTACGGAGCGGGGCTGGGTGGGGCGGGAACGCGGGGGGCTCGCACCCCGCAGCGAGAACGTCCCCAGGGACCGGTGCAGAGGTGACACCCACGCGTGTCCCCTCGCCGCCCCGCTGCGAGCCCGAGTGACGCTCTCTGGTCCCCTCCCATCACCGCTCCCAGGGACACGCTGGCGGGCGATGGCGCGGGTCCCCACGGGCTCTGCTCTTGCTCTCACCCTGCTCCACGTCCCCTCTCCGTCCATCCGTCCGTCTCTCCCCAGGGGACAAGGACGTCGGCACGGCTCCAGCCAGGCGCTCACCGGGGAGCGAGGAGGGGGTCCCGTTCAGACCCCGGGCAGCGGGCGGCCTCCCCAGGACCCGGCCCCTCGCCCGCCTGGCCAGAGGCAGGGGCGAGCCCGGGTAGAGGCAGCTGCCCCCGCGGCAGGGCAAGGAGCGGGCACGGCGGCGGGGACGGCAGCGGCAAGCTCTCACCCTCCTTTTCCAGCAGTTTGCATCCTCTCGCGCTTTAATTAAAGCGAGGCGGCACCGGGTTGACAACCCGCACCCTGCGTCGTCACCGGGGCGGCACGTCTGCCGGGCGAGGGTGGCAGCGGGACGGGGCTGGGGCCGGGGTGGGCGGCAGCGGAGCTGCTGCAAACCGGTCCCGGCAAGAGACCTCGCCGGAGGGGAGCGGGGCACCCACCCTCCTGCCACCCTAGGGTGCCCGGCCGCCGGGCAGGGACACGCGTGACGTGGCCCTTGCCTGCCGCGAGGAGATATTTGCGTCCCCCTTCACCTTTGCAGTCTGAAATCTCCACGTTTAAGCGGGTAAACGGCACCCAGAGCCCTGAACGAGGGGACCTGGACTTGTGCCAGGGCAGAATAAGCTGCCCCCCCCCCCCCCCCCCCGCCCTGGTGCCGGCCCCGCTCTGCCGGAGATGCCCCACCACGGCACAGGTAGCCGCCGCATACCGCCGGTGCCGGCCAGGGGCTGCGAGACCCCTCTTGGTGCCAGCGGAGCCCCCGGGAAAGCTCTGAGCCCCGACTGGCGGCATGGGGGGGCTGGGACCCCCACGGTCACCCCCCTCTGCAGCTTTTGGCTGGGACCCTGGGGAGCGAGACCTAAACCTCTCCTGGTGAAGGAAAAGCCCCAGACCCCTGAAGGTCTCGGGTTTTCCGTGGGAGGCCGGTTGAGCTGCTACAGCCCCCCAGCTCCCCCCCCAGGGATCCCCATCTCCGAGGGATCCCCGAGGGATCTCCCCCCCCCGAGGGATCCCCATCTCCGGCCGAGCGGCCGTGGAGGGGCTGCGGGGCCGTTCCCAGCCCGGGGAAAGGCCTCGGTGTATCTGGGTACTCGGAGGTGAGGAGCACGGCTCTGCTCCGAGGGGTGCCGTGGTCCCAAGGCACCCGCCCTGCCGGGGCACCCTTAGGGGTGGCACCCCCCCCCCCCATCCCCTCTCCCTGCCCCAGGCCGCGGCAGGGGCGTTTGGGGGGCTCCGAGGCAGCCCCTCGCGCGCGGCAGGAAAGCGAGCAGCTTCGTACAGCCGAGCTCCCACCTCGCCCACCGCAACGCCAACAAGAGCGGGACCCCGGCACCGCCGGAATACGCTGGGAGAGGGGGATGCGGGGGTTCAAGGGCTGGTTTCGGTGACAGCGGCTCCCATCCCTCCCTCCGGCCCGAGGAGCTCTCAAGCCACGGCTCTTCCTTTCAAATCTAAAAAAACAACAAAACCTGAATTTAATGGGGGTTTCTCCAGCTCGGCCGCCTTGTTGGGGGCAGGAAACACCGGGCCAGGGGAAAGCAAAGCATCCTCACCCCTGGCACCAGATGCTTAATTAGCCAGGGCCATTCCCTTTCTCCTCTCGGGGCGTCTGCAATTATTGCAATTAATACTGCACAAAATACCTGCAATTATTGCCCCGTTCAGGCCCCGAACTTGGGGCAGGGAGGACGGGCTGGGCCTGGGAGAAAAACCTGGGAGAAAAACCTGGGAGCCCGCGGCAGCGGCTCAGCCATCAGCACCCCCCGGAGCACGGTTTTGGGGGGAAAGCCACGTGCCAGGGCTGGCTGCTGGGTCCCCAACCGTCCCTTCCCCGGGCGGAGGGGCCACCCCTTCCCCGGGACGATGCCGCAGGGATGCGGAGGGCGTCGGGACAGGTTTGCAGGGTGGGGTCAGGCCCCTATAGAAGCGGGCACGTACGTCCGGCATCCCCTATAGAGGGCTAAGCCAGGGCTGCTGAACCCTGGGGAGGGGCAGGATGCGGGCAGGACCCTTCCTTTCTTTTCTAAATAGTTAGGAGCCAGGACCTAACTATTTTTAGCTCTAAAATCGGAGCCAGGACGGCGGCTGCTGCCCAGCGTCCCCCCTTCCGCACCGCCTCGCCTTCCAGGAGTTAATTATTCTCCCCGTTAAAGATGCACGCCTGCCTTGTAGCCTGGCTTTATGTACCGGCCAACGATCTCCTGCTGCCTTTTTGCAATAATTAAAGAGCTGTCTGGGATCAGACTGAACGGCCCAAAGGAGTAAGGACGTGCCAGGAAACCCGCTCCGCTGGCATCGCAGAGGGGACGGGCTGCTTCCCACGCATCCCAGGAGGGGACAGGTCCCTTCCCGGGGGACTGGCGGTGGGGACTTCCGCAGGGACAGCCAGAACACGTCACTGTATTACAGCACTCCGTCCCTTTCTTTTTTTTTTTTTTTAAATACATTTTCTTTTTCCTTCTCAAAGGCGTAGACAACTTGAACTAAAATATTTAAGGCAAGGAGCTTATCTTTCTAATTACCGAGCCTTTCTCGTCCTGGCCTTTCGATTCTCCAGGCACCTGAGGGCTGCCATGTGGAAAGCAGACAAGGAAAGGCTGCTCGCGAGCCGTACGAGCTCACCAGACTGAAGGATGAATGTCAGCTTGGTGAACAGATCCTCTTACTGGAAAAGAAAGCAAGAGCCGCGGGGACCACAGCGCTGGGACCAGCTCAACCGGTTCAGCCCCCCCCCCCCTCCGTTCCTCCTTCCCTGGCCAAAGCGGAATTTCTCCAAATCCAGCTTTTCGGGCGATTCCCAGCGCAAGGGACCCAGCACCACCTGGCTCTTGCGTTTCCATCCCCGCCGAATTCGGCCTCCCCGCGCACCCGCTCGGCGCCGTCGGGGGAAATGCCACGGCCCGAGCGCGGTTACTCATCGGCAGCCTGCCCTTTCCCACCGCCGCGCTGCCTGCGCTCTGCCCGCTCCGTATCGAGTGAATTCCTCTCCCCTGATTACACCCTCCAAACACCCATGAAAATCAATGCCGGCTCCGCTCCCGCGGGACGGGAAAGCCGTGCCACACCGACCGCACCGTCCCCAAGCCGCCGGAGCCACCGCGGCCAGGGGAGAGCTGCCGAGAGCCGCCGAGCAGAGTGGCTTGGGAGGACAGCCGCATATTAATATATATGACTTCTAAATACTTAATCAAAGCAGTAATTCACACTTCTTCTTAAGCCGGAGCTTCTCGCAAACCCTCTGCGGGTGGGACTCCGGAGCATCCTTGCCTCAGCCCTGTGAATAACGAGAGATTTTGTGTCTTATTCATCGGATTTCCCGGGGTTCCCGTGTTTCGGGGCAGGGAACGGGGTGCTTTGACCCAAGCCGGGCTCCTGCGAGAGGGTGCGTTTTCAGGACCGAGCCCCAAACCTCTCTGCCTACAGCAGGAGCCGAGAGCCCAGCCGGGGAGCCGAGCACGGTCCTCGCAGCCGTAGCCTTCGGTGGGGCTTTTTCTGCTGCTCACCTTTTAAATATTTATAGGGTTTCGCTCGCTCTCATCCAGTTACGCGACTTATCTGAATGTGGTTCAGCTCAAAAGAAATGTGTGTCATTAACATCTTAAACACCCGACGATCACAAGCAGCACTCGGGGAAAAATGGATTTGTCATCTGGAAAAATACAAAGTAATCTACCCTCGCTTTCTGGCGAAGTGAACAGGAAAACGAGGATTAAAGAGACTCGGTAAAAGGGACATTAAAAGCTACTGATCTTCCCCGTTTACACCCTATCCACTGGTTCAGGGGCGGAGGAGTCCTGGGGCTCTGCTTTTCCTGCTGTACCCGGCAGAAAGAGCCCTCCACCGTGCCTCGCTCCCCCCGTCGCGGCACTGACAGCTCTCACGGAGGTTTCCATCCCTCCTACATCACGTTCAGAGAGACAAAACTCAATTTACAACCTGACCCGAGGCTGGCGAGGGGCACGGCGCTTGCCCTGCCATCCTCGCCCGTGCCCCGCACGTCACGCAGCCCCAGCCCGGGGAGGATTCGCCTCGCCGGCCGCCCACGGCCAGCGGATCTCCAGCGGATCTCGCCTGCCCCGGCCCATCTGGCTGCACCCGCGGCGATGGAAACTGTTAAACACAGTTTGGAGCAGAGCTGTGAACACACATCCAGGAGCTTCGCGGCAGCCTGCTGCCCTCCCCGGTGCCACCCCCAGCGCTGCCGGCATCCGCCTCCCTCCTCCGTGGCTGGAAAGCTATTTTTCAGCCTAAATTTAGTCAAGCTTAAACCTCTCCATCAGGGAACCTCTCCATCAGGGAAGGGAGCAAAAGCCTCCGGCTCGTCCCGCTGCTCGCCCAGGCAGCAGCGAGCCGGGGCAGGGGACAGAGCAAGGGCCCGGCGTCCCCCACCCTGTGGCCTTGAAGCAAAATTACAGCCCGTCACCCAAGCTGGGGAGCAGCTTTCCCAGGAGCTTCCCAGCGCTACGGGCGAGGCGGATGGTTTTCTCCCACCCATGCCCTCGCATCTTCTTGCGTGCTTTGCCTGCTACTAATCGCTCCGCTTCCAGCGCTTTCGCCTTCATTTCTCTGACTCCCCGATAACAGAGCGCTCTGTGCTGAAAATACACACCTCCTGCTAACCCCTCTCAGCGATTAACCTCTCCCTCAGGTCCCCTCGATAGCTCTCTCGTCCTCCACTATTTCTCTAACAAAATAATAATTAAAAAACCCCCCACCATCGGCATGCACAGAGGGCGATTCCCCCACGCGACACGGCCTCAACACCGGAGCCCAATGCTTGTGAACCGGAGGGACAACACCGCATCCAGCCTCTCTAATAAGGCAAACTTCATCTACAGCCTTTATTAGACAAGCAGCTCTCAAACACAAACCACGCTTCTATGAAATCAGCATCAAAACACGCCGGCGTTAGCGGGCCCTGAACAAACCCAGGGGCAGGGAGGGGTGGGACCGCGTGCCTCACCTTCACCTTCACTGGTCACAAAATGAGCCATTTTCCTCAGAAACTCCTCAAAAAGCCTTCCCGAACCGTGAAACCGCGCTGCCGAGCGGGGCGGTCCTGCGCTACGGCCGCGTGGGAGAGCACGGGGAGATCTAGTTCTGGCACAGGCTGAAGGTGACCAACGACGAAGCAAAAAAAGGGGGGAAAAAAAACAGGGTTTTTTTTATGATTACAAGGAACAAGAACAAAGGGTTCACCTCCTTCTCAGTACGATTGGTTTTTTTTTTCCCCTTTAGGAAAGGAGACCTGGTGAGTTTAGCAGCACTGGGAAGCCGAGGTGATTCGCTCAGCGTCTCACTCCCCTCACGCCCACGCACGTGGAGCCGAGAATCGCTCTCTGTGAAACGGCTTCCCGGGGCCTCGCTCGGCCAGCCAGCGCTGCCGCAGCATCCCGGCCGCTCAGGGAGGCTTCTAGCGAAACCAGAGAAGGGAAAAGTGGGTATTTCCAACATTAAAATCAAACAAGAAGCAACATCGAGTCCTTCCAGGTCACCTCCCCGCAGCTGCGGGGCGCAGGAGAGGCCCCCAGCCTCACACTCCCCTCCCGACGCGTGCTGCGTGGGGGGACACCGGCATCCTCCGGCGCTGGCAGGCTCCCAGCGGGAATACGGGGGAGTTCGACAGTTTGGTTACTTTTTTTTTTTTTTTTTTTAATTAATGGCTCTCTGTAAACCTCACTTAAATGTCAAATGCGTTCTGCTGCCGCACCGAGGGAACGGTTCCCTCCCGGCCAAACTACACCACACGCAAAATCCTGGCTTTAAACCCCAGCCGATGATAACACCTCCCAGGTCCCCGAGAGGCCGGCCCCTCCTCGCGCTCGGCTGGAGCCAAACATCCTTCTCGCACACAGTCCCGGGGGATCAGCAGAGCTGTATAAAAAGGCGCGAGCCCTCCCCGCACGTCTGTCCAGCGCTGCTGGCACCTCCGGCCATCGCCCGGTTTATATGTTCCTAGCAAAATCCCTTTGAGAGACATGGAGGAGGGTTTGAGCGAGGCCTGGAGACAGCGCTGCCTCGCAGCCCTCTGCACAGTTTGGGTCTGCCCCGCTCCTTCACCGCGGCCAACGCCGGCTGCATCCGGGGCTCAATAAATCTTCTGTCGGCTGGGCAGGATGGCCTCCTTGATGAAAGAGAAGATGAGGAGGATGCCGGAGCGCTTGCCCCTCTTCCCCTTGGTGAAGTAGTTGGAGACCACGTCGTCTGTGGAGAGAAGGGAAGAACAATCAAGCACAATCCCGCTGACGGCCAGCCCTGGGATGAGGCGTCTGGTTTCAGGGCGAGCTGCCTTTAAAGCACGAAAGTTTCTGGTTTGCTCACATCTGGCCTACCTGGGTGCTCCAGTAAGGCACTGCCAGGGAGCCCAAACCCTGAGCTCCCTTCCTTGAGCTGTAGGGAGAGTCCTGGGAAAGCGACAGGGCTCCAGGACTGCAGAGATGCAGGATGTAAAGCCGGAACAGCCCCCCACTCTGCTCACCCTCACCCTGCAGAAGCCCCCCACTTTCCTGCCTCGGCTTTTGGAAGGGTTTACCCGACCAGCTGCCCCCCTCCCCTCCTCCGTGCAACGGGAATGGGGTGCGTTGAGCGCAGCCTCTGCCAAAAACCAGCGGGCATCTGCCCGGGCCTCAGGAGCGCTCACCTCCAGGCTGCACCGTGGAAGGCAGGACGTTCTCTCCGGCCGACAAGGAGACGAAAAAAGCAAAAGGAATTAACCACAGGCAGAACGTGAAGTAGGCGAGAACCTGCGGGCAGAGCAAGAGAGACAGTGAGAGCCGAGCCGCAACGCACCCAGTCGCCCTTCCCACGCTGACGCCCACGAGTGCTGCCTCGGCCCCAGCTGTACCTCCCTACGATACGCCCCAAATTTCTACCTGAACCCCTCGAGAGAAAGGGCACTGAAGGGGGAGAACCACGACTCAACCTTCTCCCGAGTCTCTCGGGTGCTGAGATAGCGTCGCCCTGCAAAGCTGATAAGGGGATAAAATTCAACCAGCAACTTCCACGGAAGGACAGGGTGTGCAGGAAAAGCCCTTGCTCCCGTTCTAGGCGCCTGAAAATCTTTACTGCTCCCCAAAAACCAGAATTTTAAAGAGCGCAATTAAACAAGCAGGAAATTGGCTGTGCTGTTATGACTAATTAAATCCTCTTCACGCCTTCCAGGGACTAAAAGGAAGAGTCAAGACCTGCGCTTGCTCCTCCTGCCCCGGGGTGGGACGCTGGCGTAGCACGAGGAGTCGGCGCTCGGGCGAGCGGCCGCTGCGGTTTGGGGAGAGCCGAGCCGAGAGGTGCTGAGCCGCCACACCGGCCTTCTTGTGCATGGAAATGCTGAAGAAGCGTTCGGTTTCATAAAAAGGTGGTTGTTTTTTCATTGTGGTGGAGGGTTTTTTTGTTTGTTTGTAAAATTTGCGCTAAGTAGCAGCTACTGTTGGGCCCAAACAAGCCCCTCTGTGAATCCGGACCTTTCTCTGGGCCGGTGCAACAGAAGACATAAAAATAACGAGGAGCAATTATGCCATAAGGGAAGTGATTTGTGGTTAGCTTGTAAAAAAAATTTAAAATAGTATTATTTTCTATTTTTCCTAGTTTTTAGCACTTCAGGAAAAAAAAAAAAAAATCTGCGCTTAAGATTCAGTATTTCTTCTGCTCTTCAGCTGGCTGAGAAAGCCCCAAGTCCACACCCGAGAAAAGAAACTGCAGCTTCCCCGGTAGTTCTGAGGGAACAAGCACAGGAACCCCCAGGGAAGGGCTGCGAAAAATATCCTCAGCGTGTCTTACTGCTGACGGCAAAAATGGCATTTTCCTCTCCCTTCTCCAGCCAGCGTGGAGCTGCTGGTGGGAGGGAGAAGAACCCGGATCGACTCCTTCCCGAAGGTCTCTCACCTCAGAGAACAGGTAATACTCCTCGGCGAAGTACTGGAACGCTAAGTAGTGATTGAATATAACCAGCACTGCCAAAGGAAAACACAGCAAAGTCAGTCTCCAGCCTGGAAGAAATCCCATCGGCGTATTCCAAGGCCCCCCGGACGAGGACATCCGCCTCCGCAGACCCCACGAGGAGCAGCTCCTCCCTGCCGCGCGTCCCCTTCCCCGCCGCCCCCCCCGTACACCTGGAACCCTGCCGTGGCTAAAATATTTTCACGCATCTAGTGAGAAACGGTGCGAGCAGCCAGAGTGCCCCCATCCCAGCTCCATTCCGGTACTCTGTGCAGCCCCGGTCGAGTTTCCTCGTCCCTCTGGTGTTTTATTCTCCGTGTCCCCGAGGGCACCCTGGAGAGCCCAGCCTGACACTTGCTAATGCTCCGCAGCGCTGAGAGAAGTGGTGAAAAACCCCACGTCCCCGACAGCTGCTGCGGAGAGAAGCTCTTCTGCCATCTGTAAACCAAGTCAAGCTGAAATGCGGCCAGGACAGCGGGGTTAGCGCTGTCCTCAGCGGCAAAAAACACCACTTCGCTCTTAAGAGGCAGGAATCGGAGCTTCTTTCGCCTTTTATTTGAGGTGCCAAGACAGCAGCCCCAGCCCAGGGGCACCGGGTCAGTAGAGCCCCAGCAAGAGACAGCCCCGACACGAAACGCTGCGTCCCGTGCTGCTTTATCGTCCTCTCCAGCCTAAGGACGTCACCGAAGATCCAGACGAGAGTGCAGGTCTGCCAGAAAACGCAGCTCCTGATCTACGCACCACGCGACAGCTACGCTCATTCGCAAGTAGCGGATAAAACCCTGCCTACGTGAATGCTTTGAGGAGCAAAGGTACGTACAGAGATACACAGACAGCACCCTGAACGTGCTTAAGGGCTCCAGAAAGTCACGCTGGAAGAAATTTTGCCCGTTCGCTACTTAAGGTGTCACTACAAATCACTCAGAGCAGAGATTCGAAGTCAGATCCGTGCAGAGGACACTAAAACACGCAGGAGACTCGGCAGCTCGCGGTGGGAGGAAACCATTCGACCTACTCAAGCAGCCAAAAACCAGTTTAATTGGCAGAGCTACCGGCCCACGTCCCCAGACCCAGCGGCGGGGCTGCTCCCGGGTTCAGCCTACGACACGGTTCCGGCTGTTCATCAGCCGAGCGCGGCAGACAAACGACTACGCTGCCTGCTTCGGCCAAAATATCGGTGCCGCTAATTTAAGCCCCTGCCCGACCTCACACCACAACCAACCCTGCGCCAGCCGCTCAGAAGAAGAGGAGAGACCCTCGTGCCCATCTCGCACCAGGGCTTGCCCAGGCAGCCCGCAGCCCAGCCGGGGACGGAGCCACGGCGGCCGCAGACACGGGCTCAGCAAATACCACAGCAAAGGTGCGAACGTGCAAACTAAAAATCCCCGATTTACGCTCAGCAATGCGCTTTTCTAACAGGGCTTTCTCCAGGCACCCTGATGAATTTCCACATTAATTGTGGACACTTGTCTCAAAGCTTTCCTTTCTCTAGATATCAGCTCCTTACGACGACACACACGCAGCGTCTCGCGCGGCCCAGCGTGACGTCAGGCTGTAATTGCACACGCCGGGTTTTGTAGCTTGCTTCAAATCCTTCCTGCTCTTTACCAAGACCCAGTGAACGCCCGGAACAGGGGGGTCTGCAGGGAGGATGCCGAGCTTTGGGCCAGCCGGGATCTCCTTTTCCTAGCGCTGCCGCCTGACTTTGGAGCGGAGCCGGCCGCAGGGCGAAGCGGAGGGTGCCCGGGGAAGCCCGGCGTCGCTGGCTCTGCACCGGGGCACGCAACCGAAGGCGCTTCCCGTGTCAGCAGGCCCAGCCCATAATTACGGCAGCCGCATCATAAAGCGCGATTAAAGAGTACTGCACAAAGCTCAAAGTCCTTCTGAAAGCCACGGGGGCTGCAACAGCAAAACCCAAACCTTTGCTGCCACCCAGAGCCCACCCACGAGGGTGACGAGGCTTCCCCCGCCCCAGCGCCCGCTCCCACGGGAAGGCGAGGGCCCCACTCACCGCAGGACAGGATGAAATTGGAGGACGTCAGGACGATGAAGGGGAAGGTCTGCAGCAAACCGAAGTAGACCAGGTTGGTGAAGAGCCCCACGCCCACCATGAAACCAGGAAAGCGTTCGAAGAGGTAGAGGCCGACCAGCACGGCCGAGGAGAACTGGAAGAGAGAACGGGGGTTGCCCGGGGCAAACACGGGGGTGCAGACAGCGGGACCGCGGGCAGGGGCGCAGGCAGGAATCCTGCCACGATCAAGGTGATTTTTAGTGTGCTCCGACGGCACTGCGTCTCCCCACCCACCTCCCGCTCGGCACCGGCCCCTTGGGAAAGGTCCAAAGGGGAATGCGACCTCGCTGCTGCAGCTCCTGGTAGGACACGCCGCGGCTGGGCCTCAGTTTCCCCAGCCAGGGGGGAGAGGTGTCACCCAGCAGGGGTTAGGAAGGATTAGCGAGGCGCCGATCGAAGCGGTCCCTGCCAACCTCCCTCCTCGGGAACCGGAGCCGCTTTGGGAAGCGGGAGCTTCCCGAGCGCTTGTCCCCTCCACCCAGAGCCAACGTCCCACGCCACAGCCGCTCTGCCAGCCCCGCTGCTGCCCCAGGGGTGATTTTGGCAAGGAGCCGCCCGTCTCCGCAAGCACAGGGACTTACCCAGATCATGTATTTGATTATCCTCCTGGTGACAACCGTGTACTCCTCGATCAGCTCCGCCAGGTAGTACAGCCCAGCAGCTGCGGGAGAAACGCCTGGCTCAGCCCCGCGGCAAACACCGGTGCCCTCAGCCGTGGGGGTCCACGCTCACCCCCTCTGGGAAGGACTGAAGGGCCGGGGTGCCCCACCTCCCCGCGACCCTCTGGGGCACCCAGGGGACCCCCAAACTCTGGGGCATTGGGGCATCCACAGCACCTCAGGGGCACCCAGGAGACCCCCAAACTCTGGGGCATCCACAGCACCTCAGGGGCACCCAGGAGACCCCCAAACTCTGGGGCATTGGGGCACCCACAGCACCTCAGGGGCACCCAGCGGACCCCCAAACTCTGGGGCATCCACAGCACCTCAGGGGCACCCAGGGGACCCCCAAACTCTGGGGCATTGGGGCACCCACAGCACCTCAGGGGCACCCAGGAGACCCCCAAACTCTGGGGCATCCACAGGACCTCAGGAGCACCCAGGGGACCCCCAGACTCTGGGGCATTGGGGCACCCACAGCACCTCAGGGGCACCCAGCGGACCCCCAAACTCTGGGGCATCCACAGGACCTCAGGAGCACCCAGGGGACCCCCAGACTCTGGGGCATTGGGGCACCCACAGCACCTCAGGGGCACCCAGGGGACCCCCCAATCTCTGGGGCATCCACAGGACCTCAGGAGCACCCAGGGGACCCCCAGACTCTGGGGCATTGGGGCACCCACAGCACCTCAGGGGCACCCAGCAGACCCCCAAACGCTGGGGCATCCACAGCACCTCAGGAGCACCCAGGGGACCCCCAGACTCTAGTGCATCCACAGGATCCCAGGAGCATCCAGGGGACCCCCAGACTCAGGCACCCACAGGATCTCAGGGGCACTCAGAGGCCTCAGGGGCACCCAGGGGACCCCCCAATCTCTGGGGCATCCACAGGACCTCAGGGGCACCCAGGGGACCCCCCAATCTCTGGGGCACCCACAGGACCTCAGGGGCACTCAGAGGCCTCAGGGGCACCCAGGGGACCCCCCCAAACTCTGGGGAACCCAGGGGACCTCGGGACACCCCGGCCGGGCCCCGGCCCACGGGAGGTGCTGGACCGGCGGCCCCGAACCCGGTCCCAGCAGGAGCCCAGGCCGCCCCCTCCCCGAAGCCACCTCGCTGCCGAGAAACGCCCGACATATCGCGACAACCCCCAGAAGGAGCCCGCGGCCGGGCCCAGACCCCGAGCGGCGGCACCCCCGAGGGTCCCGGCCCCCGGCAGACCCCCGGCGGCGGGCTCACCGATCGCCAGGGTGACGAAGGCCACCTGGATGAGCAGGGACAGCCAGCTCAGCGCGTAGATGAACCACATGGCGGGGACGGGCCGGGTCGGGCCGGGCCCCGCCGCTCCCGGTTCCTGCTCCCGCTGTGGCGGCGGCGCGCGGCTCTGACCACGCGGCGCCGGAACAAGAGAGACGCTCCCGGCCCGGCCCGGCCGCCGCCGCCAGGCGCTACAGCGACCCCTGCAGGCGTGGAGGGCTCCCGCGTCGCGCTCCGCCGCCGCGGGTGGAGGCGGGGGGAGCCGAAACGCGGGGGGGGGGGGGGACACCCCGAAACGCACAGGGACCCTCAAAACTGTACAGGGACCCCGAACCGCGGGGGGGCCTAGAAACGCCCAGGGACCACCCCAAACCGTATGGGAACCCCCCAAACTGTGCAGGACCCCGAACCATACAGGGACCCCCCGAACCATACACGGACCCCCCCAAACCGTACAGAGACACCCCGAAGTACACAGGGACCCTCCCATACTCTACAGGGACCCCGAACCGTACAGGGACCCCTCAAAGTGCACAGGGACCCCCCAACTGTAAAGGGACCCCCAAAACCGTATAGGGACCCCGAACCACACAGGGACCCCCCCAACTGTACAGGGATGCCCCAAAACCGTACAGGGTCCCCAAGACGCACAGGGAACCCCAAACCACACAGGGACCCCCCCAAACCATATAGGGACCCCGAACTGTACGGGGACCCCCCAAAACCATTCAGGGACCCCCAAACCACACAAGAACCCCCCCAAACCGTGCAGGGACCCCAAACTGCACGGAGACCCCCCCAAACTGTACAGGGAACCCCCCAAACCTGTGTACGGGGACCCCCTGCAACCATATAGAACCCCCCCCACCTATAGGGACCCCCTCTGCACCCGCGCAGGGACCCCAAATGCTGTATAGGGACCCCTGCACCCATTCAGGGGTTCCTCTGCACCCATATAGGGACCCCTCACACTCACATAGGGACCCCAGCACCCATATAGGTACCTCTGCACCCATATAGGGACTCTCTCCATCCATATAGGGACCCCTACATCTACCGAGGGGCCCAGGGCTGGGACCCCAGCACCCATATAGGACCCCTTCCACCTATATGGGCACCCTCTGCATCCATATAGGGACTCCCTGCACCCATATCGGGATCCTTGCACCCACATGGGGACCCCAGGCTGGGACCCCCTGCACCCACATAGGGACCTCACGGGGACCCCCACCCCAGCACCCCATGCTGGGCCGAACCCTGACCCACTGTGTGCCTGGGCTGTACTGGGTTGGTACTGGGCTGCACTGGGTGTCACTGGGCTGCAGTGGGGCTGCACTGGGATGCACTGGGCTGCACTGGGTTGGTACTGGGCTGTTGGTACACGCAGGTGCCCCCCGCGGCCCGGGGACAGCGGGGACGGAGCTGGGGACCCCGCTCGGGGCCGCCGCTGCCCCCAGCGGGGCTGGAGGGGGCGGGCGGGGGGGGCGGGCAGGGGGCTGGCAGGAGGGGGAGGGCAGGGGGCTCGCAGGGGGGGCGGGCAGGGGGCTGGCAGGGGTGGGAGGGCAGGAGCCCTTGGCCCGCACCGGGCCCCCCCCCGCCTGGCACCGCCCGCCTCGCTCTCACCTCCCCGGGGCTGCAGCTTTGGGGCACGCTTAGCACCCCCCTGCACCCCCCTGCATCCACCGGGCACCCCCCTGCATCCCCCCACGTCTCCCCGCATCCCCCTGCACCCCCTGCACCCCCTGCACCCCAAATCCCCCTGCACCCCCTGCACCCCTCTGCACCCCCTGCATCCTTCCTGCATCCCCATGAATCCCCCCGCACCCCCCGCACCCCCCTGCATCCTTCCTGCACCCCCTGCACCCCCTGTATCCCCCCTGCACCCCTCTGCACCCCCCTGCACCGCCCTGCACCCCACTGCATCCACCGGACACCCCACTGCATCCCCCCATGTCTCCCTGCATCCCCCGGCATCCCCTGCACCCCCTGCACCCCCCTGCACCCCCTGCATCCTTCCTGCGCCCCCCTGTATCCCCCCACATCCCCCTGCACCCCTCTGCACCCCCTGTATCCCCCTGCACCCCCCTATATCCCCCCTGCACCCTCCCATATCCCCCCTGCATCCCCCTGCACCCCCTGTATCCCCCCTGTACCCCCTATATCCCCCCTGCGCCCCCCTGCACCCCCATATCCCCCCTGCACCCCCTATATCCCCCCTGCACCCCTCTGCACCCCCCCTGCACCCTCCCATATCTCCCCTGCATCCCCCTGCACCCCTCTGCACCCCCTGTATCCCCCCTGTACCCCCTATATCCCCCCTGCACCCCCTGTATCCCCCCTGCACCCCCCATATCCCCCCTATATCCCCCCTGCACCCCCTGTATCCCCCCTGCATCCCCCTGCACCCCTTGTATCCCCCCTGAATCCCCCTGCACCCCCCTATATCCCCCCTGCACCCCCTGTATCCCCCCTGCCCCCCCTGCCCCCCCCGCTCCGCAGGCGCCGCCCCTCTCCCCCATCTCCCGTCTCCCCCGGCCCGCGGCTCTCTGGGTGCCCGGAGCACCCCCAGGAGAGGGGGTGCAGCCCAGCCCCCCCCCGCGGGCCCGGAGCGGGGAGACCCCGGGGAGAGGCAGCGGGGCCGGGGGGGGAAGGGGGGCGGTGGGGGGAAAGGGGGTGATGGGGGGAAAGGGGGTGCTGGGAGGGAAAGGGGGGGCCGGGGGGGGGAAAGGGGGTGCTGGTGACGGACGCTGCTCCCGCCGCGGTGCGGTGGGGTTGCGCGAGGTGGGCTGTTTACCCCCGGCGCGGGCGCGGGGTTGTGAGAGAGGGGGCTCGGCCCCCCGAGCCGGTACGGCAGGGTCGCACGAGCGCCGAGCTTTGTACCTGACCCGTTTGTTTTTGTAGGGTTGCCCGAGCGCCGGGTTGTGTACACGGCCTGTTTGTTATTGTAGGGTTGCACGATCTCTTTGTTATTGTAGGGTTGCACTAGCATCATGCTGTATACACGACCTGTTTGTTATTGTAGGGTTGCACAGGCACCGAGCTGCGTACCTGACCCGTTTGTTATTGTAGGGTTGCACAGGCACAGAGCCCCCTACCTGACCCGTTTGTTATTGTAGGGTTGCACGATCTCTTTGTTATTGTAGGGTTGCACTAGCATCATGCTGCGTACACGACCTGTTTGTTATTGTAGGGTTACATGAGCACCGGGTTGTGTACACAACATGTTTGTTATTGTAGGGTTGCACCAGCACCATGCTGCGTACACGTCCTGTTTTTGTAGGGTTGCACGACCTCTTTGTTATTGTAGGGTTGCACGAGCGCTGTGCTGCACACCTGACCCGTTTGTTATTGTAGGGTTGCACGATCTCTTTGTTATTGTAGGGTTGCACTAGCATCATGCTGTATACACGACCTGTTTGTTATTGTAGGGTTGCACAGGCACCGTGCTGCGTACCTGACCCGTTTGTTATTGTAGGGTTGCACAGGCACAGAGCCCCCTACCTGACCCGTTTGTTATTGTAGGGTTGCACGATCTCTTTGTTATTGTAGGGTTGCACTAGCATCATGCTGCGTACACGACCTGTTTGTTATTGTAGGGTTACATGAGCACCGGGTTGTGTACACAACATGTTTGTTATTGTAGGGTTGCACCAGCACCATGCTGCGTACACGTCCTGTTTTTGTAGGGTTGCACGACCTCTTTGTTATTGTAGGGTTGCACGAGCGCTGTGCTGCACACCTGACCCGTTTGTTATTGTAGGGTTGCACGATCTCTTTGTTATCGTAGGGTTGCACTAGCATCATGCTGTATACACGACCCGTTTGTTATTGTAGGGTTGCACAGGCACAGAGCCCCCTACCTGACCCGTTTGTTATTGTAGGGTTGCACGATCTCTTTGTTATTGTAGGGTCACACGAGCACTGAGCTGCGTACACGACCTCTTTGTTATTGTAGGGTTGCACAGGCACCGAGCTGCACACCTGACCCGTTTGTTATTGTAGGGTTGCACGATCTCTTTGTTATTGTAGGGTCGCCCGAGCACCATGCTCTGTACCTGACCCGTTTGTTATTGTAGGGTTGCACGATCTCTTTGTTATTGTAGGGTCGCCCGAGCGCCGCTGCCACCCCGAGCCGTTACCGCAGGGTTCCCGGTGCTGCCCCCTCCCCTGGAGCCCCCACCCCAGGGTGGCCGGGGCAGCACCCGCAGGCGGGGGCAGGGCCGCGGGCTCCGGTGCTGCCGGGGCTCCCACCGAGGCGTCCCCGTGTCGTGTCCGTCCCCCCCCCCCGCCGTCCCCTCTGGGTGCACCTCGGGGCGCGTGAGGGTGGGGGTCCCCGCCGAGGTGGGGGTCCCCGCGGGTGACGGGGGGCGCAGCGCCCTCCGCCCGCCCGCCAGCCCTGGGAGCGGGGACGGGGGTTGCTCCCCCAGGGTGGGTGGGCGCCGGGCCGCGGCACCCACGGGTGTCCCCCACCCTCAGGCGGGGGTGCCCCCTGCGCCTCGGCCCCAAACCTGGCGGGGGGGGCGGGGGAGGGCGGGGGGGGTGGGAGTGCAGGGGGGGGGTGGGGGGGCGTGGGGGTGGGGTGTAAGTGCACGGGGCTGCACTGGGGGGTGTGCACGGAGGGTACGTGGGGGGGTGCGTGGGGGGGGTGTGCATGGGGGGTGCATGGGGGGTGCATGGGGGGGTGCATGGTGGGGTGCGGGGGGGTGAGTGGGGGGTGCGCGTGGGGGGGTGTGCATGGGGGGTGCATGGGGGGGGTGCATGGGGGGTGCATGGGGGGGTGCGGGGGGTGCATGGGGGGGTGCATGGGGGTGTGCATGGGGGGTGCATGGGGGGTGCATGGGGAGGTGCAGGGGGGGTGTGCATGGTGGGGTGTGGGGGGTGTGCATGGGGGGTGCATGGGGAGGTGCAGGGGGGGTGCATGGGGGCTGCAGGGGGGGGTGCGTGGGGGGGTGCATGGGGGGTGCATGGGGGGTGTGCATAGGCGGGGTGTGCAGGGGGGGGTGCACGGGGGAGTGCGTGGGGGGTGCGTGTGGGTGTGCGCAGAGGCCAGGCCCGCGCTCCCCACGCCGCTGTGGCGGCACAGCCGGGTGCTGATGCACCCTGGCGCGGCTGGCGGCGGCTCTCGGTGCCGGCGCGGACCCCGGGGGCTCGGTGACCGAGCGCTGATCCCCGCGCAGGGGCTCCAGCGCAGCCCCCCCAGCCCCGGCCCCGGGGCCGCCCCGGGCAGGCAGGAGCTGGGGGGGGAAAGGGGCCGCGGGGCCCCTGCGGGTGCGGGTGCGGGTGCGGGTGCGGGTGGGTGCTGCCATGTCCCCTGGGATGCCCCTTCTGCTCCTCGTCTCCCATCCCGGCCTCGCTGGGGGCAGAGCATCCCTGCGCTCCCCGGAGCATCCCCGGCCGAGCCCCTCGCCTGGCTCCTGCCCCCCGAGCTCCTGCCCGCCGTGCCCATACAGCAGCGGCAGGACCCGAGGGGCTCAGCTCCCCAGCGAATCCGGGGGTTCGGGGTGCGAGGCACCTTCTCCCCCCTCCAAAAGTGCCGAAACGCCGCGTGCTTTCCGTTGCAGAGTAGCTGGTTTTCTCCAAACGGCGCTCGGCCTCTGGGGGTTGCCGGGACGGGCGGGTTTTCACATCGGTTCTGGAAACATCTGCCAAAAAAACGGTCACTGAAAGCTGCTGGGAAGCTCTTTGGAGAGACGGCGACCTGGATTTAGGGGGGTTCGTGCCGGGAGCGGTGGTTGGCAGAGCCGGCTGTGCCCGGTCTTCCTGGGCCGTTGCCCTCTCCCCATGTCCCCCACCCCGAGGTTTCCCGTTTTCCCCGCAAATCCCCCTTTTCTCCCCCTTTGGGGAGCCGCCGATGCTGCGGGGGCCGCTCACGCACTCGGCCGGTGGCTGCCCGCGCCCGGGGGAGCACCCTGGGCACCCCCGGCACCCCCAGCACCCTGGGCACCCTGAGTACCCCTCAGCACCCCGAGCACCCCAAGTATCCTGGGCACCCTGAGCACCCTGAGCATCCCAGGCACCCCAAATATCCTGGGCACCCTGAGGACCCCCAGCACCCTGGGCACCCCAGGCACCCTGAGCACCCCAAGTATCCTGGGCACCCCAAGCACCCCCAGCACCCTGAGCACCCTGGGCACCCTGAGCACCCCAAGTATCCTGGGCACCCTGAGCACCCCAGGCACCCCTGGCACCCCCAGCACCCCAGGCACCCTGGGCACCCTGAGCACCCCAAGCACCCCAGGCACCCCTAGCACCCCAGGCATCCTGGGCACCCCAAGCACCCTGGGTACCCCCAACACCCCAGGCACCCTGGGCACCCCGAGCACCCCAAGCACCCCAGGCACCCCCAGCACCCCAAGCACCCTGAGCACCCTGAGCGCCCTGAGCACCCCAAGCACCCCAAGCACCCCAGGCATCCTGGGCACCCCCAGCACCCCGAGCACCCCAGGCACCCTGAACACCCTGGGTACCCCAAGCACCCTGAGCCCCCCCCAAGCACTCGTTCTGCCGGTGGGTGGGTGGCCGCGGCCCCACGCTGTCTGCGGGGCTGGGTTGCGTGGGGGCTATTTTTTTTTTTTGGGGGGGGGTGGGGTTCCCCTTTTTTTTCCCCAGTTCAACCCGACACCAAAACGGCCGCGAGGCTCATCTGGGTGCCCCGCTGGGAGCTGCCTGCCCTGCCCGCGCTGCCGGGGCACCCGGGCGCGATTAACGTGCGAGCGCGGCGCGGGCGGCGGCGTGGGCGGCGGCGTGGGCGGCTTCCCCCTCCTCCTGCCGAGCCTTCACGTGTCTGACAGCTTTGGGCTGCTTCCCCCCCCCCCGCCTCCCCCTGCGCCCGTGGCACCGGGCCCCCCGCCTCCCGCTCCCCCGGCCCCCCGGCATCCCCGGGCGTCCCCAGGTATCCGGGTGTCTCGCTCGCCCCCGGCCCCTCTGCGGCCCCACGGAGCGGGGTGGGGGGCTCTCCCTCATCCCGTGGGTCCCCGCGGATCCTGCCCGCCACCCCCCAGCCCTGAGCGTCCCCACGGGCTGCGGGGTCTCGCCCTCCCCGGCCCCGCTCATCCCCACGGATGGGATTTTCCCCCCAAGCCCCACACATCCCCATGGATGGGATTTTGCCCCCCAAGCCCCACACATCCCCACGGACGGGATTTTGCCCCCCAAGCCCCACACATCCCCACGGACAGGATTTTCCCCCCAAGCCCCACACATCCCCATGGACGGGATTTTGCCCCCCAAGCCCCACACATCCCCACGGACGGGATTTTGCCCCCCAAGCCCCACGCATCCCCACGGATGGGATTTTCCCCCCAAGCCCCACACATCCCCACGGACGGGATTTTGCCCCCCAAGCCCCACACATCCCCACGGACAGGATTTTCCCCCCAAGCCCCACACATCCCCATGGACGGGATTTTGCCCCCCAAGCCCCACACATCCCCACGGACGGGATTTTCCCTCCAAGCCCCACACATCCCCATGGCTGGGATTTTCCCCCCAAGCCCCACACATCCCCATGGCTGGGATTTTCCCCCCAAGCCCCACACATCCCCATGGCTGGGATTTTCCCTCCAAGCCCCACACATCCCCATGGACGGGATTTTGCCCCCCAAACCCCACACATCCCCACGGACAGGATTTTGCCCCCCAAACCCCGCACATCCCCACGCATGGAGCTTTCTCAGCCCCCCCCCACCCCCCCAGACACATCTATTACCCCCATCCCCACAGACACCCCCCCCCCCATACCTCACCCCACGCATCCCCCCGCCCTCCGGCTCTGGGGGGCAGGTGGGAAGGGGGGGCAGCGGCCGCGCGGGGCCGAGCCCCATTCCTTATGCATCCCTGCCCTGATGCAGCCTGACAGGCCGGTTGCCTTTGGTACCTCGCACGGCGGCGGCCGGAGCCGCCTGCTATTTTGGTTGATGCTAATTTGCTCCGTGTTGGGCCGCGGTTCAGGCTCCGGTCAGCCTTGCCTGATACTATATTCCCGTTATTCCCGTTTGTTCCGCTAAAGGTTTTCCTGTCGGCTCCCCTTAGCCTTGACGTGCTCCCCGAACCGTGAATGCAACGCGGTCGGGGATCTGCCGCGTGAGCCCGTCAGCTCGGCTCTGCTCAGCGCCCGGCCGGCGCTGCGGGCACCCCGGGGTGGGGGGCACCCCGGGGTGGGGGGCACCCCGCTTCCTTCGCCCCCGGATCGCCCCGTCTTGGGGAGGGGAGAGGCCGTGGGGTGAGGGAGGAGCGGGGTTAGGAGCCCCAGCGCGAAGGGGGAGGTATGGAGGCTATAGGTGCCGGTGTGATATACCCCCCGCAGCCACCCGGGAACCTGCTGCCCTGCCCCAGCATCGCTCCAGTGCACCCCAGCTGGGCCCAGCGCCTCCCCGTGGCGTGGCAGGGGAGCCCAGCACGTCCCCGTGGGGTTCTAGGGGGGCCCAGCACGTCCCCGTGGGGTTCTAGGGGAGCCCAGCACATCCCCGTGGGGTTCTAGGGGAGCTGAGCATGTCCCCATGGGGTGGCAGGGGAGCCCAGCACGTCCCCATGGGGTGGCAGGGGAGCCCAGCACATCCCCATGGGGTGGCAGGGGATCCCAACATGTCCCCATGGGGTTCTAGGGGAGCTGAGCATGTCCCCATGGGGTGACAGGGAAGCCCAACATGTCCCCGTGGGGTTCTAGGGGAGCCCAGCACATCCCCGTGGGGTTCTAGGGGAGCCCAACATGTCCCCGTGGGGTGGCAGAGGGGCCCAGCACATCCCTGTGGGGTGGTGCAAGAGGCCACTGCCCCACCCTGGTCCCATGCAGTGCCACCAAGGTCCCCAGCCCGTGGAGGCTCCTCCTGGCGGGATCCCACGGGGGCAGAGGAGGTGGCCAGAAGCCTGGCGGGGCTGGTGAGATGCCCCAGGGACCCCCGCCCTGGCTGTGCGCTGTGGGGTGCTGGGCCTCGGGGGACCCCCAGCAGGAGAGCTCAGCCGCCCGTTGGGGGGTGCAAGGGGCCCCCCACCACGGCCCCAGCTCCCCATTGCCCCACGGTCCCCAGGCGGTGACAAAATCTGTGCCTTCGGGTGCTCCCCCGGTCTTGGGGTGCCCACCTGGATTTGGGGTGCTCCCCTGACCCTGGGGTGCTCCTCATCCCTCACGGCCCTCTCTCTCTGCTCCGTCTCCCGCCCCTGTCCCTGCCGCTCCCGGGGTGTCTCTGCCCTCAGCGGGGCTTGGGGGTCCCGTCTCCCCTCAGACGGGGTTTGGGGGTCCCACCTCCCCTCGGGGGGGTGCACAGCCACCGCTCGCCTGCCCGGGCTCTTCCCGAGACCCCCACGGGGGTGTGTGTGTGTGTGGGGGTGTTGGGGCTCATCCCGCACACACCCCACGGCTCAGCCCCCAGCACCCAGCACCCACCAGCACCTCGTGCAGTGGGGGGGGGGACCCCAAGTGCCCTGGAGGGAGCGCGGCCCCGCAGCCCGCGGCGCTGCACGCCCGGGGCACACCCGCACTGCACCCCGTCGCCCGCACACAGCACCCCACCGCACCCCCGTGCCACATCAGCGCCCGCGTGGTGCAGCCCCACTGCACCCACAAAGCCCCCACCGCACCCACAACCCCCCCACCGCTTCCATGTGGTGCCTCGCTGCATCAACACAGCACCCCACTGCGCGCCAGCACCCGTCTGACCCACCAGCACCCATCCAGCACCCATCTGACCCACCAGCACCCATCCAGCACCCGTCTGACCCACCAGCACCCATCTGACCCACCAGCACCCCTCCAGCACCCACCCAGCACCCGTCTGACCCACCAGCACCCATCTGACCCACCAGCACCCATCCAGCACCCATCTGACCCACCAGCACCCATCCAGCACCCGTCTGACCCACTAGCACCCATCTGACCCACCAGCACCCATCCAGCACCCACCCAGCACCCATCTGACCCACCAGCACCCATCTGACCCACCCAGCACCCACCCAGCACCCATCTGACCCACCAGCACCCATCCAGCACCCGTCTGACCCACTAGCACCCATCTGACCCACCAGCACCCATCCAGCACCCACCCAGCACCCATCTGACCCACCAGCACCCATCTGACCCACCAGCACCTATCCAGCACCCACCCAGCACCCATCTGACCCACCCAGCACCCACCCAGCACCCATCTGACCCACCAGCACCCATCCAGCACCCATCCATCACCCATCTGACCCACCAACACCCATCTGACCTACCAGCACCCATCTGACCCATCCAGCACCCATCCATCACCCATCTGACCCACCAACACCCACCCAGCACCCATCTGACCCACCAGCACCCACCTGACCCATCCAGCACCCATCCAGCACCCATCTGACCCACCAGCACCCACCCAGCACCCACCCAGCACCCGCCCAGCACCCGTCTGACCCACCAGCACCCCCACGACACCAGCACCCCCTGGCAGAACGGCCCCCACCTGCTACCCCAGCACCCCCCCAGCTCACCAGCACCCAAGTGGCAGCACCCACCGCACCCCCCCCGCCCTCTCCGCACCCCGCCGCACCCCGGTCAGCCGCGCAGGCAGGGTGGGCGGGGGAGTTCCCGCCCTCCCCACGGCCACGGGTGCTGTGGGAGCACCGGGCACCCACCGATGACCCCGAATCCCCGCGGGCACCCCCGGCCCCTGGGTGCTGGGGCGGCGGTGGCCCGGGGGGGCCGGGGGGCTCGGGCCGCGTCAGCCGGGGATTAGCGGGGCCGGGGTCCGCCTGAGCCCCTGACCCCGCTTGGCACCCGGTGCGGGCGCCCGCCCGGGGCTTAGCGGCCCCCGACGCCACCCGAAGCCCCCACCGGGTCCCCCGCGCCCGCAGGGACGTGGGGACACAGAGGGAGGGGTGGCAGAGCCGGCGTCACCGCTGGGCTCCGGGCTCCTGGACTGACCCCAGATCCCCCCCAAATCCCCCCCGAGCCAGATTCCGGGGGTCCCCTGCGCCACGGAGGGGGGGGGGATCCTCGGGTGGCTGGTACGGGGGGGCACCCTCCTGCCTGCCCCGCCCCGGCTCTGCGCCCATCGGGGTGAGAAGGGGCTTTTTTAGGGGACACCCCCCTGCCCCCCAGGGCGGCCCCCCGAGACCTCGGCCCCTCCGCCGGCTCCGGGCTCAGCCCCGGCTCCCGGGGAGCACCGGGAAGCGCCGGGAGGTGCCCGGCACGGCCCCACGGCGGCACCGCGGCGTGGGCATGGCCCCACGGACACCCAGGGGTGCAGGGGGCCTGGTCCCCCTGATGGCACGGTGGGACTCGGGAGTGCCACTGCCACGGCGGGCAGCCCGGTGACGCCAGCCCGGTGACGGCGACGCCAGCCCGGCGCTAAATCCCTCCCGTGAGCCGGAAAAACCCTCCTGCCGCGTTCATTAACTCAATTTTCAGAGCCCGGCCCCGTCTAGGTCAGGCGTGTGGCTCTGCCGCCGGCTAACGCGGCCACGCTGGGCGCCAACCGCCCTCCCACCGGACAGGGGACACGGGGGGACACGGGGGGACACGGGGGGACCCCAGCACCCCGCAGCCGGCACCCGCTCTTGGGGCTGCAGCGCGGGCCGGGGCCGCGCACGTAGGCAGCCACGTAGGCGTGCCTTCCTGCGGACGGGGAAACTGAGGCACGGGGCGGTAAACGGTGCCGCAAAGGCACCCTGAGGGGGGGTGGCCTGGGGGTGTCCCTGTCCTGGGGGATCCCGGCCCCCCCAGTCCCGCCCTGCAATAACATCAATTAGAGACGCACAGGTCGGCTTTAACGAGCGGCGCCCGGCAGCTCAGCCCCGCTCTGCCCCGCTCACGCTCTGCCTCTCGCAAAGTGGCTCCACGTTGTCCCCGTCCCCGTCCCCCGCTGACCGGAGGAGGCAGAAGCGTGGGGTCCGTGGGTGCTGGACGCAGGCGACGTTCCCCAGTGGGAAGGTCTGTGGGGACCGGCCCCGCGCTTGGCCCCCACCCGCAGAGCTGCCACCGCTCCCCAAAACACGCACGGCAGCCCCCCGCCACGGAAGCCACCCTGGCCACCGGTGGGACCACCCGGGTGTCCCCAACACCGCAACCCCGCAGCGGCTGCCCAAGCTTGGACGCCGACACTGCCTCCCCGTGCCCCCCACCATCTCCCTGTGCCCCCCACCACCTCCCCGTGCCCCCCACCACCTCCCCGTGCCCCCCACCACCTCCCCGTGCCCTTCCAGATTTCACCCCCGTGTCCCCTCTGCAGACGTCCGGGTGGAAGGTGGCCAAGGGACAAATGCCACCGCACTGGCCAGCGGTCACGCTGTCGTGTCCCCCCCCCCCCGGGCGCTGGGGACGAACCACCCCTGCACCCCCAACGCCTCACCCCCCTGGCCCGGGGCCAGTTTCGGGTGCCCTTCCACCGGGGGTGGGCCCAGGGGACCCCCGGGTGGGCGCAGCCACGGTCCGGCCGGTCACGACACCCCACGCTGAGCCTGTCCCCGGGGCAGGGACGCGGAGATGGAAATCCGGGGGATGGAGGGAGGGCTGGATGGGAGGACGGATGGAGGGACGGCTGGACGGACGGGTGGACGCTACGGGAAGGGGCAGCGGGACAGACACAGAACCTACCGCACCGACGCGACCTCTGGGAACGGAGAGGGGTTACGGAGGCAGAGGAAGGCGGCCGGGCGGACGGAAGGGTGGACGGAAGGACGGACGGACGGGGCCCGCTCTGTCTGCATCTCCGCGGTTCTGCTCTGCCACAGCTCTCCCGGCCGGTGCCTCGTCCCGCCGCTCCCGGTGCCGGTGGGACGGAGGCGGCCCTGCGCCGTGCCGGCTCAGAGCGGGACGCGCCGCAGCAGGGATGCACCGGGGCCGGGCTCGAGGCGTCGGCTGCTCGGGGTGGGTGCTCCCAGGTCACCCCGACCCCGACCCGAGCCCCCTTTCGCGTCTCACCGGCGTCTTCCTCCGGGCTGGGTGTCCCCTCGATGGACCCGGTGCCGGCTCCGGCTCCCGGCTCAGCACCGCACCCAGCCCGCCCACCACCGCGGCCCACTTCCCGACCCACTGGCAGCGGGATGGATCCGGACCCCCGAAATATATCTCAGCCCCTCCACGATCGGTGCTTCCACGTCGGCGCCGAGGGCGGCAGAGCAGAATAAAACCGCTCCCGGCCAGCACGGCGGGGCCTTCCTCCCACCGCTCCCTCCTCTGCCTCCCGAGCCGGGGTCCCGCACGGCAGCGGGCGACACCGGCACCCGTGGGATGCTCGAGCCGATGAAGCGGGGCTGGGGCGAGCTAACGAAGCCGGGCTGAGCCCGAGCTAACGAAGCGGGGCTCAGCCCACGTCCCCGCGCGCTGACGTCCCCCGGTGCCCTCGCTCGCCCTTCCCACGCCCATCAGGGACCCACGGTGGCTTCGGGGCCGGAGCCACCCATGGGTGCCTGGGGTCCAGCGGGGTCGGCGTGTCCCCTGGAGCACTCCTGGCTCCCGCAGCCCATTTCTGGGGGGTCCGCGGAGGGGTGCGGCGGAGGCACCGGGGGGATTTGCCGACTGTTTGCCCGCAAACCCCAAATCGCCGTATCTTACCCCGAGCCGGCGCGGGGCCCACGCGCCTCCCACGCGCCCGGGCTTCGGTCAAGCCGGTGCCACGTCTTGCCCTGGTCAGATCCGGGATGCGGAAAGCCACCGCCGGCGGGGTGGGGACAGGCTTGGGGACGGGGTCGGGGGGTCCCGGGGACCGCTGCCCTCCAGTCCCCGTCCCTGAGCGGGGTGGTGGGATGCAGTCGGGGTGCTCCCGGCATCACCCACCGGCTCCCTGGCACCCAGGGTGGCATCCAGCCCAGGTGGGGACATCGCTGTCCCATCCCACGGGCCTCGTGGGACACACGCCACAGCCCCACGGACTCACCCGCGGCTCCCGACCCCTCGGCAGCCGCCGCCGGCTCTGCTCAAACTTTGCCACAAGTTGAGACAAAGGCGGCGGGTCCCGTCCCCTGTCCCCTGTCCCCGCTGTCCCCAGACAGCCTGGTGCCACCAGGACTTAATGAGGGCACGAGGGCGGTGGGCTCGGGGGCTGCACACACACACACACACACACACACACACACACGCACTGTGGCTTAACCCTTCCCCTGCCGCTCCTCTCCACCCCCTCTTTGGGGCAGCTGGGGACTTTTTGGGGGGCTCCCCTGTGCCCTTGGTGCTCCCTGCACCCGGCGTTGACCTTGGGGGGTCCCGGCCGCAGCCCCCCGGGGTTCCCCACCCCGCAAAACGCTCGGGAAGGATGCGGGTACCCCCGAGCATCTCCGTCCCCCGAGCCACGCAGAGCGGGGCGGCCGCAGTCCCCGTCCCACCCGGACCCCGCGCGGCACCCCGGGGTCACGGGGCACCCCGGGACCGGGGACGTCGCTGGGCCACGCGTGGGGTGGCCTGGGCTGGGCCCAGCCCCCTGCCCGCGCTGGGTCACCTCTCCGCTCCACCCAGGCTCTGTCCCGCGGTCCCCAGCTTGTGACACCCCCTTTCTCGCCTCCTCCCGCCTGCCCCATCTTCCCCCACCTCCCCTTGCCATCCTGCTATGCCCGCCCACCCATCTGCCCAGCCTTCCACCTCCCCACCCCCATCACCCTCTCCACCCCCATCACCCTCTCCACCCCCATCCCCCTCTCCACCCCCATCACCCTCTCCACCCCTCTGCCTTCTCTCCTAGCCATCCATCCTCTTCATCCATCTGCACCTCTGTCTTCTCCATCTGCCCCTCCATCTCCTCCATCTGCCCCTCCATCTCCTCCATCCGCCCATCTCTCCACCATCCAGCTCTCCATCCTCTCCACCACCCTCTCCCTCCATCTGCCTTTCCATCTTCTCCATCCACCCGTGTCCATCCACCTGCCGGTCTTCTGCCTCCATCCACTCAGCCATCCACCCCGCTATCCTTCCTACCTGTCCACCCCTCCATCTTCTCCATCCCCCCACCCATCGCCCATCCCTCTCTCCCTCCATCTTCTCCATCCATCTCCCCACCGCTGCCCCCATCCTCTCCCTCCGTCCCCCCCCATCTCAGCCCCCGGCGCGGGGGCCGCGGCGGGGCGCAGCGACTGTCACCCGCTGTCACCCGCAGAAGGGGCCGCGGTGCCCGAGGAGGGGCTCAGCTGCGCCCGTGCCCCCGTCTGTGCCACTCGCCGGGCCGCGGCCGAGGGGAGCCGACAGCCGCTCCGCCGCCCGCCGGCGGTGCGCGAAGGAGGGGAAGGGGCGTCCGCTCACGGGGAGGGGGACCCGCGGCCCTGTCCCCCCACGGGGGGATGTGGCTTTGGGGACAGAGGAGGACCCCGGTGCCGTGGTGGCTCCCGGCCCGCAGACGCGTCCTCCAGCTCCCACCCCACCGCCGGGACCGGGGGGCGATGGCTGGGGGGGCTGGAGTGGGGACCCCCCCACGCTGGGGCTGGTCCCCGTGGGTCCCCCCCTTTTGCTGGGACCCAAGATCCAGGGAGCGTGCGTGCGTGGGGCTGTGTCCTGGGTGTGTATGTCCGTGGGGCAGTGTCACGGGTGGGTGCATATGCAGGGCTGTGTCTGAGGCTGGGTGCATGCGTGGGGCTGTGTCCTGAGTGTGTATGTCCGTGGGGCAGTGTCACGGGTGGGTGCATAGGCAGGGCTGTGTCTGAGGTTGGGTGCATGCGGGGGGGGCTGTGTCCTGAGCGCGTGGGGCTGCGTCCCGGGTGGGTGCATGGTGGGCTATGTCGTGGGGGTGGGCTGTGTCACGGGAAGGTGCCCGGGTCTGTATCCCGGGTGGGTACGCCGGGCCGCGTCCCGCGTGGCCCTGTACCGTGTATGACCCCCGTGACCCCCCGTCGCCATCCCACGGGGCTCCCCGGGGTACGGGGAGGGGGGAAGACGGCATCGGAGGGGCGGCACAAGGACCCGGGGCGGGCGGGAAGGCGGGGCAAGGACCGGGAGAGGCGGGGCGAGGCGGAGCGGGGCGGAGCCGGGAGCGGGGCGCGGGGCGGGGCCATGAGCGGGGCGTGGCCTGGGGCGGGGCCGAGGGCGGGGCGTGTCCCGGCCGCGATGGCGTCGCTCTTCGGCGGCGTGGAGGGGTGAGGGGTCGCGCCGCGGGTGGGGAGGGGGGGTCCCCACGGGGCTCTGCACCCCCCCGCGCCCTGACCTCCCCCGGTACCCCCTGCCCGGGGGGGGCTGCAGCCGGACACCCCCTTCCCCGACCTCTCCTGCCCCCCCCGGGTACCCCCACACTGGGGAGGGGGGGGAAGAGGGGTCGGGGGGGGCAGCAGCCGGTCGGGGGGGGGCTTAGCCCCCCCCCCGACCGGCTGCTGCCCCCCCCGACCCCTCCTGCCCGCTTCAGGGTGGGGCCAGGGGCTGAGGTCAGTGGCACAGGATGGGGAGTTCAGCACCCCCCCCCCTCCAGGGCCCCCCATCCTGGTGACCCCCCCCCCCCCCCAAACCCCATCCTGATGTCGCCCCCCCCCCCCCCGGACCCTCATCCTGGTCCCACATCCCACCCCCCCAGGGCTGGTTTTGGGGGTGCAGGGGGTCCCCAGGAAGATGCAGAGGCGGGGTGGTGGGTTCCCTCCCAATTGGGGGGGCACTGGGGATGGCGGGGGGGGGGGCGTGGGGTAGTGCTGCCAGTGTGTCCCCCCCCCCCTTCTCTCCGCAGCGGGGGCACCCACTCCAGGGTGGTGCTGGTCTCCGGAGATGGCCGGATCGTGGCCGAGACGGAGGGACCCTGCACCAACCACTGGGTGAGCGGGGGGACACCCCCCTACCCAGCCCGGGGTGGGGGGGACACACACAGACACACGGGGGGGGCTGGGGGGGGGCTGGCCCCGGTTGTCCCCAATCTCCCAGGACGCTTGGGTGGGACGAAGCCCCCGGAGAAGGTGCCGGGGCGTTGCCGGCAGCTCGTGGCCAGCAGCGAAGCTTTTGGCCGTGCGGGACCCCCCGGGGACGGAACCCGGGGCAGGGGGGGGGGGGCTTTAACGTGCCACTCCCCCACACCCCCCCACCCCATCCCCCCTCCCCGCCTCGGCTCGCAGCTCATCGGCTCCGAGAAGTGCCTGGAGAGGATCGAGCGGATGGTCAGCGAGGCCAAGAGCAAAGCCGGGGCCGACCCCCTCGTCCCCCTCCGCTCGCTGGTGAGTCCCCGTCCCCCCCTCGCCGCGCTCCCCTGGGACCAGCATCCTCCCCCGGGACGCTCCGGCTCCGTGTCGGGGTGACGGGGACCCTCCGGTGCGGGCCAGGGGCTGTCCCTGAGCGGGGGCGACCAGAAGGACGCCATCGGCAAGCTGACGGAGGAGCTGTGCCGGCGCTTCCCCCGCCTGAGCCAGAGCTACTACATCACCACCGATGCCGTCGGGGCCATGGCCACCGCCACCGACCGCGGTAGGGGACAGCTCGGCCCGGGGTGAAGGCGAGGGGGACGTCCCGCCGCGACGGCCGGGGTGGGGGGGGGGGGGGGGTGACCGCGGTGCCGTCCCGCAGGTGGCATCGTCCTCATCTCGGGTACCGGCTCCAACTGCAAACTCATCAACCCCGACGGGTCGGAGACGGGCTGCGGCGGCTGGGGACACATGATGGGTGACGAAGGCTCCGGTGAGGCTGGCGGGTGGGGGGGGGGGTGGGGGGCAGCGGGGGGGGTCTCATCCGGCTCCGTGCTCCCTCCGCAGCGTACTGGATCGCGCATCAGGCCGTGAAGATGGTGTTCGACTGCATGGACAACCTGGAGGTGCCGCCCCACGACGTCGGCTACGTCAAGCAGGCCATGTTCGACTACTTCCAGGTGCTGCTGGGGGGTCCCGGGGGGGCTCTGGGCTCTGTGTTGGGGTCCTGGGGGGGCTCTGGGCTGTGTGTTGGGGTCCTGGGGGGGCTCTGGGCTCTGTGCTGGGGTCAGGGGGGGCTCTGGGCTCTGTGTTGGGGTCCTGGGGGGGCTCTGGGCTGTGTGTTGGGGTCGGGGGGGGCTTTGGGCTGTGTGTTGGGGTCTGGGGGGGGCTCTGGGCTGTGTGTTGGGGTCCCGGGGGGGCTCTGGGCTGCACTCCGCGATGGTGGGGTCCCAGGGGCTCCGGGCTGGACAGTGGGGTCCCAGGGCGGGGGGGGGTCCCCTGTGCGGGCAGCCGGGGCGCGGGGCTCACCGGTGGGTTCCCCCCTCCCGGGGCTGCAGATCTCCGACAGGATGGGCCTCCTGACGCATCTCTACCGCACCTTCGAGAAGTCCAAGTTTGCGGGATTCTGCCAGAAGCTGGCGGAGGGTAGGGAAGTTCCCGGGGGGGTGCAGGGGGAAGGGGCCGAACGGGGGGGGGGGTACGTACCTTGGGGGCCGTACCTCGGTCCCCAGCTGGGGACTGTCACCCCTTTGCCGTCCCTCCCCGTGACGGCTCCCCGGACCCCATCTCTGCCCCCCCGAGCACCCTCCGCCATCGGTGGGGGGGACGGCACGTGCCGCTCCCCCCACGCAGCCCAGCCCGGCTCGTGGGGGCCGGGTGCGAGCCGCAGGGGTGCGGGGGGGGTCCTGGGGTCCCCGTCCCACGTCCCCCCCCCACCCCGTACCCAGGCGCCCAGGCTGGGGACCCGCTCTGCTGCCACATCTTCACCAAGGCCGGCGAGGTCCTGGCTCGCCACGTCGTCGCCGTGCTGCCCAAAATCGACAGGGTGAGAGGTGCTGGGGATGGGGAAGGGGGCGCGTGGGGTGGGGGGGGCCCAGTGCCGGCTCTCACCCGCTGCCCCCCCCCCCCCCCCCGCAGAGCCTGTTCCTGGGGGAGCTGGGGCTGCCCATCGTCTGCGTGGGCTCCGTCTGGAACAGCTGGGAGAGGATGCGGGCGGGTGAGCGGAGGGACGGGGGCTGCTGGGGGGGGGGGGTCCTGCGGTCCCCCGTAACCCTGACCCCGCGTGTGCCCCCCCCCCAGGGTTCATCTGCGTGCTGGCGCAGGCGCGGGAGGAGGTCCCCGGCCACGTCTTCTCCCGGTTCAGCCTCCTGAAGCTGAAACGCTCCTCGGCGCTGGGGGGGGCCCGCTTGGGTGCCAGGAACGTCGGCCACGCTCTGCCCTTGGACTACGCCGGCAACGTGGACGTCTTCTACACCCACGTCTTCTAGCCGTGCCCCCCCGGCTCCTGCCCCACGGCCCCCCCGGGACAGAGGGACCCTCCGCAGGCGGCGGCGGGGGTTTGGAACAAATGGGTTTTGTAATTTGGCAATAAAAAGGTTGCACCGCCCGAAAGGAAGCGGGCTGGGGGCCGGGGCGATGGGGCAGCGTGGGGCCCGGAGCGTGGCTCGGCGGCCCCGGGGAGAGGAACCGGCCCCGGGGAGAGGAACCGGCCCCGGCGCAGCCTTGCTGGGTGGGGAGAGCTGCGAGCCGTGGCGGGGCTGCTGGAAAATGGAGAAAAACAGAACTCGAAGGTTCCCGTTTCGGTGCCCGAGGAGGACGGGCTGCAGCGGCCGCGGGGCTGGGGTGCTGCCAGGGAAGGGGTCCGGCGCTCAGGGGGCAGCTGGACCCAAGCAGAACAGGAGGGAGGAGGAAGAAGAGGAGGAAGGAGGAAGCCTTTGGGCTTGAAAACCCAGGGCGCACGAAGTCGGCGGGGTGCGGGGACCGCGGTGAGGCGCGGCCCCGAGCGATGGGGAGAAGGGGAGAAGGGGGAAGGACTCGACGGAGCTGGGCACTGACGGCGAGCAGCCGCCCCGGCGAAGGGGAAGGCTGGGGCTGGTCCTGCCCCAGCGGCTTTCTCGGGGCCGGTCTTCGGTAAAAAGGAAAAAGAAAAGCCCTTTTCGCTTCTCGAGTACGAAATGGGCAGCAAGGGGCTGTGCCTGACCCCAAAAGCACAAACCCAAAAGCTGCGTCTTCCTTCCAGGAAGGCCGGGCTGGGAAGCGCGGGCACCGGGACGGGCACGGAGCTCACGTACCGAGCGGGGCCGATGCCGCCGGCTGCGCCAGCACCGTGTGCCAGTGAGGCTCCTCCGCACCCAGCAGCAGGATGAAGCCGTGGGGCCGGGCGCTGCGGTTTGCAACACCCCGTGTCCAGCCGGGGAAAGAAGCAGCAGCGGCCTCGACGCTGCGAATCCTCTCCCCTGGCTTTCCCTTTTATTTTTTTTTTTAATTTTATTTTTTTGGTGCCAAGTTCCCGACCAGGCATAAACCGGAGCTGTTTCCTCCTCCGGCCATTTCAGGCTCTGCCCAGCCGCCCCGCGGGAGCCCCGGCCTCTGGCCGAGGACGCTGGAAGCCAGCGCTCCCACGGCCCCGCAGCGGAGGTGAAGGAGGAAAATCCTCCAGGAGCTTCTCGCCGGGCCCGAGACATCGGAGGAGCTGGTGTTGAACGGAGACCTTACCCCTTCTTCTCCAGGCAAGACTTCCGCACCGCTCGGTTCCAAAAAAAAAGTTTATTTTTGATAACGCATCGTCTGAAATTTACAGCACGTCAGAGGGTGAGGGTGGGTTTTTTTTTTTTTTGGTAAGAAATCAAATAGAAACCAGAGAAAGAGTGTGTGTGTGGGAAAAAAAACCTGCGCTACCGCTACAGAAGAAGTTTGCCCAGCGTACAGCTGCCCTTCCCCGCGCCCCGGCTCACGTCCTGCAAAGCCCTGGGCACAGCCCGAGCTCCGGCCCCGCAGCGCAGGGGGCAGCCGGAGGCGACGGCGCAGGCGCTGAAGGCACCGGGAAATGGGAGAACTCAACCCAAAGCAACCACTACCTCTGGGCAGCAATATTTAAGACGGGCACCTATTTAGACGGGCACCTTCAACGAGGCTGCCGGCTCCGGCTGCGGTAGTGTCGGGGTTTAGTGCTGGTTTTAAGACCGGCAGCCAGAAACGGGAGAGCTGTTGAGTTACGGAGGGGACTGTGCAGAGAGCAGCTGAGGGAAATCGGCTCAAACCTCCGCTCGCCATTAGCGTTTGCGGCCCAATAACCCCGCGCCCTCCCGCCGAGCTCGCCCCTGGGCACCGGCGGCAGGAGCTGCGGCCGCCGGCTTTGCTGCGCCGAGCTAATGGAGACGGAGCGAGGCCTCGGCCATCGAGTGGCCATTAGCTTCCATCTCGCGAACCCCGCGGGGATCTGTGATCCCCCGCCATTAACTACTCCGTTTAAGTAAAGGGAACACTGGAAGTAACCGCAGCCGGGAGGTGAGATTTACACGGATGAGCAAGAACTCGCCCCCAACATTACTGGAGGCAGTAACTATCTTAATCGTTAGGCTATGCCCCTCACCGAGAAGCTCCTGCTTCCTCTGGGTGCAGATTTCTGTCCCTGGCTCTCCAAAGGAGCCCACTAAGTGCACGATTTAAAGTACCAGAAGCGCCCAGGGCCGTGGTTCGGGGAGCTGAAGCCCGGCCAGCTCTGCCGATGGGGGACGGAGATCCCCAAGAGCAAGTTCACCCGACAGACACGGACGCTGCTCAGCCAACAGCCGCTGCGGTGGCTTTGCCTTGAATGCCACCCGAGCCTCAGCAAAGGGCACCGCAGGGACCGGCGTGAAGACGCTGCCCATCACCTTCTCCGCCTAATTTGTGGGTGCTCCTCGGGGCTCAGACTCGTCTCGACAGAGGATCCTTCTCCCAGGGAAGCTGCTCGCCACCAACTCCCCGCCGCTCCGCTGAGAACGGGCTCTAATCAGTTTTTCTTGGATTTATTTCAATGAGAAGTGAAGGTACAGATGCTTCAGAGCCACAGCCCATAGAGCTGGATAAGCTCAAGAGCCGGGGGGGGAAAATTCTTTAAGGAGATGTGTTTTGCAGGAGCAGCCCTTCCCTTGGGAAGGACAGCTGGGGTGATGCCTGAGGGGTCTGGTCTCCCCTAAGAGCTCCCGCAAGCGATTAAGCAGGCAGGACTCTTCCCTACCCGCAGAGAAGCGTACGAGTTAGTGTTCAGCACTTGTCGGAGAGCTGGGGCCGGCTGCTGCTTGGAGGAGTTCAGGGTTTACAGTCTTGTTACACTTCACTTTTCCTTTAGCGAAAGAAATCCTGTTTAACGGAAACAGGGAAAGCCAGTGCGGCTCCTGGGTCTCTGGGGAGGGAGCAGGCGGGCAGGGGGATCCCTACAAATTCTACTTAAACAAGAAAACATGACTTTTCCACTAGCAGGTTTGAAGCACGCATCGAAATGGGCCTCTGAAGCAGGGGGAGGGCTGGACTCCAGGGCAGACCTAAGGGCTGCATGTCCTAGAAAGCAAAAACTGCCAAAAAAAGGTGATAGACGATACAAAGGAAGAGTTTTTAAAAAGAAAAAAAGAAAGGGGAAAAGAAAAAAAAAAAAACAACCAGAAGAAAAAAAGGTACTTGAAGCGTAGAGCAAGATTTCGCCACGTTGCAGCAACTCCGCTACGGCGCAGAGTCCAGCCGGGGGCCGATCCCCTCCCTCCTTCCCCCCCGCCACCTTCCCCCGGAGCAGGGACACAGTCTTTCCAAAGCCTGCCTTGACGGTCAGTACTTCACGCCGGGCACAAACTCCTTGGCATCTGGATTCAAGTTGCTTTTGCTCTGGAAGAGAAGAGAGAGGGAGGGGGGCTCATCAGCGATCCAAATACCGGCGTGCGTGTCGTCCCCCCACCAAGCATCGCTCCACGGACCCGCAACCCCGAAGGTGCCCCCGTGCCGGCGGCCGCTTGCCGAGGATGCCGTCACGGATGCTCACGCGTGCGCGGCGGCTTGCCCCGGCCCTCGTGTCCCTGCGGGCACCCGCAGCGCTCGAGGTGCTGCTGAACGAGCGCCAGCTCAAAAGCAGCTACTCCCAGGCTGGGTTTTTTTTTTGGGGGGGGGGGGGGGGCGGGGGCGGACCAGGGGAGAATCCGCTCCGTCTCTGTCTCTCCCTCTTCTTGCTTCGGCACAGGGCTGCTGGTGGATGCGCTGGGAGGCGCAAGCGGCTGTTTTATCCCCAGCCACGGTGAAGCGGGGAGGTAAAGCAGCTCAGCCTGCGCACAGTCAGCAGGGCTGGTCCCCATATTCCCGCTTTCAGGGATGAAAACAGGCGTTGCCTTAACACTGCTGCTCTTCCAGCCACCACTCTAAATAGATCTTGAGGGGCTTGGGGTGCTCAGGACCCCGGAGCAGACCTGGCTGGTCCTCCGGTACCTCTCCAGCCTGCCAGGACACCCCAGCTCTGCCCAAAAGGCAAAAAAGGTCCCAGCTTGCTCCGGAACCAGAGCCCAGCTCACGTGGAAGCGGCAGCCCCATCCCACGACTTCTGGAGAGCGAGTTCTGCAAAGCTGGGTGCTTTTGTCTTTAGGATACACGGCTAAAATGAACAGCCTTGCAGAAAACTCCAAAATGCATCGTCACCGGTGCGTTATCACCAGCTCTTGCACCGACACCCCACTGCCAGTAAGGAAACCCCCCATGGAAATGCCCCCTGCTTCCCAGGACAAGTCCTCTGCTCTTCGCCAGACCTCGCAGCGCGTTCTCCGAGCTCCTTACCAGAATGTCCTCCGAACTGTGGCCATCGCCAACGGAGAGCCCGTTCAGCTGCTGCTGCAGCTGCCCCATGCCCTGGGGCAGGTCGCGCGACGGAATGAACCAGTCCTGGTCTTCTTCCTCCAGCATCTCCTGGAAGCAGCGGTCGAGAAACTCCTGCTCCTGCAGCTCCTCCTCCACCTGCCCAAACACACCCGTTAGTCGCAGGAACACCACCGTGCGTCGCGGTGTTTTCCATTACGTTGTCCCCACCTGGTAAAAGCAGAGTCTGCAACGTGCCTACCTCACCTCGGTATTTTCCGTGCCTCCGGAACGCTACGGTCGAGGCAGAGCTATATTTTAAACCTAGATGAACACAGCTTTGTCGACTTGCCCGTAGCCAACCCCAGGAAGCGCAAGAGCACAAAACCCCGCACCTTTTGAGCGGAGCGAAGCCGTGCTCAGGCATCGCTTCCCGGTCGCTGCAGGCTGCCGGGGCGGGGAGATGTAGCCTGCAAGCTCACGGCATCAGGGGAATCCAGAAGGGAACGGGATAGGATTTACGGGACATCCAGATGCATCAGCGCACACGCAGGATTTCAGGCTGCCGGGCTCCAGCAGAGCTTGCTTACAAAACGACCGGGATGGCTACGAAAATCACAACCGGGAAGCAGTGCTAGAGGTGCACGTTGCTGTGCGGATCCTCTGCTACGGAGCGACGCTGTAGCTCTGCCAGCCTGTATTTTGCTTTCTTGCTTCCCGTGCTTCTCCGGTTCGCTAAACCGGCTCTGCTCAGCCCCCTCGGCAGACCGGTGCTCTGCAAGCACCGACGCAGGGTGGCAGTCGGCTCCCGTCGAGTGAACCGTGGATGACGCCATCTCCGATGCCGGAAAACTCCTCCTGAGGCCGAGGAAAGCCACGGGACCTGGCTGGGGCTGCCGGTGCAGGGGAGCGCAGGCAAAGCGAGGCAGGAGAGGCGGGCAGGGGGTTCCGTCCTTACCCTCGAGCAGGCACGTACCATCGGTGGGTCGCGTTAACCAGCTGCTCCCATCTTTCGGGCTCGTTTTCTCTGGATGCTGACTCGAGCAAAGCAAGCGAGGCAGGGAGCTGGGCAGCCTGCGCCGACGCCGGCCTCCTGCTAAACAGGCACGTGGTCGCCAGAAAACGAGCAGACGGGGCGACAGCCAGAAAACAGCACGATTTTGAGCAGCCGTTAACGAGTCCAAGAGGGCTGAGTGAATCCATGAACCACAAAATACTTTGAAAAGCTTAAACCTTTCCATTTCATCAGAAAGCAGAAGTTACAACCAAAACCGGCTTCCTGGGGGGAAAAGGGGAGCTCTGCAACCCACCGCGCCCCAAACCGCAGCCCCTGAGCTGGGGACGGGCCGACAGCCCCTGCCACCGGCCGGCTCCCGGGGTCCCACTGCCCCACCACGGCGTTTACAGAGACCTGACCGTCACAAACGGCTTGGGAAGGTAACCCCCCGTAAACCTACAGTGCTATCGACTTTCAGGTTATTCACAGCCAGTCCCTGCCACATTTTAAATCACATCTAGGAAAACTCTTTGCGAGGGTTGTGAAAAGCTCTCTCACAGCAACCAAGCCTTGGACGCCGTCTCCAGCCTCAGCTACTGGAGAGCTGCTCTCCACCAGCCTTAGAAACCGGTTCGGGGCAGGGGAAAATCCCCTTTACCGCTAGCAAACCATACCATTGCTATCCTCAATTGGGTTTCCAGAGGCTGTCCGTGAAACTACGTGCTGGCACTAGCATGTGAAAACAGGATATTTAAAAAAAAAAAAAAAACACCCCAAGACCGCTGGCTCGCCCCGGCAGGTGACGATGACGACGACTGCCCCGCGATCCTGCACTTCTACAGGGCACTGGGTGGAGCGAGCCCGGGGCTTTGTGCATCTCACAACACTTCAAACCCAGGTGAATATTCCCTCTCCTCCGAGCCTCGGCGCTGCCGGTCGTACTCTGACCGCAGCCCAGCAGCACCCCGTTTCCCTTCCCACGCCGGAGCCTTTTCGGTGCACGCAACCGGCCATCCGGGTCAATGCCAGCGCTGGCTGCGCGCCGGGGATGCGGCAACGTCGGTCCTGGACCAGGGGACAGGGAGGGAGAGATCCTGGACACGCTGGCACCTGTACCTACCTGCTACCCCTCTAGCCAGAAACCATCAACTCCTTTGCACTGCATCGTGACGACCTGAACCAGGAGAGAAAGGGTTTGCTATTTGCTCAGGGCTGCTCTTTGGCTTCCTGCGGTATTTAATGCAGCTCTGTCACCTCCCGCCCCAGGCCCTTCTGCACCAACCTCACCTGCTGTCAGCACGGTTTCTTCTCAGCACAAGAGCCCACCACTCCCTTTTTGCCCTCCGGGATGTGCTGGCTCCATGGGAAAAGGAACGTCGCTAGCATAAATAAGGGAGGACTGTGCCAAGAAGCTCGTGGGTTTCTGAAAACACCTGCCTGCTCCCCTTGCTCAGTGCCTGGATGGCACAAACCTTTGCGGGGGCGGCGAGGAAGCAGCGTGGCTTCAGAAAGCTGAGGAAGATGGAAAAGGAAGCAGGTCTGGGGGAAGCTTCAGCCCCAGATCTTACAGCAGCCCCAAGCCACTGCGGCTTGCACGCGAAGGCGGCGGAAGCCACCGTCGCCGCTGAAAGGGACGTGCCTGCTGTCCCCCACCCCGTGTCCCCATCACCGCCGTCGGTCTCATCCTCTCCCGGGGGCATTCAGGAGCGGCTCCGGCCAGGGAGCAGAACAGAGCCAGACGAGAGGCACAAGGCACCGCGTCCCAAGCCAAGCTCCACGAGCACCCACGCCAGCCTGAGGACGGCTTCTTCCAGGAGCGCTGCCTTCCGACGGCCGGAGATCCTGGCGCAGGACAGCTCCCCTACCCCGGCTGGTGCCCCACCAGCAGACACGTGGACTTCAAAGCCCTTAGAGAGCGACTCCAGCTTCTGTACGAACCATTTTCCCCTCGAGCAGCGTTTCACCAGGAGCTGGACGAAGGGCTGAGCTCCCAGAGCATCGCTAAGGACTTGAAGTGCAGAAGCGAGGGCTGGCAGACCCGGAAAGCAGGGGTGAGTGTCTCGGTGACACAGTGCCCAACACAGGGAAGCCCTGAGGTCTTGGCTCCGTTTTCCTCCCTCCTCCATCTCCCTCCGCCTGCACATGCTCCCCTCCGCTGCCGCTCCTCCGCCCCGGGACGCTCCCTCCGGCAGGGAGCTGCAGTATGGTTTGCTTTGCACTTTGCCTTCATCAGGTTTTTAATCAAGACAGCGCTTTACAAACATTATCTAATTAATCTAGCACATTTCCATCAGCACAGCTGCTTGTGGGGGCTGGCTGCTGCCTAATCACGTCATTAAATAAAACAAAAGCTTTGAGTCACAGCCTGCTAACAATTGCTAACGTGGTTGGTGCGGGGCGGCACAAGGCTGCTGCTGCGCACTCACCAGGACTCACTGTCAGCGAGCGGCTGCAGTTTCCTCCTGTGGGAACAAGACTTAAGCATTACCATATGGAGATTTTCTGCTGAGAACACCAGTAAAGCTGATGAAATCCTCCTTTGGTGACCAGGGGTGCGGTGGGGACATGAAATCCCTCTGCCCAGCCCGCCTGCAGCTCCGGAGGTCCCTCCCTGCCAGTCTCGCGACACCCCGGCGATGGGAGCCTGGTGCTTGGCCACGCTCGTGGGGATGTTTCAGGGAGGGGACAAGTGTCCAGGAGACTTCAGGTATCCTGCCAGTAGCACAGCTCAGCCAGCTCCTTCCTTGCCCAGTTCAAGCTGGCTGACGTCTCTCCAGCTACTGGGATGACGGCAGGAGGGACCAGTGAGCCTCCGGCAAGCTCGTCCCTGCTGCCTCGCGCTGCCCTGGCATTTGGATGAAGACCCAAAGCAGAGGCACGAGGAGGACGCTACGCGGCTGCTCCCTCTGCTCCAGCTTGCGGGATCGCATCGTTATTCCACAAGCAAGAGCTGTTCAAATCCCGCCGCGGTCTACCAGAAGCTCTCGAGAGCTTCGCTGGCCGTTACGGACACAGCATCTAGTGGCCAAGGCTCCTACCAAGTGGTCTGGCTGCTCCAAGCTTATTTGGGATCGTTTCACTGAAATTGAGTCTTCTACGCAAAACGAGAGGTACTAACTACGGGAACTCATTGCTGACATAGGCAGGCTACAAACGCTCTCAAATTTTGAGCATCGATTTTTATGCTGGTCCTCTCCTTCCAGCTGAGCACGCGGAAAGCGAAGGTCTCTGTTATCACAGCAAAGCACAGGAGGAGTTGACGGTGCCATCACCGTTCCTCTAAGAAAGATCCGAGAGGGTCAAAGGCAGCGTGAGGGTTTTTTTTCTGACTTTATCCATCCCGCGTCCTTACAGGCAGATCCAATATAAACAGGGTGACTCTTCCCTTGAGCCACCATCTCCGTGCAGGGCCCACGTCGGCTGTGACTCACACGCACTTCATGGTGCCCATCAAAGGAAACCTTTCCCTCGCCTCTATCCTTGCCTCAATTTTAGCTGCAGAAACGCGGAGCTGGCAACCGCCCTCCCGGTCTTACCTGTCTGTTGAAGTCTTCTTCGTTCTCCATCCACATGTACTCTGCGAAGGGGTTGTTTTCCTTTTCATCGTGGCCATTCACTACTTGGTCCTCTTTGGATTTGGGACTGGATGCCGTTGTACTGGCGAGGTCGGAGCCATTCATCATTACTGACTCTGGGAAGAGAAACAAGAGGGTGAGGGAGCTGCTGGGGACCCCCGTGCCCCCCAGCCCATGCTGGCCACCCAGCCCCCCGATGGACGCTCGCCACTGGCCACGCTGATGGGCGACAGCTCAGGCTTCCAGCGCAAGAACCTGCTGCTTCCAGGCTGCTTTTTTCAAGGCACGGCACTATTCCCGACTCCTCTTCTCTCCTCGAAAGCGCTGGAAGCAGCACCACGCCTCCCTGGCAGAGGCAGCATTTATTTTTCATGGTTTTGACCCATCAGGGATAGTCTGAATGTACTTGGTCTGGACCTAGAGCAAAGGGGTGACCTGACCAGCAGCTCCTGGAGAAGTTGTGAACAGGGCTTGGACAGGCACCGACACCCCAAATCCCGTCCATCCACCTGATTTATTTTAAATCTGCCACAAAATACACCAAAAGACCACAACTGGGTTATCACTGCAGTCAACATACCAACACCCCAGAAGCAGATTGCCCCCTACCCCAAAATACTGAATTTTTTGGCAGAACATACGCACGCCAGTGCGTGTCCCTTTATCTCTGCCGTAATGTCTTTATTTTTAGAGGGCATTTCGCAAAAGCCCGTTGGTTTGCGACACAAAGGCTGCCTTTTTCTACAGCAGGCATTCCAAGTCCCAGGAGCACGGCTTGAAGCAAGACAAACCTTAGAGAGTCCCAAACCTCGCCTTCCGAAAGGCTCCCGGGAGCAGACGGAGAGAAGGACACACAGACAAATAAATGAGACAATAATTCAATAGCAAAATCCTACGGAATAGCGAAACGCAGACTAACGCCAGCATAACCCTGCTGAAAAACGTCCAACCATCACACAACGACATCCTGGCTCTGTTTTGCTCTCCCCTGGTAAAAGCTTTGTCTGGAGCTGAGCTGCATCCAGCTCCAGCACAGCACTGGGAGGAACTGGAGAGCATCCGCACGGGCAGGGGCTGGAAAACACGATGACTTGGGGCAACTGGCAGGAGCGGGTTGGTTTGGTCTCGAGGAGGGGGAGAGCCAGGGAACCCCGCACAACAGCCCGTTAGGTACAGAGGGAGGTTGGAGGAAAATCAGCCTTTTGTCCTCGTGGATACAGAGGGGTTTTTGCAGCAGTAGAAATTGGATTTGGAGGGGGGGGGAAAGAGGTCGGGGAGACCCCTAGTGATGATGGGAACCGATACCCTCTGCAGGGGGACAAGCCTCTCCCCAAAAGTTTCAGGGAACAGTTAGCGATGGGCACCAGGGTGGTCCAGGTACGCCTAATCCTGCTTCAGGAATACAAAGACAAATTAGACGGCCTCTCCGAGTCTCCGCGAGCCCCTGCAAGCTGAGAGAGCAAGCAACATCCCTGCCGGAGCCCGGTCTTTTCTGCCCCCACGCAGGTCACAGCTGCTGTCAGATCTGCATCCCAGCAGCCGCTCCTATCACCCGGAGCGGGGATCCCACGGTACTCGTTAAATGCAGCCTGCTCGTAGGGGCCAAGCAGATTATTCTTATTTTTGGGAGGAATCCGAAGCACAGGCAAGGACACGACAGCTGTCGCACGCTACTCTCTGAAAAGCATCCCCGCAAGAACAAAGGTGCGCAGCCCTTGCCTACCGACGCTCTCGCGTCCCCAAGAGCGGCACAGCTTTAGCACGGCTGCTCCTAGGCAAAGAAAAAAGGGGAAAAAAAAAAAAGAGAAAAGGAAGAAAAAAGGGGAAAAAAAGGGAAAAGGAAGAGCAGCAAGGTCCTCAGGCTGCTGGCAGCCTCGGGACGCGGCGCTAGGCCACACTGAAGCAGCCTTTGTTATCTGCAGAGAAGCAAGAAAGGCTCCGAACCAAGCACGGAAACATAAACCGTGCCAAAGCCAACGCGGCGGCTCTCCCGTGATCAACGAGACTTACTGACGACAGACAGCTCAAGTCTGGCAGGAGAGAGTCGCAGGGCAGGCGGGAAGGGGAACAGAGCTGCAAAGCCAGCGAAAAGGCACGAAAGGTTTGGACGGGGGAGCTCTCCCTCCTTCCCTGCCTGCTTCTCTCGCCGCCAGCACAGATGTTTGCAGAGGCAGAGCCCGGAGCTCAAGGACACACCAGTTTTGAGGAGCTGGCGGGGTTCACTGCTTACGTACAGCGTCCAGAGCCGGGTCCTCTGCGCAGGCAGGATGGGTGCTGGGTCGAACCGAAAGCCCTCCCGCTGCCCTGCTGTCGATCGGGCAGCTGCGGTCAAGAGACAAAGCGAGGCGCCTGTGCTGGTCCAGCGGCTCCGTATCAGCCACTGCAGAGAAGAGTTTAGCTGGAGAAGCAGCATAAGAGAGGAGGAAAGGTTTTTGCAGTGTTTAACTTTATGTTTTTTACGTTTTTTTTTTTTTTTTTAAAGAAATAAAAAGCTTCCTCTCCCTCCCCAAGACTCCACACTCCTTACTAATCCGGCTGCAAAGAGACCTTGCTCCCATGCTGCCAGCTCTCGGCAGAGCTTTGCAGCTCTTTCTGAAGAGCAAAGGGGGTTTTCCCCGAGCGTTTGGCGTGGGTGACCCACGGCACGGCCGTGGGGAGCTGCGGGAGGAGGAGAGGCAGAGGAGGGCGGCCGCCCCGGCACGGAGAGGAGGGCGGCGTGCTGTGGTTTGGGAGCAGAGACATGAAAGGATGGCTTGTGTCTAGTTTCCCTCCCGGGTTTATAACGCAGCAGCAGGACTTTCATCACGGTTCCCCTCGGCAGGACAGGTTTTTCAGGCGGACGGGGAGCAGCACAGGCAGCAGCTCTCGGCACAAACAGATCGTAACAGCAGGGCAGCCCCGGGCGCTGCCAGCATCCCACCGTCCGTGCCGAGCCTGCAGCCCCTCGGCCACCCGCACGTCCCACTGCAGGGCCTGGGGAGAACCAAAGGGCTCCCGTGGGGCAGGCAGGGTCTGGGGATGCCGGCCAAGCTCGGCTTCCCCATTTCGGCTTCCACCACCGCCTAAGGGGCAGACGGAGAGCCGGGACCCCGGGAAGGGCAGCCGGGCACACCGGGCCAGCTGCTGCGGTCCCCGGGCTGTGTAAACAGACCCGCCGCTTGCCAAAATTAGAGCACAAGAAGCGTTTGTACCTCCACGTCACGGTCAATGCCACTTGTTTACCCTGTCACCAACAGGTCCATTTTTCTTGTTATCTTTTTCTTTTTTTTTTTCCCCCTTTGTTTTTTGAAACACGCAGGTGTCCAAAGCCTCGTTCCCAGCCCCATCCAGCCCTCCCCGCGTTCGCTATGCAAGTTGTTTCTCTGCGGCTATCGCACACGTTTCCCTACCACGCTATTCCCACCTCTTTTGTTAGATTTAAGCCATCCCAAAGCTTCCTGAGCCGTCCCGCAGCCCTCACCCACAGCCATCCCCTGCCTGCTGGGGCCAGAGAGGTTTGCAAACAGCCCCGAGCAAAAAGGGAGCTGGGAGAGGCCAGCGCGGACAATTTAAGCATCGCGGAGCGAGACAGGAGCCCTTCTGCAGAGCGATGCTCCCGCGCTTTGCTGGGAGAAACAGCAGGCAGGACAGGCAGCTCATCCCTGCTGGGGGGTGGCTCCTGCCTGCACATCCCCTGGGAATATCCCGGGTGAAAAAAAAAAACAACTCACTGAAGAGGAAGACAAGCACCCAAATCTCCCGTGGGTGCTGGCCGGTACGGCATGAAGGGCAGCGGGTGCCCAGGGTATACGTGCACAGACGGCGACAGAGCAGGAGCCACCTATGTGATGGACCGCTTCGGTAGCCCAAACATGAAAGGAGAAAAACAAAACCAACCACAGTGGGGTTTTTTTTATCTCCCATTTTTCACAGCTGGGTCTGAAGGACCCAAGGTCATGGTTTTCCCTTGTCAGGCGGTGCTCGGAGCATGCCAGCAGTCCCTCGCAGCAGCCCCGGCCGTGCAGAGCCATCCCCGCCTGGAAAAGCACCTTCCAAGGCTGTATTTTCCAGTCTGGCTGAGCCAGGCTCAATGTATGTTTTGGTCTGCGTGTTATTTATCTGAGTCACCGGAGCAGCACTGTAACTGTCAGCCTGTTGACGCTCTACCAAGTACGCACAGAGCCAGGGTAATTTTGATATATTGCTGAGACGCTGCAGCAAGCTCACGGCTCTGAGCCGTGGCTCTCCATTAAAACTGAGATAAATAAAAAAAATCTGCTTTCTTGTAATGAAGGCTTCTTGGATTTGGTTCTCCTTTCCCCTGGAAAATTAAGTAGATTTAAAAAAAAAAAAAAAAAAAACAAACCAAAACCCAAAGTAAACTTCAACCTGGGGACTGAGAGCTCGGAAAACACATCCAGAGCACGCAAACCACCTCCCGAGAGCTGCACGTCCCGAGCCGGAGCACGGCAAACCCCGAGGAGCTGCGCCGTGCGGCTGCCTGCAAGGCAGGGAGGCAGCCGGGGAGGGCCCTGTTAGTCTCTACAAACATCGTCATCATTCTTCATGCTCCCAAACTCGCCCGGGGCTGGAACAGCAGCCTGGCAAGGTAGGTTTCCTTTGGAAAAAGTATTGGACGTGAGGTGGGAAACAGAAATTTGGCCCCCCCATTTGGTATTTGGGCAATGCTTCAAAGCATGATGCTTCAAGGCTACAGATTTCAAGGGACCTGACCCCAGCTGGGGCTACCAGGCCGTCCTGGCTCCAGTGGCCTGGAAAATGTCACCGAGGCAAATTAGCACAAGTGACCGAGACATCCGAGGGCAAACTAATCAGCACGGCTCGCACAGGAAGATGCCAACACAATACCACCATCCCAACGCCGACGGCATCTAAAGAGGAAAGACATTTTGGAGGAAACATCCACATTTCTGCGTGGACGCGTCTCTTGGGCCCCGTGCCGCCGCGCAGAGACGGCACCGTGGTCCAGGCACAAGGCCGGGCATCGTCCAACCCTGCCGCAGAGCTCGCTGCAGGGCCGTCAGCGTTACCTGCCCTTCAAAGCCAAGGCGGGGAGCAGGAGGCACGACACGGGAGTCAGCGACTGCTCCCTCTGCCCCCAGCCCCTCGCCCGGTCCCTTTGGCAGCAGCGGACAGGTACTGCAGGTACTCGCCCTCTGCCCACCTCCCCGCCTGCGCTTCTGCAGCTGCGGAGCGATCCCGCGTGCGTCGCGTCGGTGCAAACCCCGCCGAGGCGGCCGGGTTGTGCTGCGAGACACGCTGCCCTTGCTTCGGGGCAGACGCTGCGAGGCCAGGTGGGCTGCCTCGTCCCACCGCTGCCTCGTCCCACCCGGCTCCCGCTCCTTGGAATTACAAAGCGGAGCAATGTCCCCTTGTCACCGTGTTGAGACACGTGATACAAGAAGGGCAGAAACTTTGTGGACCGACTCTGCAGGAGGTGGGGAAGGAATCCTTAGAGCAGGCAGCACCCAAGTGTGGTATTAAAAGGGGTGGCTGACCCCGAGGGAGACATGGCTGAGACAGAGGAGTGAGAGGAGAGCAAGCACAAAGGCGTAGGTACCCGCCGTGCTGCAAGAGGAGCGCAGGAGGCGAGGGCCTGATGCAGAGAAGGAGATAACGCAGGGCGATGCGGTCGGAGCGGCAGGGAAGCAAGGTGATCTCACAGGCAAGCATTTTTTCCCCCGTGGCGAGCCACGTGCGGAGGGAACGGCAGGCAGGCAGTGCCGCACGTCTGCCTCGAGCGGGTCGGCGGGCTGCGGCACCGTCCGTCGGGTGGAGAGGGGTAAGGACGAGAGGCAGCAGACGGCGAGATCGCACCGTGGGTGGAAGGAGCCGTCCTGGGAGGAGAGCGTACAGGCAGGAATGCTTCAGGCGCCTGCGACGGAGCAGTATAAGGCATGGCGAGTTATTAATAACCTGGCTAACGCACTTCGATACCCCCAGAATTACACATATGGTTATCCGCTCTTTCCAGGCAGACCATTAGACCGTTTCCTTACCTAATTCAGGAGGATAACACACGGCAGAACAAACCAGGGTTCGTCACAGCAGGACTGAGGAACTCCTGGGAGGCAAGACCCTTCACGAGTCCCACTTCTGGCCGGTTTCTGCCCCTGCGAGAGCGCGTCCCTTTCTTACGCCAAGCACGGCACGAGCCGCATTCCTCTCCTTCGCCCCCAAAGAGTTAACGAGTCGGCACCAGACGGGAGAATCGAGCGCAGCTGCGCGCTTGGCTCAAGGCGAGGGACATATGGTCCTCCTTACCCTCCCAGGCTGGCGCGGCCAGAGCCAAAACCTCGGCGGAGGCTGCTTCGGCAGGGAGCGCCGGGTTACGTGATGGAGAAGGCTGGCCGGCCAGGGCTCCCAGCTCTATAAATAGCTTTGGGAATCATTGTGTTTGCAGACGGGCTGGTCGTTCAGCAGGAAAACCCACCCAGCGCAACCCAGACTTCAGAACCACCCCCCCCTCCCCGAGCCCTTCTTTCTCTGGGCACTTTCACGGCTCCTCTCCTTCCCGACTGCCCTGCAAGCGCTTCGGAGCACGGCTAGGTTCGCAAGGGCTGGCACCACGAGGGAAGCCGAGAGGTTAGTGCTGCTGCACCCTCATCCCAGCTGCACTTTGGGTTTAACAACACTCAAATTTCAACTCGTAGAACATTCATAACAAGAAACCCACTATTTTTCCCCCCCTCAACCAGTGCAGAAACGCTTCCCACGGAAGAGCAAATTAGTTTGAAGCCCTCGACCGGAGGCCCAGGACTGATCCCTGCCCAGGCAGCGCTGGGGCAAGGAGGGGAGGAGAGGGCTGGACGTTTTTGCAGGCCACCTCTCAACTCCTCCGAAGCAGCAATTAGAGAAGGGCAACTCGTTAGTCTCATTTCCCCGGAGTCCGGATTCTCCCATTTCAGCTCGCACGCGTACTTCTCGCACTCCCCAGGTCGATCTGGTTCCAGCACCCTCTCTCCTGCCGCTAGCTTCTCCTCCTGGCCACCTCCACCTCGCACAGTAAACGTAGAGATTACCTCGCTCTAATCTCCGTTTGCAGATAAAGTCTCCGCACCTCAGAGTCCCAAGCTGCACTTTTTCTCTCCCAGCCGCGTAGATTTTTCCAGTAGCCGTGAGCGTTGCCAGCTGCCCCGCATGGCACTTGCGATGTTCCCCCCCTCTCTGCTTCCAGCTGGGTCTCACCGGGGAACTCGGCGTGACTGGGTCTGGCTTTTTCTGCTGGGCTGCAATCCGGCTCAGGCCCAGCCCACGCTCTATCACCACCCTGACGTCTTTCAAATATTTTTTTTTTTTTTCCCCAGGCTTCTCCTTCCTATTATACTGGCGCTTCAGGTTTTATTCCCTACCACCGACGCTGAAGCGCTGAGCTGGCGAGCTGCTGCAGACCTTGGGGAGTCACCCAGCGCTCCCCACTGTCTTCAGCCCTCTTTAATTAGAGGGCGTTAAGTTTTCCAGGTTAGTCTGGACTTCTAATGTTAGGTTGGACTCCTGGTACTCTCTTCCTGTGCTTGCTGGGCTACTGGGGGGGGGGGGGTGTGGGGTGTGCCAGTCCCTGCTCGCAGCAGATGTGGAGCTTTCCATTTTCAGATCTCTCAGTTGCTGAGGAACCGCATCCTATTTCCATCTCTGATCTGGGGGATAATCTCATCCTGCACTATTTTAATCTGCATCCACAAGAACAATCCCCACTTTGCTCAGGCACAAAACGGAGGGCCGCCAGATCCCCCCGTCATTTTGAAAATCGTCAGAAAACATCGACCGCGCTCTTGAGCCGTGTCCAAGAAACGCTTAGAAACCTAATTTCAAATTCATCCTAAACACCGCTCTTCATTGAGCTACTTTTAATCTCAGGCAAAGACGACACGTTCCGCACTTGACAGCTCACAAACGGGTCCCGCTGCTCAGCAGGATTAACGCTGCGATACACTGCAGCAGCCAGACGGCCAGCCAGCACCGGGCACGAGCCCGCGAGCACCAATATTCTGTAATTTCTTTAAGGGAACCGATAACAGAAATTTTAGACTTCAAAACAGAACATCCATCACGCAGCTCCTTCCAGCTCCCGGGGCAGTCGCGGCCGCTTCTGCTCTGGGAGAGGAAAACTCCCGATGGGAGCCGGGAGACGCTCTTCCCACGGACGCGCTGCGAGCTTCCCGCACAGGGACATCCACGGGGCGAGGCAGGGACAGCGTTCCCGGCCTGCTCGGGTGCGGGCAGAGAGAACCGCGAGCAGAAAAAGCCAGCTGTGCAATTTTTGCAGCAGCGGCTGGAAACGGAGATCAGGGCAGCAAACCGAACGCTTTGCCAGGGCTCTCCGGATTTGCAGGAGCAGCTTTATCTCTGTTTGCGCCGGAGGCCCGACACGCAGGCGCCTTTCCAGGCACCTCGCGGCGTGCGCCCCGTACTCGCTTCTCGGGCTTCGCCCGTCCCGGCGCTGGACGCGTGCCCTCCACGCCATCGCTTTCACTCTGAGCAGGGACGGGGAAGCGAAGCGCGGCGAGGCCGAGAGGGCTACGGCAGACGCGGCGATTCGACCTGCGTTTCGGGAGTTCGGGTCTGCACCTCTGCAGCTGGACCGCGCTGGCTTTTGTCGCTCCCTCCCTCGGACAGTGGCATGGTCACAGCTGCCGGGGCCTCGGCACCGTTCTCCAGGCCACCAAAACCTGACGAAACGTGCCCTGTCAACACCAAACAAGAGCGGGCGCTGGGCAGGCTGGCTGGCGGCTGCCGTCTTTCAGCAGCCTGGATTTTGGCTGCTGACAGCACCGGTGTGTATCAAATTAACACCGGGGTAAGGGCCGGCACGATGACAGCTCCGGGGACGGACGCCGTCCTCGCACAGTTGCGGTCCCCGGGGTGCTGGGGACCGGCCAGCCCCGTCGGGTGGGTGATGGGTGACCCAGAGCTGAACGGCCGAGGGTCTCGCTTCACCGTCCCGTGGCCGGCCTCAAACTGCAGCTCGCAGCGGCCGGCTGTGAGGGGAAAACAAACTGCTGCTTCAAGGGAGGGGAACAAGCCCGCTTCCCTCCTCGGCCGTTCACTTCCAGAACAAAAGCCTGAAAGTTTGTGTGCGAGTCCAGCTCCCTCGAACAGAGCGCTCCGATACGCCGTCCACCTGCACACGGCTGGTGTTTTCTGCCCGTCTCAAGTAAGTACATAGGGAATCCTGCAAGGACACGCGTGCATCCTAGACACAGCACGCACGCGTGCCTGGCTCTTCCTTAGTCAGCCCGGAAAATGGCTGTCCCCTCAGTTTGTCACCCAGGAGCTCTTCAGAGGGCAAAACTGCAGACTTCTTTGCACAGAAAGGAAACGTGGACATTTGCAACACAACATTATAATACGCAATTTTGTCTCGAGCTATTCGGAACCAAACAAACACAACCGAGGGCTTCACGCAGCCTTTTCTGCGGCCTCTATGGCCAAGGCCAACAGAGGAAGAAGGATCCGGATCAGCCGTACTCCAAAGCGACGCAGAGCCCCGCGTGCATCCCGTCAAGCAGTCACCGCATCAGATGTGGAAAGAAGTTTTCCTACCTGGCCACGATGCTCCTGGAGCAATATCTGACTTGTCGCTGCATGCCAGGCTGAAACCTGAAGAGCCAGCACGTAACAAAATACCTGAAGGGCACAAGCCAGGAGCTGGCTACGCCACGTCGAGCCTGCCGGTGCTGCATCCCGTCCCCCATAAACACGGCAGGCGGGGGCAGGCCGGCCCGGGCCGGGGAGGGCAATCTCCTCCCGGCCCAAACCCACCCGCGTGCCGCATCCCGAGCCTCCGCAGCGCAGGCTGGGCTAGTTTTTTTTAGGTACGTTTGAGAAACCAGCTTCCAGTCACTGCAATCTGCAAAGATCGCAGGTTGTGCCACCCGCCTCTGGCTTGGGGGTCCCTCCGGAGCGACGGCAACGTACCTGTCCCCCCGTGTGCTCCGCTGGAGCGGAGGTCGTGCCGTGGGAGCGGGTCAGAGCGGGCTTAGGGGGGAGAAGCCAATCTCCCCCCGCTCCACGGCTTTGCTGAAGGCATCCCCTCCCTGCCCGGTGGGTCAGCAGGGCCGGTGGCACGCTCCCCTCGCCTCGCCCCACGGGTGGGGGGCCTGGCCCACGCAGAGAGGAGCCCGGGGACTGTTTCGGGAGCCTGCTCCCGAGGGGCGCGGGGATCAGGAGAGGACGAGGGGCAGGGGGAGAGGGCTGGCAGGGCCCCAGCCGCCAGCGCTGGTTTCTTTGCCGAAACCAGCCGGGAGGGACTGCTGCCGGTCTCTCCGGCCCGGGTGCGTGGTGCGATACCTGCTCCCGGGCCTCCTCCGCACCGCTTCACCCCCCGGGGAAGGAGCCCCCTCCGCAGCCCGAGCCCCGGCGCTGCCCCGTCTCCGGCCTCACCTGGCCTGCGTGTCCCGGGGAAGGAAGCTCCCCCGGCAAACCGCGAGCCGGTAAAGAAACCCGGACCCCAGCTGCGCTCCTCGACTCCCGTCCCTGTGCCCCCGGCCCGTCCACCGCCGCGGCAGCCCTCCCCGCCGGGCGCAGGCCGGAGCGCGGCCGCACCCCCGGCCGAGGGCTGCCGGAGCCGCGTGGCTGCGCTGGCAGAGGTGCGAGGCGCGGCCGGGGCCGGGCCGGGGCCTGCGAGCGTCGCCCGGCGGGGCTTCAATTCAAGGCGGGCCGGGCTGGGGCCTACCCGGCCTGCGCCCGCCGGAGACCCGCCAGCCCCAGGCCCCCCCGGTGCTCGCTCCCAGAGGCCCGCAGGCCGCGGAGGGACCGGCCGGGCCTGCGCCCCGGCCTCGGCCCGGAGCCCCCTCCCCGCCCCCGTACCTGCCGGCCGGGCCGGGCCCGTGTCGCTCCGCGGGCGCCCGCCCTCGCTGCCGCCGCCGCCGCCAGACCCCGCCGCCGCCGCCGCCCTCCCGCGCCGCGCGGCGGGGACACGCCCACCCGCCCCGCCCTAACAAAACCTAGCAACTCCATTGGCCAAACCCGCCCCGCGTCCCCGCCCCCCCCGCCCTCAGCGCTAAGTCTGGTTGGGCGGAGGGGGGGGCGCGAGCGTGTCGCTATTCCACCAGTCCGCTGTCACTTCAGCTTCTTGTCCCACCCGCTCTGCCGCCCTCTGATTGGAGACCCGGACCCGCCTCTTAGCCTCCGGATTGGTTAACCTCGAAGGGTCGGATTGGTTGGGCGCACGCGTCCCCCACGTGGGGTCAGGCAGGCCGACCTGGAGGGGCGGGACCGTGGCGGGGTGGGCGTGGCCTGCCACAATGTAAATAACCACATCACCCCGCCCCTTCGCCCACAGCCTGATTGGCGGGCGCAAAGCCCAATCGGGAGAGGCGTCACAAACCGCCCGCCTCACCGCGCGGGAGTGCTGCTAGAGAGCCGCTGATTGGCGGGTTGATGTAAACACACCGAGGGGGCGGGGGATTCCCCGGACACCCGCGCTCGGGGGGGGGGGGGGGCTGTCACGTGGCGGGCGCGTGGCTCGGGCTGGGGGGGGGACTCTGGGGGAGGGGGGGGGGCGCATTTTGGGGAGCAACCGGGTGGGACCCCGGGGTCAGGGGAGCCCCGGGGGGGACCCAGCGCCGTACCCCCGGGGTGGGAACCCCAGCTTGCACCCACAGTTTTGGGGGGCACCTCGGTGGGGGGGTGCACCCAGCCCTGCACCCCCAGAGTGGGGGGGGGAGCGCCGGGGGGTGCCCCCAGCCCTCCACCCCCAATGTTGGGGGACCCCAGCCCCGCACCCCGGGGTGGGGGGAGCTGGGGGGGGGGGGGTCCCAGCCCCGCACCCCAGTGTTGGGGGGCACCTGGGGGGGACCCACCCCTGCACCCCCCGGCTCCCCCAGCGCCGCCCCCGAGGCCCCCCCCCCGGTACCCGTGTCCGGCGGCCGCCCCCCCGCCCGCCCGTCCGCCCGTCCCCCCCCCCGGTGACGAGCCCGGGCCGGCTGCCAGCACCGAGCCGGGGCCGCGCCGGGCAGTGTCCGCGGTCACCCGCGCCCCGGCCCCCCGAGATGCCGGCGGGCAGCGGCGGGGGCTCCGCGCCCCGAAAGCGGGGCCCCCAGCGCCCCCCGGTCCCCGGCCCGCTGCCCCTCGACCCGCTCGGACGGTGAGTGCCACGGCCCCGGGGGTCCCCGCAGCTCCCGGGGGTCCCCGCAGCCCCCCGGGGGTCCCCACAGCCGGCTGCCAGCCCCTGTGCAGGGTGGGTTTGGGGGGGGGGTGGTCTCTTCCTCGGTGCCCCCCGCCCCAACCGGAGCCCGCATTGGGGTACGGAGGAGCCGGGTGGGAGAAGCAGCCGCTCTCCCCGGTACCGGGAACGGGGCGTGCGACCCATGGGGGGCTCCAGCAGGAGGGTGCCCATGGGATGGGGGTGCATCCCCGTGGGGAGCCCCACAACGGAAAGGGGTGTGCCGAAATCTGCTCCCACCCATCGGGGTGACCCCAAACCCCTTCCACGCTCCGGGCTTGGATTTTGCTAAAATGGGGGGGGGGGGGGGTCCCGTGCCCCTGGCAAGGGGGGTCCCCACGCTGTGGGGCAGGAGGGTCTATCCCGGGGGATACGGGGTTTCGGGGGTCAGCCAAGGGATGCCACGTGCTCCAGGGACCCCCATATGGGGCCGGACCCCCTTCATTCATGCCAGCCTTCAGGTTTGCCCCCACAAACGTGGGGGTTTGCACGCGCGTGTGCAACGCCCAGACCCCCCCATCTTGGGGTAGGATGGGCCCCGGCAAAGTCTTGGTGTCTCTGCCACCGGTGTCCGGGACGTCCCTAGGCATGTCACTTAGCGCTGGTGCCGGATGGGGCGATGTGCTACGGAGCCAAACACAATCGGCTGGGCTGGGGGACGAGGGGAGGGCCGGATCCAGGGCCAACGGCCCTGGATCCGGCCCTCCCCTCGTCCCCCAGCCCAGCATCTAGATGGTTACACCGGCCCCGTGGCCACCACGCTCCCATCGATGGCCGGAACGGCGAGCTATTTCTAACCTTGTGCCCTCATCCATCGGGAACCTGCTCATCACCAGGTGCTAATTCGGGGTGAGGTTGAGAAATAAGGACTAGATATCGGGGAGCAAACATCACAAGGTATTCCCAAGAGGCGAGGGGGGTGTCCGCAGCGGGGCCGACCGGGGATGTAAGACGAGCAGGTTGCTTGGTGGAGGTGACAATCCCTCGGTCGCTGCCATCCGTTTGGGCGACCTGAAATGCAGCACCCTGGGGACAAATTAGCTCCCCCCCGGGGCGGCTGACGCCTCCTTGTATGGCTGAGGACCGGGCTCTGCCACCAAACAGGATAAAAATAGCCCGTGGCCAAAGGGCCTGATCCAGGGAGGTGCTGGGCACCCCCCTCCGGCACAAGGGGATGGCACATTTTTGTGGGTTTTGGGGTGTGGGAGATGCTGGTGGGGGTCTGGGGGTGCTGCCGGGCATCTGCCGGCACAGGGGAGGCAGGAACGGCCCCGGGAAGGCAGCGGGGGGAACGTTTGTCCTTGCTGCCCGTAAGCGGAGACGTCCCCAAGCGCAGGAGCCCGGCGGTTCCCCGCTGCGAGCGTGGGGCCGGCCCCACGCCGTGGTCCCACCACGAGGAGCCCCACGGCTCCGGTGGATTTACAGTTGCTCCCCCCGGACCCCCACTGTGGATCCCCTTTGGCTTTTGGGGGCACAGGGACCCCCGTGGACCCGGAGCTCTTGCGCACAGGCAGGACGAGGATCTGAGCTGTTGGGGCAGCGGTCTGGGGGCTCCCGGGTCACTTTGGGGTACGAGAGGTCCCGGCACGGACCCGGGCGATGGTGCAAGCGGGCACGGCTCTGCTCCCGGCTGCCCCAGCCGCGGATTCTGTGGGGTTAACGGGACGGGTAACGGGCAAGGGCAGCCCCGCAAGGTCAGTGAAGGCCATCGAGTGCCCGAGTTAGTCCAGGAATGCCACCGACGTGCGGTCACACACCGCCCCGGCCCCAGCCGCCGCCGCCGGGAATGTCAAACGCGGCCTCCCTCGGCACCGCACGTGGTCCCGGCCACGGGGATGCCTCTGCGGGGACAGGGACACGGGGCAGCACGTCCCCCTGCCCTGTCCCCAACAGGGACACGGGGCCGCACGTCCCCTGCCCGCTGCACGTCCCCCTGCATTTAACCAGCCCCATCCTCCGGCGCTCGTCCCACCAGCCCCGCGCCGGCATCTCCCCATCCGCACCCACACGCTCCTCTACATCCCTTCTCTCCCTCCTTCCCATCCGTCTTGCTGCCATTTTGGGGTGGATTTGCGCTGGTTTGGGGGTACTGGTGGCCAAAGCAGCACTCAAAAAGCCCTGTCTGGGTTCCCCTTTTGGAGCCAGAGGAGGAAATTGGGGACCCCTTTGGACTGGGGGGGGGGGGGTGGGAGAGCCTCGTGCTGGGGGGTAGGACCTCGGACATTTTCTGGTTTTTCCCCCCATTCCCTGCACGCATCGTTCCAAGCCCTGACAACCCCCCGACCCCAGAAACGTCCCTTCTCCTCCCAAACCGCTCTCCTCACCCCGTGTGCTGCGGGCAGGGGGGGCACAGAGCCAGCGGGCTGGGGGGGGGACACACACGTCCTCCTGGCCAGGGGTGCGACGGGAGGTGACACGGAGGGGACACTGATGTGCCTGCGGTCCTCGTCATGCCCCCCTCCGTGTTAAACGCAGCCCAGGGGCGGCACTCGGAGGCACTCGGGGGCTTGGGCAGGAGAAGCGTGCGGCCCCGGAGCCCAGCAATTTCAAGCTGCATCAGTTGCTGGGACTTTCAAGCCTGGTGTGACCGTGCGGGGGACTGCCAGCACCGGGGCTCCCCGTCCTCCCAGTGTCCTCCCAGTGTCCCCAGCTGAAGAGCCGTACGTCAGCTCACCCGGCCGTAAAGCAGCGCAGTGGGACCGGCGTCCTCCGGAGCTGTGGGCATGCCTGCGAGCTGTCTGGAGGCACGGGTGGGTGGCCGGAGGCTGTCCCCTACCTCGGTGCCGGTGTCACGCAGCGTGAGCCCCCTGCGGTGCCCGGGGCCTGGCGGCTGCCATCTGGAGCCAGGGGCTGTCACACACCCTGGGGACAAGGGAGGGGGACACGGCGAGCCCCCGGGCTTCTCCGTGCTGCAGCCACAGCCGTTAAAATGTCACCCTCGTCGGGCCTCGCTGATGAATTAATAAATTAACCGAGGGAGCGTGGGAAAGCAGGTGCTTTGACACGTCCCTCGTCTCCTGTTCCAGCCCCAAGGCTCCAGCTGGAGAGGGTGCAGCCGGGACCGGGGGGCAGAAAGCGAAGCTCGGGGGTCCCTTCCTGCAGCGGAGGAGCAGCGGGCGATGGGGAGGCGGTGGCTCCTCCACGTCCTTGTCCCCGGCCAGCTTGGGTAGGACCGAGGGATAATCCTCTGTTGGCAGAGGATTCAAACGTGAAGGACGCTGCGTGCAGCAGAGCGGAGGGTTTCTGGGTCAGCTCTTGCTTCGGCTTCGCAGGAAACAGAGCCTGAATAACAAGGTGCTTCACGGGGGTTTCCAGAGCTGCTGCCTCGCTGGGGCTTCGCTCCCGTGGAAAGCAAGCGGAGGGGATCCCACCGCAGCTGGGATCCCACCGCAGCTGGGATCCCCGCGGGATCGCCCTGCCCCGCTCCGTGCCGCTGCAGGACGCTGCTCCCGCTCCAAAACCGCCTTTTAATCTTGCCAAGCTCAATACTCTCATTTTATTCCGACAGCCTCATTTACATGCGTGGCTTCATCTGCGTGCTCACGATCTCCTTGCACCAATGCAACCTTGAGTCCATCCCACCACCCCAGGCCTTGCCCCACTTTACCGCTATTTAAAATGAGCATTAAAAATCACTCCCACAAAGAGTTTTTGAAGCTCAGCATCCAAACTGAGCAGAACATCAGCGGCAGGAGATAGGGAGTAGATGTACAATAGCGGCAAAAATGGATTTTAAGGGGCAGTCGTGGGGCGGGAGCGGTAATTTCAAGCCCTGGGATGCCTGGTTGGGAAGCCAGTCCCCGGAGCAGCCAGCCAGCCCGAGAGCCCGGCCGGCGGTGCAGGATCCCGGCCTGGCTGCAGCTCTGCCGGCTCAGAGGCACCATCTGCCGGGAAAGCTCCCGGCTCCTTCCAACGGGGATGGATGTGCCAGCAGAGCGTGAAGGAAACATATTCCCCGGGTCAAGCTCAGCTCCTTCCCTGTAGAGCAGCAGCTGCAGGGGCTGGGGCACAGGGCTGCGGAGGGAAGCACAGCGGATGAACACGTCCTTAAGTCTCCAGCATCCATAAACACCCCCTGACAGGAGTTTGGCTGCACTGCCACCGCTCGGGTCCTTTTTAAGCTGCTTTTAAAACATCTGCTAAGCTCCCGTTTGCAGTCAAACAGGACGTGCTTTGAGGGCAAGTGGTTTTTTTTTTTTGCTGGGGCAGGAGAAACGTGGTGACTTTTACAGCCTTTTGCGTATTTCTGCTCAGTGGGGAGAGCGCAGGGACCCGAGGAAGGTGCAGGGGGGTCTGCAGGAGGGGGATGTCCCGGTTCCTCTTCCCTGCGGGAGGGTGGCACAGCGGGGCACAGATCCGGCACGCTCCCAGGGTCTGCAGGCTCTTCTGGGAAGCCCAGGGACTTGCTCACATGGGTGATGAGGAAAATGGGGCTGTGGGATCTGGATAGGCATCATCCCGAGCTCAGCTCTTCCGAAGGGGCAGCGCGGGCACCTCCGGCCTCAGCCACGGCAAGACGAAGAGCCAGCAAACCAGATGGAGGTCCAGAGCTCCTCGACGCAGGCTGTCCTGGTCAGCTGGGGCTTTCACAGCTCCGAGGTGTGCGGCATCCATTAACGGCGACCTCCTTGTGGCTGCGATCGAGGGGAGCACGCCTTGGGTAATTGCGGTGGCACAGAAGACGCCCAAACTCATCGAGTCGTAACACGACCGTGTGTCTGGGCTGCGGTTCTCTCGCTCCTCCGACCCCAGCCCTGGCTCTCGCCCCTTTTTTGGGGGTGTGACACACCTTTCCTACAAGGTGTAATGGCAAACGGCTCACCCAGGATGCTTCAGAGGGAAGTGGCAGACATGCTACGTCTCTTCCGTAGGGGAAGTGCCTGAATTTCCACTCCCTGCCCGTAGCCCCACATACTGGGCAGACGGACTGGACATCTGAGGATGTAAAACCAGTTACTTGCATCCAATCTGTTCCCAGACCTCGGCTGCGGGCTGAGACAACCCACACTGTCACGCGGAGCAGGGACAGTTGCCAGACACCGATGTGTCAGGCAAAGAGTATGCAGGGCTCTGCAGCCGCCAGCCGGGTCCCGGAGTTCACAGCCTAAAGGACTATTAATACCCGTCAGCACGGGCAGCCTGGAGTGGGACCAGATCGGATGGAAAACACAGACTTTGGGTAAGGCTTGACAATTTGATGGGGGTGGGAGAGCAACTGGGAGCCAGATAATTTTGTCAAGTAGCCAAAAACCTGCCCGAGTGAAGTCCTTCGCATAAGGAGACGCTGGCTGCACGGGCTCCTTCCTGACCTCACCATTTACATCTCTTCTACAAGATTTAGCCAGCGCCCTGCATTACACGTGTGCCCGTTCGCCAGCAGCGACTGTCTTGGCCTGAGGCTTCGGTGACCACTTGATCTGAAAGCGGATTGCAGATCTGAAAAATCATCTCTTCTCACTTTCTGGCTACACCCCAAGAGCCTTCTCCCCGCAGCCCCACAACCCTTGTGAAACAACAGGGTGGTTTATGGTGAGCTTCAGGGCCAGCGCTGGAGAAGGTACTCGGGCTCCTGCCGCTGTGGACCCGTCTCTCCTGCGTGCTGAGTATCTCAGGTATCTCCCGGAGTTGTTCTGGCAGCAGGTTTTGTGCTTTGGTCACGTATACATCTCTTTTGGGGATCTTCTCTTATTTTGACCCAGAGCAGCATGTCTAAAGGGGTAAAGACAGTTCGGGATTACTAAGCGCCCTTAGAAAGAGCAAGATTCCTTGTCGTGTTCTCACACGGACATCCCTTGTCCGTGTTTTAAATATCCAGGACGACATTTTATATGCTTGTCATCTGTGTCATTTTACGGTTAAAATGATCAAACCCATTGCCAAGAGCGAGGCCTGGCAACGTATCCTTGGGCTACTTAGCGTTGCGTTTGCAAAAGGCAGCTTCGTGACTTCAGCTGTGGCTACGAGCACCCTCCATCACACCTGGAACCGAGCCGGGAGCACAGAAGGTTTGGCAAAGAACCAGCAAACACCTCAAAGGAGCTGGATTAAGGGACCTGTCCAGCATCCCACACGGATTTCTTCACAGGAGCAAGGATAGGACCTGACTCTGGCTGAAGCTCTTCTGAAACTATAATACTTTTACTTCAATTCCTTTTCACCTCCCAAATTTTGCAACAAACGAGGCAAAGTCCTGCAGCAAACAGGTCCTCCGGGTGCCCAACCCCACGCACGCAGCAGAGCTGCCGGGGCTCAAGCATCGTATCACCTAACAGGAGATTGTGTCGGGACACCAGGATACGTCAGACAGATCAGGTTGCGCGAGCAGCCTAAACGTTTACATTCCCAAAGGTCCTAGTGCTTAATTTGTTTAATTTTACCATCTTAACGATGCCTTTTAAGACAGCGCTTCTGTCATTGCTACTGGATATTTTGCAAATGAGACTGTGGATGTGATTCCAGCCTTGTTTGCGCCCGGACGTCAGTGCGCTTTGACTCAAATTTAATTTCTTATTTTCAACTGTTAGGTTTTACAGCTTTCAGGACAGCACCGTGGGAGCAGGACAGCATTCAAGCTCCACGTAGGCAGAGCGCTCATCTTATCTTTCTTTTATAAAGCCTTTGGCCCAAATTATTCTTTCCCAACAAGATGTTAAAGCCTCCACAGCAGGTGCCGGGCAGAGTCCACCCTTGGGATGCTCCTAAAACCGCAGTTAACTCTGTCAGAGTCCCATGGTCTCACCATAAAAGCTGATCCTATCTTTTCTTTTACAACAGATTTTCCCTTCCAGAGTACCTTGTCAGTGAAGATCTTCAGGCTGGCCTGGGAATGGTAAAACAGACACAGGCACGGATCATATAATTTAGCTGTAAATTTGATTCAGAAGTTTAGGAAATAGAGCTTGAACTCTCCAAAATGATCCTAGCTTCTTACTTCCCCTTGCTGTGCTGTGCTGTGGTGGGAGTAAGGAATGCCTGTGGTCTACAGAAGTCACAGGTTGCAGGACTAGATGGCTCTAAGCAGGTTTCAAAAGCCAAGAATAAGTGCAAGTCTTAACTTTTAAAGGTTTTTAGAGTTTCCAAGACTACGATGTGCTGGAGAGGAACTGAAACAGGTTTGGAGAAAAAGACCAACAACCTATTTCTGTGTCAGCCCAGCTTTGTCAGAAAATCCAGCACCGGTGAATGATTTTTGCTGGATGTATGCAAAGCGTCTGCGGGATCTCAAACACAACGAGAAAGACAAACGCCCAAGCGACTTCAAAGCAGTACAGCCGGACAGATCTGCGTGGCAGCCGGTCCACCAGCGCTGTGCAGCCCACTCCCAGTCTGCTAAAAAAGAAGCTGAGTGGGTGCCTGCTGTCTGCCACATTTGCAGCAAGACGCAGCTCTTTCAGCAGCTCTGAAATACGCTCCACCGCACATGCAAATGGGGTGGTTTTGGGCAAAGCTGGTCACGGGCTTGCTTTATACCATATGCGCTTTGGGGGCAGTCGCCGTGACGCAGCAGCAGCGTTTCTGGCTAACTCTGTGGTTTGGTTTTGGCATCTGTGCTGGTATTTTCAGGAAATAACGTGGCAGCTCTTAAAGGCATCTTGTGTCTCCTCGGAGAGAAGGCTGTGACTCTGCGAAGGTGTTTCATGGGCAAGAACACGGGGGAACCCAGAGCAACCTGTGCCAAAACCTCGCCGGGCCACCCAAGGCGACAGAGCTTTTTAAATTCTCCTTTTCAGGTCAGCACCAGCACTGCAGACCATAGTTAATGGGGGAAAACTGCATTTGGGGACACTGACTCACTGAACCCCCAGGGAAGTAAGCTTGTTGGAGGTACCAGGTATTAACGCCGTTGCTCCAAAAAGCAAACATAATTCCAGACAGCAGCACGGACAACCCCTGTGAGTCAGTGCCTCAAAAGTCTTATGCTCCGTGCTGGTTTCTAGTGGAAAACTGGGGCGGCCACTGGCTCCCAGTCAAGCCCAGGACACCCTGAGGAGGAACTCAGCAGAGGATATCCACACATTCAGCCGGGGCTGTGCGTGAGGCTGAACTGGAGAAACATAAGGTGGGAGCCAGCCGAGAGGACGATTCCAGAAGCTTGTGGTGTTGCTGAGGGGGGCTCGGGCAGGGACGAGGAGGACGGTGGCTCAGTGGCCTCGTAGCTCTGACTTCCATAGGTGCAGGTCAGAAGAAAGGCAGGTATCCTCACCCCAGAGCGGCTCTGACAGCGCTGGGGTGAAGCACAGCTCGGCAGCCACACCGCAGGCCCACAGCAGACACCGGCCTTCAGCAGAGGAATGAGGAGAACAAGACAAGCAGCAGGATGAAAGGCTGATGAGAGAAACAGGGCGGAAGAAAGGGAACAACAGCAGGCCTACGAGGAGCAGAAGGAAACAACAACGAAGGCCAGACTGAGACGGTGCCAGCAGAGACACAGAGCAACAACCGCCCCTCTCCCACCGTCCCCGCCGCCATGACAGAACGAGCGCGGCGGCAGCACTTATAGACGGGAATCCCAGCATGCTCTGCGGCAACGCCAGGCGCATGCGCAGCTCTGCTCCCGAAGCCGGGGCGGACGACTGCACATGCGCACTAGGGGTACCGTGACCACACCGAGGGGAACTGCCCCGCCGCGGCTTCGAGGGGCTCAGTGCGCCTGTGCTGTGGGCCGCCGGTTGCGTGCCTGTTCTGCGCATGCGTCCTCCGTGGCACCGCCCGCGCTCCGCCCCTTCCCTCCGCGCGCAGGCGCAGTGCCAGTTGTCTCCCTCCTCGGGGCCGCATCTCCGTGGCCGCGGTGCCCGGCCCGGCCTGGCGCGGCTCGGCGCGACGGAGCGGCGGCGGGGGAAGCGGCGGAGGAAGCGGAGCGAAGGGCGGCTGTGAGCAGCGCGGTTCGGCTGCGCCCCGCCGGAGGTAAGGAGCTCGGCGCCGGCCGCCCCCTGCCCGTGTGTGGTGCAGCGGGGGCTGAGGGGACGCACAAAATGGCGGCGGGTGGGGGCGGCCGGGGCTCCTGCCGCAGGCCGTGGGGACGGTGCCCTCCGTCAGCCCCCACGGCGACCCCCCGGACCCGGCCCCCGCTTGCCGGTGCGGGCTGCCCGCGGCGGGGGGACGCGGTGTAACGGCCTGGCCGCCTTTCTGCGTTGGTCGCTGGGAAGCGCCTCCGCGCAACCGGTTGATAACGGGGTGTTGCGGCTGGCCATAGGCGTTGCAGGGTGTTTGGGCTAGCGGCTGCCGCCCCTTTATTTATTGATTTTGCTACCGAGGGGATTCAGCCCGGCGGCGGTGTGGTGGTACCGCGGCGGTGGGTATGCAGAGGCCTCTCCCCCTGCCAGGCAAACCCAGGCGTGCCCTGCCCCAGCGACCCTGCATCTGGTTGTGTTCTCTTGCAATGCCAGAGGCAGATGAATAAACACGCGCTTGTAAACAGCGGCATACCGTTTATCTGCATTGCAGCCGAAGTCTTGGCACGCCAGCAGCGTGCGTATTGATTTAACAAGTTTGATAGTACAACATGTGTTTACTTAATCTCAGCTTTTACATGGTGGTTGTTAGGGAAATGCACCCTTTGCTTTCTGATTCTCACCTGTGTTTTGTCTCTGTCCAGCTGTGTTTCAGTGAAAGCTCAAACCTTCAATTAAATCCATAAATTTAGCACATTACATTGAAACAAAGCTGTCTGGCGGTTTGGGAATCGTGGTTTTGGCTTTAAAACTGGCCGTTGAATGAAGTAATATTCACTCTGGTTAACTGGGGAGATTGTTTTTCATCACCGTATCCTTCGAGAGCACAGAATGTAGACACGTCTTCTGGCACCTCATACTCGTGTGTTGGGGTTAAAAAGATAGCTTTCCCATTTCTTGACTTCGAAGATGGTAGTAATTGATCTGAATTGGTCAAAATAACCGAAACAGCAACAGAAATTCTTTTCACCCAAGGCAAAGTGTTTTAGCACTGTGGCATAATCTGGTTCATCGTGCTTACCCAGGAACGTTGCACATTTGGAGATTTGACCTTTTTTTTGCAACTTAGATGCATACTGCTTTAGTATTTTTTCTTGGTTACAATTATTTTAATACAGTATTGTAATATAGATTGTTAATTTTTTAAAATTTATTTTTTCTATATGATGATTTTTAGAAGTATTTAAATAACTGATTAAAATGTATTGTGTTTTTTTAAAAAAACAACCAATGCATCCTGGTTTGTAGCCCAGAATTGCTGTTGAACGTGTGTTCAGTTTTGGGTTATGCTCTTCTCTCTGGTATGTGATAATTCACTAGGCATTTAAAATATTAAATTATAACTATCTTGTGAGGTCTTCAAGAGGGTGGATATAAAAGTGAGGTAATTATTTTCCCTATTGAGAAGGCACTCTTCAAGGACAAGAAGTATCTTTAATTGCATTTTTTTCTGATTTAAAAAAAAAAAAAACATCTGCCAGAATTGACAGAAGAATGACACTGGCTCGAAGGGTGGAGGACGTAAGGGACGAGCCTGATCTACTTTTCCCCAACTTCTATGACAGCTGATAGAACTGATGTTTCTCCAAGGGTGGGGTTCCCAGTGGTTACAAAACTTGCTGCTCCTTGCTATACTGCTGGATTCCTTTTCCTTCCTTCTTCCATTTCCTGAATATCTTGCAGTTTGGTTTTGGGGCTGAGCTCAGTGGAAGCTCAACTGTACTCGTGTTAGTCCTTACCAAACAAGGAGCTCTTCTGCGTATGAAACGGGAAGAACATTGAAACTTTTTTTTTTCCCCCCACAGCATTTCACATATGAAGGTAAATAAAATGTTTTCTTATTTCTTTGCCATCGAGTTAAATATTCGGAATGGAGTTTGGGTTTTTTAAGGAAGTTTTAGGCAGAAGTATTAGTATTTGCTCTTTGTCCGCAATGCTCTTGGGCGCATCTCTGCATCAGGCGTGCAGAGCTCCGTACGCCTCAGAGCTGTTGCGTGTATATAAATGTGCTTATGAAACAGTGTGCGGGATTTGTACTGCTCTAAAATTTTATGTGGAAAGTGAAAATGGAAAAAGGCCAGTAGATTTGCGCTGCTAATATTCCATGAAGGTGCTAAAGTGCCCTTTTTTGTCTTGTTTTAAGAATTACTTGCTGAAAGACTTGTGCTGATTTCTTTTTTTTGTGTGTGTGTGTCTGTATATAAACTTGGTGCATTGAACCTGATGAACATGGGAATGGAATGGAGTCTTTTTGGAATATTTCAGTGAGTTATGTTACTGAGCGGGACTGGCTCTGCCTGGGATGGAGGTCGCTGTCTTCCCAGCAGCCTGCGAGCTGTGTTTGGGATTTGGGGCTAAACCGGTGTTGGTCACACACCAGTGTTCTGGCTGTTGCTGAACAGTTCTTGCACAGTGTCAAGGCTTTCCCCTCTGCACCCCTGAGAGTAGGGAAGAGGTTGGAAGGGTACGCAGCTGTGACTGGGATTGGCTAAAGGGATATTCCACACCATGTAATGTCCTGCTTTGGCAGTAAAAACTGGGGTAGAGGAAGAAGAAAAGGGTGTTTTTGGCTTCCATTGTGGCTGTTGCATGGAGCCTGGCTGGGCACTGGTCAGCCCGTGGGAGGTGGTGAGTAATAATTGCCTTTGCTTGGTTTTTTCCCCCCTCTTTCCTTCACCTGTTAGGTTGTCTTTGTCTTAACCCATGAGTTTTCTCGCTTTTGTCCTTCCTTTTCTCCCCCCGTCCTGCCGGGGTGGGGAGTGGGGGTGAGCGAGCGGCTCTGTGGATTTTGGCTGCTGGCTGGGATCAACAACACCGCAGTCCTTGGAGCTCAGCGTGGGGCACGAGGAGGGTCAAGATAACAACATATTTGATCAGAGTCTGCTAGACTGAATTCATTGCTGTTTAGCTGCTACTTGGTAGGGCTTTGAAATGGCAGCTTTCAGCCTTTGCTGTTCATTGTGGTGTTTTGTTTTACCTGGGAAACCTATGGTAAAAGCGTTGCTTTGAGCCTGGTCTGGTATTTGACCTCTGCGTTGCTGTTATCCCAGTACGCTGGGAACCATCCCCTGGAGACAAACAGCAATTATACCTTCCTCCTCTTCTTCTCAGGGACAGATCCTGCCAGCCTTGTTGCAATGGCCCCTCGGTTTCTTGAACATCCTGCCATAACCGAAACATTCATAGTGGTGTTGATTTTGGCTGTTGTTTGTAATGGTAATAATAGTGTCCCCCTGCCACCAGTGCCCCGCACGCGCTGCTGCCTCATCGGACTCTGAATCCACTGAGGCCAATTCAGATCTTGGTAGATCCTGCGGTAACCACCCGGCTGGGGATGGCAGACAGGAACGTGCCCTGTGGCAGCCGGCTCCTGGGTGGCACGGCGTGTTGGAGAACGTGGGCAGGTGCCTAGAGCGACTTTCACCTCTAATGGCCTGGGATTTTTTGCATGAGCAGGCATGTAATCCTGCTGAAGTGGCAGACCACCTGAAGGAGGGATGCCTTGTCTCTGCCAAAAAGAGAGAGGGACTTTTAGTGCTGTGTTGGGACCTGGCCTGTGCTTACCAGACCTGTGTTCAGCATCTTCAGGGAGCTGGAGGGTCCCTGCATCTAAGGATAATACAAACGGGCACCGTGGCTAAACCAGAGACTCAGTGCAGGCATCTCCTGTTGAAAGTGGGGTATCTCCTCGAGGGTGATCTGGTAGACTGGTGGCAAGTGGACTGCCTTGTCTGTTATCTGAGGGAAGCGGTGGAGGTGGTCTGCAGTGACCTGGACAGCACCCAGGTCTGCAGAGATCCAGATAATGTCCAGCGCAGAGGGTCTGCGTGGCGGAGGTCAGTATTGAACGCCCTGTGCCGTGCAGCAGTGCCCGGGTGATGGTGGGCTGGCTGGACATCGAGGCACTGGCTGTGGAGAAACTGTCCCGCCAGCTCCCATGATTCGAAGAAAATCTCTTCCTTCTCTCTCCTACAGGCTGGCGTCTCGGCTGTGAAGGGTGCCACGCAGAGTCAGCCTTTCCCAGCTCAGGGGAAAGGGACCCGCAGGCATACGCCGTGTGTCACCCGCTGATTCTGTCTGTGCCGCTGTGGGGAGCACGTGAGGAGGTGGGGTGGTGTGCTGTCTGGGACCTGGATGCTGCCTGTGTGAACTGTGGGGGAAAAGAGCAGCTAAAAAGGGTCCATCCAGGAGGATTACTGCTCCGGGTGCTGCCGAGCAATTCCCCAGATGCAGTAGAAGGGCTGAGGATGCCTCTCCTCCTCCTGATCTTGATGAAGGGACGTCTGGTCTGCTACGGCAGGAGTCAGATTATGCGTGCTCCGACCAGGAATAGGGTGGCTTTGTCTGTGGCCAGGCAGAGGAGAGGGACAACAGGGTCAACTGGACAGTGTAGATTCGATGGCCTGGCACATCGGACCCATGGGAGCACAAAGCTCTGGTGGATTCCGGGGTGCAGTGTACCCCAATGCCATCAGGGTATAGGTATAGGGGTGGAACCGGTCTGGATTTTGGGGGTGATTCACCCTGTAGTAGTCCCATGTGGCAGCACCAAAGTCTGACGGTGGGTGGATGCCGAAGGTGGACTGTCATGGTCTGAAGGAGATGCCGGACATGCTGTGCTCCAGTATGAGGGGGAGCCCGAGGCAGCCAGCTGGTATGGCACAACTGGTGCTGCCCATGCGTGCTCCGTCCCTTGGGCAGCAGAGTGCAGGGCACAGGCTGCTTTCGTGTGGAGGGGTGTCCCTGCACCTGGAGCCAACTACCCTGGGGGGGAAACACAGCTCTGGAACAGGGTGAAGCCCCTGAACACCTGCCGTGCACTGACAACATCATTGTGTTGGGCAACACAGAGGAGGAAATGTTTGAGAAGGGAAAGGAATAATCCAGATCCTTCTGAAGGCTGGTTTTGCTGTAAAACAAAGCAAGATCAAGGGACCTGCAAAAGAGATGCCGTTCTTGGAAGTGAAGTGGAAGGATGGATTTCGTTGCATCCCAATGGATGTGGTCAAAAACTTAACAGCCATGCCCCCACCAGCTAACAAAAAAGAAACGGCAGCTTTCCTAGGTGTTGCAGGTTTCTGGAGAATGTGTGTTCTGCGTTGCAGTCAGCTTGTGGGTCCTCTCTCTTGAGTAACCCAAAAGAAGAACTACTTCAAGCGGGGCCTCGCAGCAGACCTTCGAACAGATCCAGCAGGAGATAGTTGGTGCCGTCGCCCTTGGGCCGGGCCGGAGAGGACCAGCTGCGAGGAGCTGCACCGCCCGCAGGGAGCACGGCCTCCGCGGGAGCCTCGGGCTGTAAACCCCTGGGGAGACCCGAGGCTGCCTCCGGCATTTGGGAATGTTTCGGTGAATGATGTCGCTGAATTGTAGTGGGTCTGGCTGGGACGGAGTGTGATGCTGTGCTCTTGATGTGTGGCTAAACCAGTGGAGGTGAGCAGCGATGTTTTGGGTAGTGCTGGGCAGTGCTTGCACAGCATCGAGGCTTTCTTCCCTGCCCCCTCCCCCCCCCCCCCCCCCCCCAAGCAAGCAGGCTGGGGTGGGCAGGAGGCTGGGAGGGGACACGGCTGGGACAGCCGGCCCGAACTGGTCAAAGGGATGTTCCGTACTGTGTGTAACGTCATGCTTGGCAATAAAACCTGAGGTAGAGGAAGAAGAAAAGGGTGTTTTTGACTTCCAAGGCCCCGTGTTTTTTGAGCCTGGCTGAGCATCTGTCTGCCTGTAGGAGGAGGTGAGTGATTGCCTTTGCTTTGCTCGTGGTTGTTTCCCCCCACTCCTAGGGGTGTGTGTGTGTGTCTAAAGACCTGTTAGCCTGTCTTTATTTTAACCCATGGGTTTTCTTGCTTTTGCTCTTCCTATTCTCTCCCTGTCCAGCTAGGGTGGGGAGCGAGCGAGTGGCTGTGGGGGCTTGGCCGCTGGCTGGGGTCAGCCCACCACATAAGTATATATTGTATTTTGTTTACATTTAGGAAACTTTAGCTTCTATTTTTTTCTAGCTTTCATATTTGAGATAGCTATGTAATGGTTTCTGTCAGTGTCTTACTAACGCTTAACAACAGTAGTTTTATGTTTAGCTCACGCAGTTGCTCGTTTTGCGCATCTGGTGTATGTAATCAGTTCATACACGCACACAGAGCTCAGTTCTGATTTTCACTAGAGTTAGCAGTGGGGCAGACCTTGGGGGCAGTTGCTTTGAACTGGAGCGCTCCCAGCGACCCGTCCTGTGGTGTCTGTGTAGTCTTGAAGGTAGGAAATGGTGCAGTTATTCTCGGTCACTGAATTCGGCCTGGGCAGCAAGAGCAAGTATTACTGACTGCAAGGAGGGGGAGTATTCAATAGTCGCTTTTGTAGCCAGGCAGTGACAAACATCTTGGTTAACTGTCTTTTAACAGTGGTCTGCTCCAGCTCTAGGACTTTTTTTCCCCAATGTTGCCAAAGAGGAAAATACAGAGACAGGAGTGAAATACAAGTTAGCACTCCAGATTTCTGCAGTCCTCTTCTTGAATTTGTTCTGTGAGTTGATTCTGCTTTTTGGGAGGTGCTTGTTGGGTATCGATAGGGTGTGTAATAGAATGCACGTAATAAAATTGTGTTTGTTTCAAATGGAAGTAGTCTGTTTAAGTTTTTGTAGGTTTGAAGGAAAGCAAGGAACAAATCATCTGGTTTGATTTTCAAGCTGTCATAATGCACGTAGTTGATTTGATATTTCTAGGGAAGAAGTCTGATTTATATCAAACATGAATTTCTCATATTTGGGGTCTGGAATTTATGTTGCTTCTTTCAATGTAGTTGGACCAGCAGGGACGGAAGAGTCTGGTTTAGGTGCATTTTGTTTAATGCTTCTTGTCCTCCTGATCTGGACTTTCAAGGAGACCAAGGTGTTCTGGGCATGGCTTGCTTTAGTTTGGTTTCCTTCTGTTGGTGTCTTGCTGCTCACCCGTGCTTTATGTTTCATGATTGTGTGAGGTAGGTATCATTTAGTACTGGCTTTGGCTGGGATGGAGTTAAGTGTCTTCACTAAACCAGTGCTGGTCACACACCAGTGTTTTGGGGGCTGCTGACCAGTGCTTGCACAGTGTCCAGGCTTTTTCTTTTTCCTGCTCTATGCCCCCGAGAGTAGGTTGGGGTGGGCAGGAGGCTGGGAGGGGACACAGCTGGGACAGCTGACCCGAATCGGCCAAAGGGATGTTCCACACTGTGTAATAAAGCAGTAAATAAGCAATATAAATGGGGTGGAGGAAGCAAGAGGAGAGTTTTGGCTTCCAAGGCGGCTGTTGCTTGGAGCCTGGCTGGGCACTGGCCTGCCCGCAAGAAGTGGTGAGTGATAGCCTTTGCTTGGCTCCCCCCATTTCACTTTTCATACCGTCTCTATCTCATCCCATGAGCTTTATCGTTTTTCCTCTCCCTGTCCTGCTGGTGTGTGACCGAGTGGGTGCTTGGCTGCTGCCCGGGGCCAGCCCTCTGCATGTTTAAAGTCACGTTGCTGTCAGTGCAAACAGTGGGATCCCTCCGGGGTTCCGGGGCTTGCCATTGCTCTGTGTGGCCTGAAGATGTTGGCTGTGGGTGAGTATTTGATTAGCAATAGTGTTCTGGGTTCCCAAAGTGTCGTTATATTGAAATGCAATCTTTACTTGACTGCTCTGTAATTAGCAAATATCCAGAATATTCAGTACCATTTATAGAGGGAAGCCAGCAGAAAATGATCCTTTCAATGACCGTGCAAGACCGTATCTTCAGATAAAGCCTTCTCTTGTGACTAGAGAAAGCAGCTTCCACGTTCTTATGAGGTCTCATTGCCAAACCTGTAACTTAAGCCTCCTGCTTTGTTTGTGATTGATTTTTGTATTGCACAGCTGACTGAACGGTGTTTCTGTTGTCCATAGACACCTGACTGCTGAAACGGTACAGCTTTGAGATGTAGGTACCATTCTTTTTCCGCCTTCAACATTAAGAACTTGAACTCGGCGATATTGCTGGCATTTCCCTTTTTCTGCTTGCAGGATGACTTCTCATATTTGCTTCAAATCTGGTAGTACCCACTGCTTTTGACTGTTGCTTCCTGTACCTGTAAGAGAGAGGAGTTTTCTACGTATTTTTATTGACTTGCCTCCAGATGAGTTTAGTGAATTGTCAGCTTTGTTAACATCCCTCTCTGGGTCACTCGGGTTAGGTGACATTAGCTTTGCACAGAGAGACTCTGCAAGCAGGCTAGCGAGAGTTTAAAAATGCAAAACAATTACTTATCGCTAAACATGCGCTAAGGCTGGTAGGATTTAACAGACTGCTAGTCTAAGCGTCAGCGTGCTCACTGCTCCTAGTAGGACAGCCGAAGGGTATTTGCTGACCAGAGGGGCATCGGGAAGAGGCGGCCTCGCTGCTCCCTGAAAGAGCTCCTCAGTGTTGGTAGGTTGCTGTCATCCATCCATCAACACCGCCTCCCTGTTTTTTTTTCTTTAGGATTTTTTTTACCATTCTCAGCTGGTGTTTTTCCTACTGAATCCTTGAGCTGCAGATGGCACCTGTCTGGCTCTGCTTGTAATCCCGTCCCCCCGTCCTTTTTTTGACTCTCTCTACAGACTTTACCAGAACTCTTTCCTGCTGCTCTAGGAGTTTTCTCTGCAGCCTGGCTCAGGTTATGCAGCTGGGCTGCACAAGAGGTGGACCTTGGATCCTTGAAACACAGGCAACTGGACCTCTGGGGAGGGAGGAGGGTTATAGGGAGAGAGGGTAGAAGCTTATTCTGGCTGTATCCTCAAACCAGGGAAGGTGCAAGACCATCCTGGACTCACCTCATGAGCAAACGTCATCCTTAAGGCCCTCCAGTGTGTAAGCAGGTAGCCAGAACTTTTAATTTATCTGTCCATATTGGGCAGCTTTGCAAAATGGACTGATGAGGTTGAAGGGAAAGCAAGAAGGGTGTCATTTGGCTTTTCTGTGATGCTCTGAAATGTTAAGTTTCAAGGACTAATGTTTCCAGGAGTCAGGTGAGGACAATAGTCTTTGGGGAATTCCACCTATTTTTCATTCACTTATGATGAAGCATCAGCAAGGTGCTTGGTCACTGCTGTAAGACTAGTCAGGATGTCACTGCACCCATGTCCTGGTTCTGGCTGGGGTAGAGTTAATTTTCCTCCTAGTAGCTGGTATAGTGCTGTGTTTTGGATTTAGTATGAGAATAATGTTGATAACGCACTGATGGTTTAGGTGTTGCTAAGCAGTGCTTACACTAGTCAAGGGCTTTTCAGCTTCCCGTGCTCTGCCAGGTGCATGAGAAGCTGGGAGGGGGCACAGCCAAACTGGCCAAAGGGCTATTCCATACCATGTGGTGTCATGGTCGGTATAGAAACTGGGGGAGTTGGCTGGGGAGCAGCGATCGCTGCTCAGGGACGGGCTGGGCGTCAGTCAGCGGGTGGGGAGCGGTTGCATCACTTGTTTTTCCTGGGTTTTGTTCCTCTCTCTCTTTTTTTGTTGCTTTCCTTTTCATTACAATTTATTATTATTATTCTTATATTTCAATTATTAAACTGTCTTTATCTCAACACACAAGGTTTCTTACTTTTGCCCTTCCCATTCTCCCCCCCCACCTCATGGAGGAGAGGGAGCGAGTGGCTGGGTGGGGCTTGGTTGCCAGCTGGGGTTAAACCACAACTACCAGAAAAAGCAGTCTAGAGGATCACAGACACAGCCCAAACAAAGCTTCTTCTGAAGAGGAAGGTGAGAATCTAGCCTTTAATGTTGAGACCATTGTTCCCTTAGTCTTGGCATCACTTTATCTTTCAACTGTCATTTCCAGCATTTCTTTAGGAGAGGTCAGTGTGAGTCCCAGCCGACCCAGGCTTCGTTGGGTGCTTGCTGCTCTACAACGCTTGGCTGGTTGTCAGAAGAGAATTTGAGCATACGACTTCCACGGGGAGGAACGCAGTTTAAATGTTTGGCCTCTACTTCCCACGACTTCAGGTGTAGTTAGGGCCAGGTGACAAGGAAAATAGTGTCTTTGGTGTGCTCAAATACATTTGCATTATTGGGGACCTGAGTGAAGTCCTGAACGTTTCACTGCAGAAAGGTTTCAGAGTTGTTAAGGGCTGTACAGCACAAATATGGATGTCTTCTAAAGCCTCGGCATCAAGGTTACTTTGTACTTATGTTCGGAATTTTCATGAACTAGCCTTTTGATCACAGAAATCATAAAACTGTTTTTTTATATTTCTTCAAGTATTAATATTAATGGAGAACCTAACAGTTTGAGAGAGGAATTGTTAGTATCTCTTCTCTTATTGTCCTGACCCAGGAAGGTAGTTTTAAATGCATTCTGTTTACCTGAAGACACTGTTTTTGGTGTGTGTCTTCCAACACCACAGCAGGTGAGAAAGTGGGTCTCATGGTCCTGTTCGTTAAGGAGCATCCACTTCTGAGGCCGTTTGTTTTTTAACGTTTTTGGAGGGTAAGTGTTGTGGTTTAACCCCAGCTGGCAACTAAACCCCACTCAGCTGCTTGCTCGCTCTCTCCCCCCCCAGTGGGATGGGGGAGAGAATGGGAAGGGTAAAAGTGAGAAAACTCATGGGTTGAGATAAAGACAGTTTAATAGGGAAAGCAAAAGGTGAAGCAAAGCAAGGAATTCCTTCACTCCTTCCCATGGGCAGGCAGGTGTTCAGCCATCTCCAGGAAAGCAGGGCTCCATCACGCATAACGGTGACTTGGGAAGACAAATGCCATCACTCTGAATGTCCCCCCTTCCTTCTTCTTCCCCCAGCTTTATATACTGAGCATGACGCCATATAGCGTGGAAAATCCCTTTGGTCAGTTGGGGTCCGCTGTCCCAGCCATGTCCCCTCCCAACTCCTTGTGCCCCCGCCCCAGCCCACTCGCTGGTGGGGTGGGGTGAGAGGCAGAAAAGGCCTTGACTGTGTGTAAGCACTGCTCAGCAGGAACAAAAACAGCCCTGGGTTATCAAGGCCATTTCCAGCACAAATCCCAAACCCAGCCCCATACCAGCGACTATGAAGGAAATTAACTCTACCCCAGCCAAAACCAGCACAGTAAATTAGCAGGCCCAGTATAACCACATCCTGGACAGATTGCACCATTTTGTTCGTTGATTCTGAGAAAAGTCTCTGTTTGACTATTTTGCTTAATTAATGTCTCGGGTAAAATGACATTACAACCTTTAGACTGTTAACTGAAGAAAGTTTCAGGACTTAGGAGAAAGTACATTAATTTATAGCATGGTCTGTAGCATCAGGTATTGGTTACTGTCGAACACAGGATATTGGACCTCTGTTCTGCTTCAGTAAGGCTATTTTTATGTTTTTAGTGTCCAAAATGGAAGACGTTTTTTCCTCATTTTGGAGTACTGTTGCTAAGACAAAGTGGGAAAAAGTTATCCTCAATTTTAGTTTGGAATATTTACTGAAAAGCAAAATAAATTTAATCTGTTTTGCTTTTAAAGAGATTATTCCAGTAGCGTGCTGTGGAGTACAGTGAGTGTATACCTGTATTCCCTCTTGAACATGACTGTGTACCTTAGGAGTTTGCTGGAGTGATAGCTTTAAAAATTGTCATAAAACAGAAGACATCTCACCGTGGCATTCTGATCCTGGACCGACCGTGCGATACGTTGGTCGGCTTTTTCTACCTGCTGATTCCCGGATCGCCGTCTCTGGCTAGGCTGATGGCGTGCCAACTCTGGCAAGAGGTTTGTAGAGGCATATGCCTTGTGGCGGTGGTTCAGGATACTGGTGTGGGAGCGTACCTGATCGCAGCGCGCTGGCGATGGAGAGTGCTGTGCTGCCTGGAAATTGCGAACTGAGTGGTAAAAATTCTTCCCTTTGAAGTTCTGCTTTGCTCCTGAGCAGATCCCCTGGGAGTTTCTTCATCCACTGAATTAAGGTTCAGTTTGCAAACCAGCATGTTTATTTTTAAAATGTGCTCTGCTAATATATTCTTACTTGTTATGGGTGGCTTTGATATTGTTCTCTCTCCAACTACTTTACAATTAATGTGCTGAGAGTTTTTTTTGCCCTCCAGTGATGAGAATTCCAGAGAAGAACAAAACTGAAAGGCAGGAGATTACTTTGTGGATGCTTGCTTAATAGTCTGTTTTGAAATGGTCTTGAACGAACTTGGCCTAACATGCAGTTACCATTTAAATATGATTTAATTTCTTGAGGGAGGAGGGATATTGGGTAAGGAGTCCTGGGTTAGAGGCCAGAGTTCTGGGATTGGTGTCTGGTGGGAATCTTTTCTTTACGATGGCTTCTATGTTTTTGTAACGGAGGAGAGCTAGGGGTAGTGTTTCTGGAGCTACTGTTTCTTCTTGGCCTGGCTTCGGTTTGTACTTAGGTAAAATTAAATAATTGCTAATGAACTTAAAAAGAATGCGTAACATCCAGATAGTAACAAGTTGCATGAATTCAGCCGTAAAATCTGGGTCTCCTGCAGCTTGTATGTGGTTCATCGCTCTCAAGCTATAGCTGTGTGTAATTTTTATTTTTTGAGTTGTGGTTCTCAAGCTTCAGAACTTCAGCCCTTACAGATGACAAACATGAGAGAGGCACCTCCATTTACTTGAAAAACTTTTGTTTGGAGTCAACTTATGTGAGATTTGAAAACAAAACCTGTGATGGCGTTAGTGTTGGGGAGACAAGAACCTCAGCGCTGCAGAAATACAGCATGCAAGTTCAGAGACGTGTAAGACTGTCTGCGAGCCCTATTATAGTTATGCTTAGTGAAAATCTGCTAGTAAAACTCACTCAAACCTAATGTATTGCTGCAAGAAGAATGAAAACAGCAGGTTATCCAGCTTTGGGAGACAGCAGACTGACCAGGGGTGGAGTGAGGACTTCTGGGCATCCTTCCGCCTGTGCTGATTGTGCGGTTTTGGAGTGCTGTCAACGCAGGCAGAGCTGGGCAGATGAGGCACCTTGCTTTGAGTAGGCTACAAGAATGCATTTCCAAAACTCTGTGGTGTTTCATTTGTTGTTCGCGTGAGCGTCGCTTTGTCTTATTCTACCTGTATTTGTACATTCTTTTACTGCCTGACAGGATTGAGTTCTCAGTGGTTTCAGCTGAAGCAAAAGACGGCGGTTCCCATTGCCATTGTTCTTTTTTTAATGCTTGTATGTAGATGGCTTCAGTTTTTGCATGATTTTACACCTTTCTGTTTACAGTTGTTTCAATATAAGATCTTGCCTTTAATGTCTGGGAAATGGACATTTTCTAGCCACCGAATTCAAATATTGTCACAGCCTTTGAGTAGTTTCAGGGTACAGTGGTTTACCCCTGAGAGTGGTCATGGGAGCGTCCCGCCTGAACACTGTTCTGCTGTATTCAGAACAATTCCACGATGACTTGACATCCAAGTTGTAACTGTTTTGAATTCGCTACATAATGGTTTCACTGACAATTCATACCTCGTAAACAGTTGGAGAGGCTTTTATACCTTGGCTTATTGCTCATAAAATAGCTCTAATTGTAAATAAATCCAAACTATGTTGTCATTAACAATTGAAATCTGATGTTTTAGAAAATGCTGTTGAAAGAGTGTCATCGCTAGGTATGTTATCTGTGACATTGAACTTGTTGGGTAAAGCTCATTTACTTAATTATCTGTTACGTATTCGCTGCATATTAAGATTTTGTCCAGCGAAAGCAAATGGTTTTGTTCCACAGAATTTCGAATTCAGAAGTACCATTTAAACTGTCATTAAAATACTGTTTTGTGACTTCAGTTGTTTTTCTCACCGGTTATAGAATCCACTGTGTAAAGTAGGTGAAAAGATAAAATCATCTAATACTTGTCTTTTAACTTTCAGCTTTGTGTTATTCTTGGAAAGTTTCGCACCACTTGTGAATTCCTTGAACCTTGGCATTGCAAGCCCACTTCTGTTGGGCCCTCCTCCTTTACAGCTTGCACAAATTAAGACACAGTTGGCTCTTCAGCAATTGACCTCAGTTGCTACCAACAGTTCTGCACCTCCTTATGCTTGGTTAAATCAGGCATTTCTGAAAAGCGCAATGTTTAGCCCTAGAGGAACTTTACCTCAGAGGCCGAGAGGACCTAATCCATCTGGCACAAAGGCTCCAGGATCCTTTAGGGGAGGAGGTGCGGCAGGTCTGCAGAGAAAGCCTGCACCTGGAACACCTCAAGGAATGTCACAGAGATTTTCGGGACAGGAAACGTTTCAGTGGACGGGTTCACAGAGGATAAACGTTCGGGTAACTCTGCACAGGACTGATCCGAGGCGGGTAAAGGAGAAGACGAACCTACACCAGGAGCAGAAGGGAGAGCCTCGCACAAGTTGCTGGGAGAGCAGCCCGTGCTCCACTGGGACAACTGGGCAAAAGCCGTCGGCCTCGGCACGGATCTCAGAGCAGAATTCAAATGTGCAGAATCGCTACACGCCAGAAAGCGCTTCCAGTATTTTAGCGAGTTTCGGGCTGTCTAATGAAGATTTGGAGGAACTCAGTCGCTATCCAGATGATCAGCTAACGCCTGAAAACATGCCCCTGATCTTAAGAGAAATACGGATGCGTAAGATGGGTCATTCTTTGTCTGGTTTACATTCTCAGAGCAGAGCAGAAGAAACGATTGGTGGTACGAGTGGCGCAGCAGTCAAGAGTAAAGTGATTGATTATGGGCATGCAAGCAAATACGGTTACACTGAAGATCCTCTTGAAGTACATGCTTATAATCCTGAAGTGCTGACTGAAGATCCTCTCGAAGCACGTGTCTATAATCCTGAAGCATCGAGCGGAGAGAACAGGGAAGACTTCCAACGAGAGCAGAATATGTCGATGGGTGTCCCACCATCTAGCGTGACGTGTAATCCAGTGTTTCCAGTTGAAGATTTAATAAAACCGACAGGGTTCCAGAATGATTCCTCCAATACTCGATCATTTTTTCCGGCTGAGACTCCGGGAAAGGTGTCTGGTTTGTGCGCAACACCCGCTGGACTCCCCGTGGTGAAATCTGTATCCCAGCCTGCGATGCCGCCTGTCATGCCGCCTATGATGCCACCTATAATGCCACCCTTGGCGCAGCCCATGATGCCACCTGTCATGCCGCCTCTTGTCCAGCAGTCGATGACCCAGCACGTCATGCCGCCCATGACCCAGCCACCCTTTTCAGCTGAACTTCTTGCAGCTGTAAGCCAGCATGAAAGAATTCAGCATGAATCTGGGACAAGCCAATCTAACGCCCAGAGCGGCTCAGGAGCCGGACAGAAGCCCTTCCAGACCCAGGCGGAGGGGCCAATTAAATCTCCTTTTGGTATTGTGAAAGCATCGTGGCTTCCTGTGTTTCTGCAGTCTGATGCCCAGAAGATAAAAAGATTGCCCACTCCGTCAATGATGAATGACTACTATGCTACATCTCCAAGAATATTTCCACATATGTGTTCTCTGTGTAACATTGAATGCACTCATATGAAGGTGAGTGTCTCTCAAAGATTATTGCATAAACTTGTACTCGGCATCTTACCTGCTGCGCTGTTTTATGAACTAATTGTTTATTGTGCATTACATGAATTGCGATGCTGTTCGCCAGTTTTAGTGCTTAACGTGCACATTTCAAAATGCTAGAAACAGTGCTAGTAAATGACTGTAACTGCTGCACAGTGTATTCTGTTCCAAATTGCATTTCAAAGTTGCCATACACATTGATTTTTTTTTTTTTTTTAATACTAAAAAATATTTATGTCTTCTGCAGTGGGTTTCAAATGACAAAACAAACCCTTTATCAGTGGAGTAAAATATTAACGTCATCTGGGTGACTAAAATGTGTGCAAAAATTGTATGCTGACTCTCAGTAGGGTAGATGAGATGTTCATGTATTCAGCCCCCCTCCTGCAAAGTCTGCGTTAAAACAAAGCAGCCTATTTATCTGCAAAAATTTAATCTTCCAAATGTGGTCTGTGTGACATTGACTGTTCCAGAGACTGAAGACTAGCTCTGAGGGACACACAAAACGCTTTCATTCATCTGACTGAGCTTTCAGCTATGAAGCAAATAACAGTTTCAGCTCTTGAAGGAAGAAAAGGAAGGAACTGGTGAATACTGGGAGAGAGAAAAGCATTCTGAGCTGCGGATTTTTCTTGAAAGACCTAGGCTTGATATGTCAAAAATACAGGAGAAAGTAATTTAAAAAAATCGAATAATTCATTATTAGTTTCATGTGTTTAAATTTTCAGTAGTCTTCAAGAAACGTGTGGAAGGCCTGTGGGGAGTGCTTTTTTGCAATTTGGCAAAGTCATGCCAGATTGCTAGGCCCTGTTTGCACTGTGTATTAAAAAAGCGAGTGAATAGTTAAGATGGTGACAGCTGCATTAGGGGCTTCAGAATAAACATAAATTTTTCAAGTCCTTTTACACTGGAAGCACTGAAGGCCAGGGGGAAGTGCAGCTGTTTGGGCAGACTCGAAAACTGAAAGGAAAGTTTGATTTAAAATAAAAATGTGTAACATTGCACAGGGCAACCGATTGGGGTTTGTGTTAATAAATGGATGAAGCACTTTGGAAAAGTGTAATCTGTTTAAATGTGAATTATTCAGTTGCTTGCTTACTGGTGCTTTCTAGCATTAAGCAAACGTTTTTACTAAAAATACTTCTTGACAAATTAGCTATGAAGTGTTCTGGGGAGATGAGAGGTCATAACTCCTTGCCCTCATGGCACTATGGTGTTCTCCAGACGTCCTGGTCCGACTGCAGCTACGCAACCTTTTCTCCCTGTCATGGCTGCTTCTAGCTCTGGCATATATTAACTTCATTCTGAATAGTATTTTTTTTCTTTATGTACACCTGCTGCTGCGTAGGCAGTTCAGACTGTTCTGAGACCTCATGGGGCAAGTCATCAACAGTGTTGCAAAATAAGCGAAAGAGTTAGGGTTTTGGTTTTTCTACTGCAAAAAATAAAAGTTTGTGTTAAGAAATGTCAGTCTTGTGTATTTGTGAATTCTAAAGAATGAAGAATTCCTCTTACTTTCAGTCTTACAGTTTGGTTTTACAAATAAAATTGTCGTCTTTGTCTCAGTCGCATGGTTAAAGATGACCCAGACATTCTGTTTTTTGGTTTTAAAGTTGTGCTGAGTGTTCTAGAGGAAGCAAACGAAGCAGCACCTTCCAACCAAAGAGAAGTGATGGGGAAATGATACGGTAGAAGTTGGTAGTCACGTGTGGTATGACTTGCACTAGGAAATGGTTGTTTCACACGCAGCATAGATACTGTTTGCCACAGTGTTGTGAAATCTTAGTTGATGGAAGAAGCTCCTTCAGAGGCTACGCAAAGACCCTCCGATGGTTCAAGAGCTCCTGGAGGAGCAGGTGGCTGGAGGTGTATTCTGGGGAAGCCATCCCCTGTTGCATGCCATGGGAGAAGAAGTGCTAGGGAAGCTAGACGGACCTTTGGTCTCCCCAGCACGCCTGTAGATGAGCTGGATCTTCAGAGCTGTTTTTAGGTCAAAGCGATTAGAGATGATGATTTCTGGTGTGTAGTACCGAGTTGTACCAAGCAGTTTAAGGATGCTGTGTTATAAAGAGATGTCTTTGTAACGTGGCAAATTGGAAAGAAAGTAGGCAAGCAAAGTGGATAATGTGAAACAAGAATGGATGGAGATGATAAAAGATACCGAATGAGGAAAACCTCCTCTTCATCCAATGCTTGAAGGTACTGGATATCTGCAAAACAGAGTTTCGATGATGTTAAAATGATGTATTTCAGATTATTTGTGGAGATGAGCTGTCTTTTTTCGTAGATTATTTTAATCCAGTCTTGTACTGAAGTACAAACTCATCTAGGATTTGTTTTCTTGCCAAGATTGAAGCAGAAGCTGCATTGCCTGTTGGAAGAGAATTCACACGTGTTACCTGGCTTTAGTTTATTAAAATGACAGGATTACGGCTGGATGCGAGACCCAACTCTGGCTCCTGGAGAGTCAGTCTGCCTCTGGAGCTGCCGTGACCGTTAGTGGCTAAAACTTCATATTTGCATCATCTGAACTGTATCCCCCTTGTTCTTTCAACTTGGCTCTCCCATAAACACAGTGAAATGCTGGCTGAGGTTTGGCTTGGAGTGAAAAATGCTTCTGTTGTTCCCCAAAGCATCCCATCAGTTCTCCCCATAGATCTTTCTTCTTAAGTATCTAACTTGCTTAATTAATGAGGTCTGATGAAATCAAAGCTGAAGATGGCCTTGAGCTGTCTGCAGTATACCAAAATGTAGAGTTCTGTTTTGAGTGTCATACAGCTAAGCAAGTAAATGTATTTTCTAGTTCTTTTGTGATCTGAAAAGAATCCTGAACACCTCTTCCACAGAACTGTTTATATGTATTTGAAGGTGGGTTTTCTGCTAATGCACTGTTCAGAAGTCACAATAGCTTCTGTCTGCATGGCATAGCTATTGTAGATCTGTCCGTGAAAAATATATATATATTTTTTTTAAGCTTTGAAACTTTTTTGTAAGGCGTATGGATAATCCTGGTGTGCAGTGACACATGGCAGGTCAGCAGCTGCGTGATGAGCTGCCTACAGTCCCGGGCTGAATGTGAAGAATACTTCAGCTGTTTCATGCAGTAGGCTTTGGAAAAACTCCGTTCAGCATTTCTTTGCCTACCAAAACCATTCCCTGGATCCTTAGCAATAGGTGGTGGGAGCCTCGACTATTTGACGATGCCTCCAGCCACCTCGGTCGGATCTTGGTGCGGTATTTGTTCGGAGGTGAACTGGGAGAAGTGCTGCCCTTTGAATCAACAGTGCAACTTCAGACTTGGCTATCTGCGGTCCTTCAGTCGGGTATCAGCTCTCTAACAGACTACTTAGCTGTCTAAAATATTGTGGGTTTGTGGTAAATGATGGTTACCATGGACTTGAAAGCTACTTGTGGTTGGAGCAGTGTCAGAAGTGTGAAAGATTTGTCCTTATTTTTATCTTGTGTTAGGAAGGTTTCTGTAGCTTTGTCGGAGTTGGCTGTACACAATACTGTGTTAGAAGAAAAGGTATGTGAGAAAGCTGGGCTTTTTGAGCTTTAAAAAATTAATTTGGAAAATGAATTGATGCCAAGGTGACTTGCTGATCTGGAATCTCAAAAATAAGTGCATTTGTGTCCTGCAGCGTTTTTTCAGGGAAGACTGCCCAATTCTGCCCTTCGTTAGATGGAACCTCACCTCAGTGTTGTCTTCTTCCAAATATATTTACAAAACCCCCAACATATTGGAACATTTTATAAATATTTCACAGAGCATTTAAGCTTGAGCATAAAATATTTCACAGAGCATAAAATATTTTAAGCTTGAAATTGTGGATATATTGGAATAATAAAGTGTGATTTCTCTGTCTTCAAACACGTGTCACTTTTGGAACAAAGTAGCTTTGCAATATTGCCAGCACGAGGGATCATATTTACCATGTATTACAATTTTTGTTTTCTAGCTGAAATAGATTTAAAGTGAGGGTGATGTCTTCTTGGGCTTTAAATTGCGTGAAGTCATGGGGACTCCGTGTTTTCCACAGAGAATTGCATTTATGATCCCTTTGCTCTGAAGTAAGGGGACAAAATGGAGTCTACTCCATTTTACTCCTAATTTTTCTACCTAAATCTACCTTGCTGTGAAGCCAGCACAAACAAGTGCAGGTGCTATCTCTGTGTATTATTGCTTATTCTTATCTTCCCGCTGGCCGAAGAGGCGAGTTGGAGACTGGAGACACTATGCCCTCTCAGCTGCTTCTTCAGGACCTTTTTGGTGGTGATCCACCAGTCCAACGGGAGCTTTGCCAGTTGCCCAGAGTTGGCTACCGCAGCCATCGAGGTGCTCGCCCCGGGGGGGTCGGGTTGTGGAGGAGCAGTGCTGCTGCTGTAAGAAACTGGCTGCCGGTTCTTCCCCGTTCCAGGATGTGATGGAGTGCTTGTGCTGGGAAGGGGTCCTGTCCTTTGGGGGGAAGGATCCGTCTTTGGGGACAGACTTGCCAGAGGGAGTGGAATATTTCTGAAGACTCAGAAGGGCAAGGAATTAATCAAAGAGGAGGAATATGCATAAATCGAGACTCCTGTAATTCTATGAAATGCAAGAGGGCATTGGCATAACGAAGACTTGAAGAAGAGAAGAATGTTGTGTTTGTTAGGGAGGAGAATATCTCTTTGTAGGCCTGCCAGTCTCATTAATGCTCGTTGGACCGGTAGCTAAAGGCACTCGGAAGCAAAATGGCCTCCCCCGGCCCTCGCGGACACTGTGTGCGCTTTCTTCATTTGGGACCGTGGAAGTGGGATACTCGAAGCCCAATTTCCTTTCATTTCCACAAGCTAATTTGTTTTAGCCCTTGAGTAATAGTTTTTTTCTTTCCTGTCTAACTTGAAGACTCTAGAAAAATAGCATTCTTAGGAATGGGATTGCTTAGTAATGGCATGTGACAAGGAAAAAAAATGTGTAACGGTGGATTGCTTGCTCTTTACTTGTGTGCATGCTGTGTATTCACCGTGCATGCACTTCTACAGCTGCAGGCTGTTTTATCAGTCTGCTCTTCAACTCGGATATGCTTTGGTTCAGCTAGTGAGGCTAATGCAAAGGGTCTTCCGAGTAATATTTTTCTGACTTCATTTGAACAGTTAGAATGTTTTTATGAACACAGCTCGTAAAATCTTTCAATGCCTTCCTGAGATTGGTTAACGAGTATATCTTTCTTCAGGAAATCATAAGAAGTAAGTCTTGTGCTTAAAATGTATTTTAATGTCTTTAAAACCCATGGTTTTTATATGTGGAGTATAAATAGTTTAGGCAGCTCTCCTGTAGCATGTTTTGCTGTTGATAGGCTGATACGGTAAGGGCGAGGAATAGCTGTTTTCACCGCGTTCTCTGTGCTGCCAAAATGCACAAAACTAACTGTGCCTGGTCACATCAATTTTTCCATCCCATAGGCTTTGAGTAAACCATCACGAGCTTTTTCTCTTAACTGGTGTGTTCAGCATTTCTGTCAATAAACAAGAGTTTGATATTGCCAACTACGCTTTTTATAATATTTTCTGTTATAAACCAGCATGTGCTTCGAAAAAGTGATATGTAATTTCGCAGCTGCAAATTATTTCATGAAGCCTTGCCTGTCAGTTGCATTATTCAGCCATTATTACCTCTTTTAAAATATTAAAGCAGCTAGAAGTTGGTTTTTTTAAGGACGTTTAATAATTATCGTTGGTGATACATGGTACCTCACAGCTTGAGACCATGCAGTATCTCTTCTCAATAGCAAACTGACTAGAGCAGTTGCTTTCACTAGCAGGTCAGTTTACTTTCATAATGGTAATACTGGAATAAAGTCTTCAGGCATAGTTTCCCCTGCTGGGGACTGAGTCCGTGTTTACAGTTAAGCCTGGGCTTAGGTATTTTTCAAGATTGAGGGCTTGCGTTGTACTTCTGGATTTGTCTCATGCTTAACCCATCAGTTATTCCCAAGTAAAACTTTTGTTAAGGCTTTTTTAATATAAAAAAAAAATCAGTGTGTGTGCGTGAAAATTTTCATCAGACTTTTTGACTGACCTTTAGTTGTGATGTTATTAGGAGTGAATGTTCTTGAGCTTAAGGCATGAAGTCATGGCTCTGTAGAAATGATATTTGGCTTAAAGATACCATCTTGTCTCGGGTTCTCTGACTTACTCAGCTTCATTTGTTGTGTATGTGTTCATCAGTTTGACAAGCTGTGGAGGCTGCTAATAGTTTTCTTTCTTTTAGTATAGCTGGCTGTTGGATCAACCCTTTGGTGGTGACAACAACCCAGTGTGTTGCTGGAAGTAACAGACTCATTTAATATGATGCACTTTGTTCAACTTCCACTTAGATTCCTTTGTGTTCTTTAACAGTTTTTGATAATCAATAAGTATTTTAATCTTTTGCATAAAGAGTAATAATTTCAAGTGAGAAATTTGACTTTGACCTTGACCTAAGATCATTTGTTAGGTAAAGTTTGATGGAAGGTAAAATACAACAACATGTAACTAGAAATTGTGGTCAAACACTAACATTTTACATGCTAATCAAATGTCTCTGGATGTCTTTTCTCCAATTAGGACTGGATTCTGCATCAGAACACTCCTTCTCATATTGAAAGCTGCCGCCAGTTACGCCAACAGTAAGGAATCTGTTTAAAAAGTTCACTTAGTGTAAAAAATGTTTTCTGTGCATGCACGTAGTCTGTGAAAGTGTGTCAGATTTCCTTAATGAGGGTTGCCGGTGTCTGAGTGCTATTCTAAATTGGCTTCAGACCGGTAGGGTACGAGGTGAACTGACACTTGGTGCTGCTGGAGTCCTGAACGGGAACGTTCATCTGTAAAAGCTGCTGCATGTAAGCGAAAATTGTGTTCTGGTGGCAGATTTAGCTTTTTCACTGACAGTTGTATTTTTAACATTTAACAGATACCCTGATTGGAACCCTGAGTCTCATTCCTCAAAGAGGTAACTGCTTTTTGATTACAGGTTGTTTTTAATTTGTTGCTATTATAAATGTGGTAATTAATGCAATTAATTTTCCTGTTTTGCTCACTGGCAAGCTCTATTAGTGGTGTCATATTGTCGTTGTAAAATTGCATGGGGGGTTTTTGTAGGTTTTGTCCTAGGTTTGTTTAATAATGAGTGGCATAGCATGTAAAATTCTTTCACAAGGATGAGAGTGAATCTGCAAAAGAGTCTGAATACTGATATTGTCAGCAGGCTCCCCTTGAACTTTTCTTAACCGTGCTACAGTTCATCCTAAGTTATTGGATGTGATATAATAGCAACCGAGCGAGACCGACTGGTGTTAGATCACTGATTAGACTGCGTGAGTGATTTCTGACTTCTAGAATTAATCTTTTCTCCAGTTAAGCCACTCGTTTGCAACCTGAAACTCGTTTGACAATAGGCGTGCTAGTGTTAGCGCTTATTTCACAGACTCTTCAGTCCGTAGATCCCTTGGGGAGCTACATGATCACAACTTGAAGAAACACTGGAATTCATGAACTCATGTTCTGTCCTTAAAAATTGTGCTGTTTACTATCAATTTTTTTAAAAACACACCCTGTGTGACTAATTCTACTTGAATCTCAGCGGAATTGGATTATTTTACTGGCTCAACATTTGTATATATTTCAACTTGCATACAAATAGGAATGATAGGACTTCAGTTTTTGCTAGATCTTCCTGTGACTTTCTGTTAATTAGTTTGACATACTTCCTGAGAAGTTAACTATTCAGTTAAAAAAAAAAAAAGTTAAAAAGCTGAATATGTAGGTCAGGTTAATTTGCAGAGTGCATCTGAGGTCTCTCCACGTTAATAAAGAAGGAGAAATAAAACTTTAAAGAGAGTAATAAATAGACTTTTGAAACTTTCATGAAGAGAATAATGCTGTTTTGAAACCTCAGACTGAAATTGCTGTCGAGTGCCGCTGATGTTACATACAACCCAGGCAAAGGAAAATGCTGTTAGCTGGAGGAACTTCATAAACTGCAGAAGGGTTTAATAGGGCTTTTTGTGAGTGAGGGATCTTCTGTGCTTGCAGCTGGGGCACGAGTTGTCTTTTAGGGTGGTGCTTTCTTAAATCCTTCCCGATGACAGCATGTCTCCAGCTGGGAGAGTTCGAATACAGCTGTAGGCTCTCGGTGATCCCAGATGTCCAGAGCTGCTGGGTGCAGCCTCGGGGCAAGGTCGATGAACTTGCTATGTGCTGTTACCACTCTGGTAAATCACTTCCCAGCATTTGCTTTTTATAAATTGCGCTGGTTTGTTGATATGTCCAAACATTTTTATCGGGCAGAGGAATAATGGGATTTATATAGATTTTTAATGACGTTTGAAACTTGCTAATTAAGTAACACTGCGAGACATCGCTACATGGGGTGGGTTGGAAGAACATTTAGGAGACCTGAGGGTTGTTCAGCTGTCCTCATCTAGCTGCTGGCCAAAAAGATTGGGCAGCAGCTGCCTCAGTCGCTTGTCATCCCCCTCTCCTGGCTGCCAGTTGTCAGTCCTCTCTCCTTAACCTATTTCATCTCAAAGGAACTTTGTCTATTCAAAGTCTTAAGCGGTCATAATAGGGCTCGACGTGGTGATTTGTGAAGCACTGATGCTCTTAGATTACCTTTAACAAACTTAGACACTTTTCAGTTGAAATGTGAACTTCTCTTCCATGCGGTGTTAAGAGACTTGTGTATTTTAGCTGTCCAGCACACAGTCTTCCCAGTAAGTTTAGCTGTACTGGGCATACATGCCATGTCAGTTATTTCCCTGTGTTTCTTTTAGTTTTGCTACTAGAATTACTAGTGAGTAAGCTGAAGGATATGCTACATCAGCGGCTTCTTCCAGATTCAGATCTCAAAGGGGTTGCGTCTGCTCTACGTGGTTTTGAGTGCTGGTGCAGTGCATCTTTGGCATCAAAGAATTCAGTATGGGCTAAAAAGTTGGACAAGTGTTTGGCTGTAACACACTGGCCTGCCAACTGTCAAGCTCATCGAAAATGTTTGGGATATTTAAGCGTATGCTCAGTGCATCTTCAGGGTTTTCCCTTTAAATCCTGTGATCTGTCCTGTCAGGGTTTTCCTATGCCTAACTACTTCCCACATCTCTAAGAAGGACTATTTCTCTCATGGATCTCTTCATTGTTACTTCTTTCCATGTTCTTCATCAATTTGACATCTCTAGGTAGCATGAGCATGCAGAGGATGTATATTTATGTAGTCATCCCAGATCTCTCTTTCAGTCTCAGTCAATCTGTTAGACATAATGTCTCAAGGTTGCTTACTTCCAAGCTATATTTGGAAGAAGCAAGAAAAGTATGCGTAATGGTTACTTGGGAAGACAAACGCCATCACTCCAAACATCCCCCCTTCCTTCTTCTTCCCCAGCTTTATATACTGAGCATGACGTCATATGGTATGGAATAGCCCTTTGGGCAGTTTGGATCAACTGTCCTGGCTGTGTCCCCTCCCAGCTTCTTCTGCACCTGGCAGAGCAGGGGAAGCTGAAAAGTCCTTGACCAGTGCAGCAACAACTAAAACATCTCTGTATTATCAACACTGTCTTCAGCACAAATCCAAACCATAGCCCCATACCAGCCACTATAAAGAAAATTAACTCTATCTCAGCTGAAACCAGGACAGTATCCACCCCTTATTCCATACCATTTACGTCATGCTCAGGTCTCACACGATCCAACACATTCTCATTACCCACCGTCAGCCTTCCCATCCTTTGATATAATACACACATATCATTCCCTTAGTCTATGGACCACCCCTACAAAATATTTGTAAAATGTCCATAAATGTCCACAAAATGTCCACTGAGTTCATTTAGTCCATGACTTTGGGCTTCATCTCTTACGGTTGTTACTCAGGACAGGAGAGGTGGTGTGTTGCTTGGAGTTATCGGGGACCAAAGCCAGCTCAGGTCAGGTCACTGCTGCACTTGCACTGCTTCTTGTAAGGCTTCTCCTCCATTTGTTCAGGTGTTTCTGGCTGTAGTAATTCCTATAACATGCAACTCAAATCATGGGTTACAACAATTTAAAGGTATATCCATTACAATGTCCACCCCTGGTCCTTTTGGGCCAGGTTATAGGGTTTAACATTGCAATAAACTCCTCCCCTTGCTCCTAGCCTGGCTAGCAACAAGGGGTTCCTGCTATAGTAATTCCCACAACATGCAACTCAAATCTCGGGATACAACAATTTAAAGGTATTTCCATTACAATCTCCACCCCTGGTCCCTTTGGACCAGACCATCAGGTTTAACATTGCAATGAAGTCCTCCCCTTGCCCCTGCTCCAGCTTGAACTTATCCACAGAATGTAGTACCTTCAGAAGTAAACTTGCTCCAACATGGCCTCATGAACAGCCACTGATGCTTCGAGGTGTACCTGCTGCAGCATGGACTTCATCCACAGCCACAGATGCTTCGAGGTGCACCTTATCCAGTGTGGACTTATCCTTGGGCCACAATCCCTTCAGAGGTATACCTGCTGTGGCACAGACATAACCATGGCCACAGACGTTTCAAGATATACCTGCTCTGGCATGGGCTTATCCGTGGGCACAGATGCTTCGGGGTGTCCTGCTCCCACGTGGATTCATCCACAGTCCCTTTGACTCGAGTTCACAGCAGAGTTCCAGCCTGTCCCGTACAGCAGCACAGAAGCAGCAGCGATGCCCTGGCCATCTGCAGCCCAGGCGCATGGCCATTGCTGTTATCAAAATGTTCCCAGGCACGGCAGAGTCGGATGATAAGCAGTTCAGCAGTACAGCAAGCAGTGAAAGCAAAAAGCAGCCACTAACGAGCCCTAGACTGTAATATACAGTAAGGCAAGCAAGCCTATGGCAAGCACAGAAGCCTGCTGATTAATAGCTAAACAGCAATAACAGCTATAAATTCTATCTGGCACATTCCAATCAAATCTGTCATTATCTCAAACCCTTCGGGCCCCACGTTGGGCACCAAAAAGGACTGTCGTGGTTTAGCCCCAGCCGGCAGCTAAGCACCACGCAGCCACTCGCTCACTCCCCCTCGGTGGGATGGGGGAGAGAATCGGAAGAGCAAAAGTAAGAAAACTTGAGGGTTGAGATAAAAACAGTTTAATAGGTAAAGCAAAAGCCACGCACGCAAGCAAAGCAAGGAATTCATTCACTACTTCCCATGGGCAAGCAGGTGTTCAGCCATCTCCAGGAAAGCAGGGCTCCAGCACGCGTAACGGTTACTTGGGAAGACAAACGCCATCACTCCAAACCTCCCCCCCTTCCTTCTTCTTCCCCAGCTTTATATACTGAGCATGACGTCATATGGTATGGAATAGCCCTTTGGGCAGTTTGGATCAACTGTCCTGGCTGTGCCCCCTCCCAGCTTCTTCTGCACCTGGCAGAGCACGGGAAGCTGAAAAGTCCTTGCCCAGTGCAGCAACAACTAAAACATCTCTGTATTATCAACACTGTCTTCAGCACAAATCCAAACCATAGCCCCATACCAGCCACTATAAAGAAAATTAACTCTGTCTCAGCTGAAACCAGGACAATTCATTACTCTTTCATGTATCCTTTGCCTCTTCCTATTATTTTTTCATAGCACTGCAGCTTGTAACTTCAGTTTTCTTTACAGCTTTCTCTTGTTCCATGCAGGTTTTTCTCTCCTGCTTGCTTCTTTTCAGTTCTGTCTACCTATGCTAAATTCATTTAGCAAATGCGTTACCAGTGCGTAAAGTATGTTTGTTAACAAATTAGACTCTAAACTTTGTCAGTTTGGGTTCTTTTTTGCAGAAAGTCTGTTTCAGCAGACTCGGGTTAATTAGTCTTTTCTAATTTGTCCAAACTCATTATATGCCTTTATTCTGTTAGAAATGCTGGTGACAGAAAAGAAAACCAGACCCCAAAGCGTCGTTCCAACTCTGCCAGTCCCAGTCCTAGACGTTCGAGGGTTGCAGGCTCTGGATATGTTCTTCGCCGATCACGATCGAGATCCAGGAGCCCTGGCCACTTCAGGCCAGCAAGGCCAAGAAGTCGAAGCCCACGGCAGATGCGACGACGTAGCCCCAGACACAGGTCAAGGTCGCCGCAGCGGTCGAGAAATCCACTGAGAACTAGTCCGCGACCTCAGAGATCTTCCAGTAATGATTGGTCATCAAGGAGGTCAACCCGATCTCAAGGTAAAGGGTGGATACACACTGCCAAATTGAAACTTCCTTTAATTTCAGGAAAACGGAGTTGATTTCAAGAGGTTTATCTGTCCAGGTGTCACCTAGGCGTTTTTCGTAGCAGAATTCTGTTTTTAAAAACAACTTTTCCTTTTGCTGTTGCTTTGTGAGAAGTATGCTTAGAAGAAAATGGGCATCCTGAAAGGTCTGAAGTCTTCCTTACCTAGTGTCGGGAATTGGTGAATCGTAGCAAATCACTGCTGAACAAGTATCTGTTCCAAGTGTGCTCAGTTTTTAAACCAGTAAGGGTAGTCAGGAATTGAAAACAACTGAAGGTTCTTCTTCCTTCAGCATCAAAAAAGTCGTTCTAGGATAGATGAGGAGAAAGAAAACGTGATGCTCAGAAACCGCGTTGGATGGAGGTGCAGTTTGCAAGGAAAGCATAGTATTCTGAAATAATTTTGTTGAGATAGGAGCGTGGTATGTGAAAGGCTTTCAATGAAACGTCCTTTGTAACAGTGAAGTTGGTTGCACCATTTTGTGACTCTCCGTTCAGCTTACTTCCTCCGGTTTGCAGTTTTAGGAAAGTTTATCTAAACTTGGTCAGTTCCATGTAGTTCATTTTGAGCTTGGTCTCTGGCTGAAATACCAGTTTGTTTGGAGTTTTTGTTTCTTTTTAAATTCTGAAGAGAAAAAAATATAGGAATTTTAAAAGGTTGATTTTTTTTTTCTTTGATCTGTGTACTGTGGCTCTGTTGTTTGTATGCTTTCGGAAAATTTAGAGGTACTGAGCTCTTGTGGGAAAGAAGTCGAGGTGAGAAGTTGTGAAGGGACAGGCAGGTTCAGAGAGATCTTAAGGGTAAAATGCAAGCCACTTTAATGTAGAAGAATTAGGGGAAGAGGCAATTAATATAAAATTTTCCCCAGAAAGAAAGCATACAGGACATTAATTTTGTATGAGATTGTTAAAGGATAATTTACAACATCAGTCTGTAGGACAAAGAGCAGGACAGAGAAGGATACAGAATTTAGCAGAAGGCATCAAGGTAGTAAGTGCTGCTGTGCGTTGGTATGTGAGAGGAGGATCAAAGTCTGGAAAACTTCTTTTCCTTTCTTACATTCCCTGACATACAAAAATAAACGATGGTTCTTTTGCTCCAGCCGTTGGGATTTTTGTAGGTATCATTGCCAGTGTCACATTGTCAGTCTAACTAAAAATGTTGTTACACCACAGCACAGTGCAAATAGTCCAGAGGTTTATTATTATTTATAGGTCATGTCTGCTAGAGTGTAATTAAGATTCTCTGACTTCAGCAAGTCTCAAGATTGAATCAGGAGTGGGTGGTGAGACTGAAACTGTAGAAAACTGGACAGCAATATATGTAAGTTTTCTTTTAAAAACAAACAAACAAAACCCAGCTTGTTTTCCCTTCCGCTCACAGACAGAAAGGCAGCTCTGGAGGCAGTAGTGAAAAGTTTGGGACCTGGCTTTGTAGCAGAGTTCAATAAACATAAGTCACTTCAAGCAGCTGGGCAAGGATCTTCGGGATCGGGAAAATCACCGCCCTCTCATGGATCCTTAGGGAAGATGCCTGGAAATCTGAAGAAGCCACTGAAAACAAGTGTTTCTCCAAAGACTTTGAAGAAAGAGGTGCCTTCTTTGCCTGGGTCAAGTTCTTCATCTCCTGAAACTGATGATATACCCCAAAGCAAAGAAATGGAAGAGGATGAGGAAGACTTATCCACAGGCACCAATGGGCCTCGTCCTACTCCTTATAATAGGGTGAATTTCTTAATGTTTTTCTCTGTGATTTTAAGAATGCGGTTAGTATCTCATTTCAGGGGGATCGCCTGTGGAAAGATTAACTGTTCTGTTTGCTGATTCTGTGCAGTAGACACTGCCATCTTCGTGCAAAGAGTTGCTGGCTGCAAGTAAGCGTGGCAATTCACACAGCAAGGATTTTTTAACAGATGGGAGGCAAAACCTCTGTAGCACTTTCCAGCAGCAGAAAGAAATGTCCATTAAATTTGGGTCCTTGTTCTACTGGGCACTTGTTTGTATGGAGCATGAGTGATGAGCTCTGTTTGGAGGAACTTACTGTGTAAATAAAAGTAATGGATAGGAGGCAAAAAGTCTTCATTTTGCCCTCAAGCAAAAAAGACAAGGCAGAGATATTTACTACTCTTGCTGTGAAAAGGATCTTAAGCCAGTGTTGTCTTAGTCCCTCATAGAATCATTAAGGTTGGAAGAGACCTCTGAGATCATCTAGTCCAACCATCACCCCAACACCTCCATGCCTAGTAAACCATGTCCTGAAGTGCCACATCTGCACCTTTTTTGAACTCCTCCAGGGATGGTGACTCCACCACCTCTCTGGGCAGCCTGTTCCAATGCTTGACAACCCTTTCAGTAAAGAAATTTTTCCTAATATCCAGTCTAAACCTCCCCTGGCGCAACTTGAGGCCATTTCCTCTCGTCCCATCACTTGTTACCTGGGAGAAGAGACCGACCCCACCTCTCTACCCCCTCCTTTCAGGCAGTTGTAGAGAGCGATGAGGTCTCCCCTCAGCCTCCTTTTCTCCAGGCTGAACAACCCCAGGTCCCTCAGCCGCTCCCCATCAGCCTTGTGCTCCAGACCCTTCCCCAGCTCCGTTGCCCTTCTCTGGACACGCTCCAGCCCCTCAATGTCTCTCTTGTCGTGAGGGGCCCAAAACTGAACACGGTATTCGAGGTGCGGCCTCACCAGTGCTGAGTACAGGGGGACAATCACTTCCTCATACTGACTGTTGGGATCTCTTAGAAACACTGCCCATAAACCAGATTTGTGTTAGGTTACTATCGGATAGTTGCGGTACATACAGTCGTCCTTGGTAGTTTATCGCCTCTGAATGATAAGCAAAGGGAATGGTGCCGAGTGCTGTTGAAAGCTCATAGATAGTATTGAAAGGCAAGTGGTGGAATTGTGCAGCTCCTCACTCATACAGACCAGATAACTGGAATTATCTAGATCTATAGTACCTGCTAAAACCAAAAAGGTTGTATTGTGTTACTTGGTAATCCTATGCCACGTCTTCTAATAACTGAAGATTGAGACGGAGTCGCAGAACAGCAAAATTGTGGCTCTGTCCTTGTGTTAAAAAGCAAAAAAACTCAAAATACCACGGTGAACTAAGCCATCTGTCTACTTCAAAGTAATTTTTATTACAGATTCTTTTTTCTTCCTTTTACTGGACTTGACTTAGAAAGTGTTTATTTAATTCTGTTTTCAATTTGTAGCTGCTGAGAGAGGAATTGCTGAGCTGTGGAACAGTCCTTCAAATATCTGATTTACCAGATGATGGCTTTTCAGATCAAGATATTAAAAAAATTGTTCAGCCATTTGGCAAAGTTAGTGATCTCCTTGTACTTCGCTCTAGAAATGAGGTAAGTTTTCCTGTAGAAAGTTTTTGTGTCAGAATGCAAAAGAAATTGTCAAGCAATGAACAAGTGTAATGTTTGGATCCTCAGCTGAACGTAGGATAAAGCTTCCTGAACAGTTTGTCATTAAAGATCACATATGTAATCTTGGGATCTTCACTTTATAAATTGAGTCTTGCTTGCTACCCAAGTCTGAAATGTTAGAGGAAGTAGGATGCTTTTTGTGTAATACTGAAATCCAGACTTTTTCGTCAAGCTCCATGTGAACGTAGAGAGAGAAGTACACGCAGTTCTGTCGTGAGCAGATTTGCTAAGGAAAAATTGCAGTGAATTGTATCTTGTGTCTGTAATATAAATAAAGACTGAAAGTGCCATTTATTTTAGGCCTTCTTGGAAATGAACTACAAAGAAGCCGTGATAGCAGCTGTGAAATACGGTGAAACTGTGCCAGTGCTGGTCAATGGGAAACGGGTGAAAATAAGTGTAGCGGAAAAGCCAAAAGCCTCTCCTGGCCAGGTGAGCAGCCTGGTGGTGAGCAACGTGATCATTTGTGTGTAGCTCGGCGTTTTGCTCCAAAACGTGGTGTTCTCCCGAAAAATAGATTTAGTAGTTTTAATATATTTTTAATTTCCTTTTCACAAAAAGCAGTCTAAAATAAATATGCAAATGCACTTCCTAATTCCAATCCTCCATTTTTCTTGGTTAAATCTGATGTTGGTGAATAGTGTCAGTTTAACAAACAGTGAAAGATACAACCTATATGAATATATATACTTAATTACTATTAATAATTATTAATATTATTTTATATGTGTGTATATATATACATTTATAAATAAAGTATAAATGATGCAGTAAAAGTTTTTCTTTCTGTCCGTTCCAGGCCAAAATGAATATAAAAAAACGGGCTCAGAGTATTAAAAAAGTTGTGCCAAGTGCAAAGTAAGTGTTGCCATTACATGCGTTACTGTTAGTTATAACCACTGGAAACCAAATGGGTTCCTATCTGTTTGGTTTCTTGTGTTTTACTGTTTTGGAGCTTTTTTAGCTGTTTTAATATTCATTAATTGTCTTTAAAACTGATTTTTCTTTATTTTTTTTCCCTCATACTAGAAAAGATCAGACCACCACCACTAAGATAACTAAATCTGTTACAGGTAAGGTTGTGGTTACCTTTTATGTGATGATACCTCTGTTATTGCCTGCCCTCTTTGTTCCCATGTCTTTGTTTTTGTGTGAGTGCTTTTCGGAATAGTGACTGAAAGCAAGTTCAGAGAGCCACAAGAAAACGTCTAGCTTATGCTTCCAGATGTCTGCCTTTTCATGCGACCCTATCTTTCTTTTGTTAAAAAGAACCACAAAAACCAACCCTCAAGTAGCAATAAAAACCCCCACCTTGACCTGTGCTTCTGTTCTGTGATTTTAAATGTTCACCCCATCTGTTGAAGATAAGTGTGGCACTTTGGGCTCCATACATTAGTGTAATTCTTCAAGTAGACTTTAAGCCTAACGTATAACGTATTTAACATTCTCTTTCACGGTTAGTGCTAGTGCTTCCCAGCATCTTATGTTCCTTGTAAGTTCCAAATGCTTTTAAATTTCTGCTGTGGTCTTCTATTGATCCTGACAGAAATTATTTCAATTATTCTTATTACTTGGTCTGGCAGAAAAACTTGTATGTCGTGCTGTTAGAGAAGAACTTTTTTTTTTAGTACTTCAGTGAAAACAGGACAAACTGCAGTAAACACATCACAAGCAAATGAAACTTTACAAACATTTGGTATTATTAAGACATTGGAAATAACAGCCATACCATTTTTTGTTGCTTGTTTTATTGGCTTTTGTGAGCAATTTTTCTGAGCAAAGGCAAGGACCAGATGTTACTTGGATGGGAAATTGTGCTCTTTAAACGTGTATTTGTCTTGATTCATTCGTTAGTGTGGTCACTTCTGAATCCCGTTTCCAGAATGGAATTAAGGTTCATGTAACAGTGCGTTTCAGAGCTGCCTCCCAGATGGAAACTGTGAATTGTTTACAGCCATTTAAGAGAAAGAGAACACAAACTTTTTTGCAGGAGCGAGGTTTTGTCACCGGAATCCTAAACAAATTCACATAAGATACTCATGGCTTTCATTCAGTAGTTTGTTGGAATTAACTTACGTTTGAGGTTTAGGGGTTTTTTTGGTCATATCAGTTGAATTTTTGTAGATTAAACTGTTTTTGTATGTATTTTTATACTCTTACTTCACAAATGTAAGACTTAAATAAGCATTTCTACTGACTCACTTGGTTTTGGATATTTTACGTAGGTAAAAAAGAAAGGACTAAGAAATCAACAATGACAGGAGATAGTAAAATTAAGAAAACTTCAAATACTGCAGGTAAGACAAATGAGAACTTTTCCTTTTTACCTGGAAAATGCAGGCAGGTGCTTTTCTGTCCCCCTACCCGCCCCCCCCTTCCCAGAGCAGATATTTAAGGTCGCGAGTCCAAGCGCTTCACACCTTCTACTGGGCTTACCCATGTAGTAGATCGTTAGATAGGCAAGCACCCTTCTTGCTCCTTGTGACCTGGCTAATGCAGTGATAATTAGTGCTGTGTGTAGAGCTAGAACAGCGAAGAACAGGGGAAAGGAGATGAGTTTGGGGAAGCAGGCCCTTTCACATAACCACAGGCATACACTTGTTTTGCAAAGCTTTTCCTCTGTGTACCTTTTCTGCCCATTTGTAACGAGGAGCAGGAATTTATGTGATGGGAGGTCTCTGAATATCTGGCAGAAAAATTTATAGTGTCGTTCATACTTCTTTTGCTAATTGATTAGTTTAATATATTCGAAATGAAGAATGCTTTTTTCTGCTGTTACCTACCAGCAAAATCTATAGATGAAGACCTTCAGATCTCAACAGAAGCCGAAATGGAAGTTGGGGAAACGAAGCTGTCAGACCCAAAGAACGTTGCAGAAGGGGACAGAGTTACAGAGCCTGTGAAGACAGCAGAGGCTCAGTGCAAAGGAGTGACTAACCCTGCACCTGTACTAGGTAATGCTGAATTGATAACGTCATTTTTAAGTTACTTTGCTGGTTGTAAGTTATGTGAAGTTTAACATTGTGATGTCTTCTCGAACGTATTTTTTTAGAGAAACTTGCGCTGATGCCTCAAGTGGCGGTGTTGGACTTGGATGAGCTTAAGGAAGCTTTAACTGATCAAGGTAAATTGCAAACTGACGGGGTTTTTTCTCATTTCTGTCCTAAACCTCTCTGCTATTGTGAACTAAATGAGAACACTTTGGAGGCCAGGAAATTAAGATGACCCAGGATATCAGAAAAGAAAATCTGTTAAAATAGATTCACGGACAAACGTAGGACAGGAGTTCATCGTGATGACTGAAGTGGCTAAAAACACCCAGGGTTTACATCTTTCAGCGGACATAATATTTTTACCTAGACCTTTTCAGTGTGACATGGGGACTTTTATTTACAGCTCATTAGAGCGAAGGATTCAGGCTTTCTGTACGTTCTGTTTACAGCTCCACCACTAATTCTTTTAATCTCAGTGCTTTGCGTTGCCTGCTAGAGCTGATTGACTAGATGCTATTTTCCCCATATTTTATAACAGAATAGAATAGAATAGAATAGAATAGAATAGAATAGAATAGAATAGAATAGAATAGAATAGAATGGACTATCTCCGTTGGAAGGGACCTACAATGATCATCTGGTCCAAGTGCCTGACCAAGCGAAAGCATGTTGTTAAGGGCATTGTCCAAATGCCTCTTAAACGCTGACAGGCTTGGGGCATTGACCACCTCTCCAGGAAGCCCGTCCCAGTGCTTGACCACCCTCTTGGTAAAGAAATGCTTCCTGATGTCCAGTCTGAACTTCCCCTGGCGCAGCTTTGAACCGTTCCTGCGTGTCCTATCACTGGATCCCAGGGAGAAGAGCTCAGCACCTCCCGCTCCACGTCCCCTCCTCAGGAAGCTGTAGAGAGCAATGAGGTCGCTCCTCAGCCTCCTTCTCTCCAAACGAGACAAACCCAGAGTCCTCAGCTGCTCCTCAGAGGCCATGCCTTCCAGCCCTGTCCCCAGCTTTGTTGCCCTCCTCTGGACGCATTCAAGGACCTTCACATCCGTCTTAAATGGTGGGGCCCAGAGCTGTACACAGTACTCGAGGTGAGGCCGCACCACGGCTGAATACAGCGGGATAATCCCCCGTCTTGACCGGCTGGTCGGGCTGTGTTTGATGGACCCCGGGACGCGGTTTGCCCTCTCGGCTGCCAGGGCACACTGTTGGCTCATACTGAGCCTGCTGCTGACCAGCACCCCCAGATCCCTTTCTGCAGGGCTGCTCTCCAGCCACTCCTCTCCCAATTTCTACTTGTGCCTGGTGTTACTCCGTCCTAGGTGCAGAATCCGACATTTCGACTTGTTCGATTTCATCCCATTAATCACCGCCCGGTGCTCCAGTCTCTCTAGATCCCTCTGCAAGGCCTGTCCCTCAAGAGAGTCAACAGCACCTCCCATTTTCATATCATCAGCACACTTGCTAATGGTGCATTCAACTCCTGCATCCAGATCGTTGATAAATGTATTGAACAGCACTAGCCTGAGGATTGAGCCCTGAGGAACACCACTGGTGACCCGTTGCCAGCCAGATGTAGCCCCATTCCCTGCAATCCTTTGAGCCCCGCTCTTCGGCCAGTTCTTCACCCAGTGTGGCGTGAACCCACTCACCCCACGGCTGGACAGCTTGTCCAGAAGGATGCTGTGAGGGACAGTATCCAAAGCCTTACCAAAATCCAGAAAAACTCCATCCACCGCCTTCCCTTTGTCCACAGGGCGGGTGATCTTATCCTAGAAGGATATCAGCTTGGTTAAACAGGACTTTCCCTGTGTGAACCCACGTTGACTGTGCCTGATGATTGCATTAGTCTTTAAATGCCTTTTAGTAGTACCCAGTATAATCTTCTCCGTAATTTTTCCGGGAACTGAGGTTAGACTCACAGGTCTGTAGTTCCCAGGGTCTTCCCGCACGCCCGTTTTGTGGATTGGAATAACGTTGGCTAGCTTCCAGTCAGCGGGGACCTCCCCAGGCTGCCGAGACCTGTGGGAGATGATAGAGAGGGCTCTGGCCATAACATCTGCCAGCTCCTTCAGTACTGCGGGATGCATCCCATCAGGCCCCATGGACTTGTGAACATTCAGCTGATACAGCTGTATTAATAACAGACTGATTAATAACCGACTTTGTTTTAAACGTAGCGTAGTGTATATTAATTCTCAGTTACTATGCATAGAGAGATTGGGCAACAGGTTTGCTGAACCTGCCAGAGGTGGATATTAACATTTTACAGGAGAAGCGATACTCCTTTACCTGCGCTTGCCTATCCTGTGTGATCGCTCTTTTCCTGTTTCCTGCTGTCTGTATTTTTCTGAGCCTCTCGCGTATCACTGTGAACTCGTCCCAGGAAAAAGAAAGAAAAAGAAAGATTGTGTGGACACGTGCTAGGTGCCTGTATAGACCCACCGTGCCCACAAGAAAGTCTTGTGGTTGTGATTGTTCAACTGATCAGGCCTTAATGTCAGCAAAGTGCTTGCATGTTAATTAAGGGATTTTAATTCTTATTTTTTTTTATTCCTACTTAAACCCATTCTTTCCGGAAGCATTTATATAACATTGTATGCGTCTCACCAATGTAATTTGTCGCTGTAAGTTAAATGAAGGAATATTTAATTTTTCACAATGACAGTGGTGATAAAATGTAATACAAGAAGTTCTTAAAGCTCTGCAGTATTTAAAGAACTCTGAACTGGTTAACTACCCCACCCCTTTTTTTTAGAAGCTACAAGAGCGACTACAAAGAGTGAAGAGTCAACAGAACCAGCTAGCAAGGTCAGTCTAAAGGTGCTGGAATCTGTGGAAGTTGTAAGTATGCACTTGGTGCCATTTCCAAGTGTTGGTGTGCTGTCTGAACACCTCCAGTTTCAGTCCCCTGCCTCTTAATTTCTTGTGAGAAATAGTGAATGGTTTATTTTCTCCTTGCTGTTTGTGATTTGATAGACATCTACCATTTCACTCTCTGGCTTTTTATTTTTTCCGCGGAGTTTGTTAGTCCCGTCTGTCCTCGGACCATCTATATTGCCCTACTGTGGGTTTCTTCTCTTCAGATGCAGCATTTGCACATCCAGTCCTGCAGTATTTGATGTGAGGACATGTCACAGATACAAAGTAGTGGCATAATTATGGGGGGGTTTGGTTTGAATTTTTGATGAGGTAGCATGAGAGAAACTAAGGTTTGTGCGGAGTTAGCTTAGATGTAGATACATCCCCAATTAAGCAGTAATTAAGGTGGTTCCATGACATAATTAGAGCAACGGGTTTGCTTTGCTACTAAATCCTAAAAAGGCTTAAATGATCTTTGGTTTTGACGTAATTGCAAGTATTATAACGTGCTTCTAAGGAAGTGCTTCATTCAGTTTAATGGTGGTTTTACACAGTAAAAATAAATGCTTCCTTTAGTAATACAGCAGTTTTGATTTAGAGTTGAAGAAATATCACTAATACTTACTTTCATTTGATTACAGGAACTTGATGATACATGTGTGGTTCTTATTTCAAACTTGCCTGAGAAAGGATATTCTGTTGAGGAAGTTTCCAACCTAGCAAAGCCATTTGGAGGACTGAAGGATGTCCTAATTTTATCATCTCATAAAAAGGTATTCTAATTGGTATTTAGTGGTGTTTCTACCTAGAGAAGCGGCAAATGTGTTTTTAACAAATGCAAATGTGATAATTTTGTGTGCTGAGCGTTGATGTGAGATGCTTTTGACTAAATTACAATTTAAAAAAAAAAATGTGTTTCTTTATTTTAAAAGGCATATCTTGAAATAAATAGAAAATCTGCAGATTCCATGGTTAAATTTTACACCTGCTTTCCAATGTCACTGGATGGAAATCAGCTCTGCATCAACATGGTGCCTCAGTATAAGACTATAAAAGATGAAGTAAGTCATAAAATATATTGAAATTCTAGGATATGTGATAACCTTTCAATACAGAGCAGGATTTTGTATTTAGGCTGACTTATACGCTGCCTGTTTACACGTTCTGATGGTGTGTCCTGTTGAGGGCTGATTCTGTTAAATGTCTTCTTGGGTCCTGGTCTTCTGATGAGAGAATAACACAGATGTTGGAAGTGCTGATGCTGTTGATTTTATTAATAAAGCAGAAACTAAAAACTTGTTGGGAGTCAGTGGCTGCCAGTTAGCTGCTGCTAGTGAAGCTATATTTTACAGTTCAAATCTTACAATGTCTTTTCTCTTTATTTTTTAAAGGAAGCAATATTTACTGCTATAATTAAAGATTCTGACCCTAAGGTAAGTTGCTAGCAATCTAACTTTTCCTCCACATGCTACCAAAATACGTTACTTTAAATTGGAATTAGTATCCTTCATCCTGAAATATTAACTAATTGACTTGTTACCTAAGCTTTCTCTTGAATTAAGTGTTTATATATGTTTTCATGGGCGAATGAGCAGGGAATAGACTGAGTAAATGTTCACACAGTTTAGCTCCATGATGCACGAAGTGCAAGGAATTAAACATTTAATAGGAGTCCTTTGAGACCCTCTCCTTCCGGTGTTTTTTTTTCATGTTCTAACAAGCTGCTGGCCACTATAGCGTGGAGAATATGCAGTGTTTGCCTGTCTATAATGCCACCCGTTTCCCAGTGTGGTTTATAGGCGGATATTTTGGTTTAACTATCAAAACTACCTCTGGGCTTTGTTCAGTGTAGTGTGTCTCCCTTATTATCCCTCCTGTTCCTTCACTGCACGGAGTGCACGCTGGCAAGCGATGTACAAAGGATTTTTATGCCGTTGTAGGTAGGCAGAGGTTAATGAAATTACAGCTTTTACGTCTTGCTTCTGTGAAAAACATTTTCAGGATATTCTTGATAGAGGGTCAGTCATTGGGTCTGAGTGTGCCTCTGGGCTTAAACAGTTGGCACAAGAACTTCACGAGGGTGACTTTAAGAACAGCAGTGTCAAAAGGTAATTGTATTTGTTTAAAAAGCGTATTGCAAAGAGCCCTGCCAAAAATAAATCACTTTCCAAGAAACCCCAAGAGGCTTGAATTTTCAGTTGCAAATGCGTCTGGGGGATATCTGCTTTCTCCTTATGATCGTTGTTTGGCACTGACAGACGCATCTGAGTACTCCCTACCAACACCCCTGCTGCCATATCCTACTTACGCTTCTGATCTGCTTGGGGTGCAATATTTACTTTCTGCTCTTGGTAAAGTCATGAATAATGGAAGAAAAACATACCAGAGCTGGAGAGGAGGGGGATCTCTTCCTTGTTGGGAGTGAGTGTTGTGTTTCTAAAAGACCCATGGCTTTCAAGTATTTAAAGATAAGACTTGTTTAAGATTTCAGAAGTCTACTGGTACCTTTGAACTTTGTGTCCCAGGGCCTTTCCCTTTGATACTGCAAAAAATACTTGGTGCCAGGGTTCAGTCTATGGTTCTGCTGGGGCTACGTGGCCGACGGTGGCTTTCCCTTTGCTGCCAGCCCACTCGTACGTTCTGCACCAGAATCCTTCCTGGTCAGAAGAGACTTACTCGTCTCCTTGATAGCCTGTCCCCATGGTGGTGATGGTAACTCCGTTTGAAAACTGAGAAACGCAAGAAATGATATTTGACCGAGGATCTTTATGTTATTACACACTGATCAAGTAAACCAAACTCCAACTTAAAAACCAGGATTGGAGTCTTTTGGATAGGTTTCTATGCCTCGACCAATGTGTAAAATAGATAAGTGTCTGCTTTTCAGGATACCAAATTTTATTTAAACTTCAGCTATATTTTGCAGTGTTCCTAAAGAGACTTTTACTAGTTAAAAAAAAAAAAGATAATTTAAAACGCTCAACTTGATCCTTTTAAGTTTGTTATTCTTTACTGGGAGGTATAGCTTGTTCTTTTGATGTACTGCATAGAAAACTGGAAAATCTGGTGGGAATTTGAAAATGTGAACATTGGGGGGTGTGAGTGCTATTTTTTGGGAAGATCTGAGCGACACAGAAGCTTTCTGTGGGGCTTTTCTGCCCTAGTTCAGTCATTGCTAATAAAGTGCGTTACAAAGTTAAAGCAAGTTTTGTCATCGCTTTTCTTTAGGTAAATACTGAAACGATACATAATCACTTTGTGCATCTTGGGAACTTGCCGGATGATGGATACAGAGAACTTGAAGTAGTTTGTGTGGGACTTCGATTTGGAAAAGTAGATCATTATGTTGTACTGAAGAATAAAAACAAGGTAAATATTTTTTTTTCTATGGTGCAAAGTACCACATTGGGGAAAAAAAATTTAAAAAGCAGTTTTTTCATCTCCCAGTACCAAGAATGTTCTGCTAATGAGAGATCAAAGTTTCTGACTCTTGTCCACTCATCCTGAACGAGAAAATAGTTCGTCTTATTTGCTGGGGACAGTGGGGAAGGAAAAAAAAACAACCAACCAAACCAAACTTTTGGCTGTTATCTAGCCTGAACAATACAAGAACAGTTGGTAAGCTCTGAAAGTAAAGCTGCCCACATGGCTGGAAAAATTAATGTCAGAGGTGTAAGTGGGGGGGAAAATAAGTTCTCATTTTGTAGGAAACGTGAGGAAAAAATTTATTTTGGTATGAGAAGCGAAAATGTCAGAATTGCTGAAATTACTTTTTGTTTTGGGACACTTCAAAATATAGTGACTTGATTTTCAATTTGTTTAATTTTGATATTTTAATTTTTAATGTTGCTGGTTTTGCACTTAACATTGGCTTTTTATTTTATGGACTAGATTTAAGTCACTGTGTGTACATGTATGTTTTAATGATTAAAATGCAGTTGTGCTCCCATTATTATGAGCTAAGTGTCCCGCTGCTAATAAACCATAAAACAGGTGAAGATGCTTTTAAGAAAAAAACAGTATTTTGCTGTAGCCGGAAGGTTGGACACGTGGGTAGGGAAGCTCCAGGCTCCACTCTTTTGTGATGTAGTTCTTTATTTAGTTCTAAAGATAATTCCAAACAGGAGCTACTTCTTCCTTCAGCCTCTCGGAAAGAAGAGACCACTGTTCTCCACATGCCAGAACATAGGATTTAATAAAAAAAATGGTGCTTATAGCTAATGTAAAATGAAGTTGTTGAAACCCTTCAGGAATACTAGATACCATGCTATACCAACTTAATTTATTCAACTTGTTCTTCAGTACAGAAATAAGATGAATTACCAGTTCTTTGAAGCTTGTGCTTATTTCCGGTAGGCAATTCTGCAGCTGGATAGTCCCAAGTCAGCCAGATCGATGTACAGCTTCCTGAAGCAGTACCCGTATAACATGGGTGAGCACACGTTGACCTGTACGTTGTCACCCAATGGAGAGGCTGCTGAGGTAAGCTTGCTTCTTTTCAACCGCGCATTATTTTTGTGGAACAGAACCACCTTTCCAGGAAGAGCAGCTTAATGGTGACAATGTCGGTATTTCCTTCACTGTTTGCTGTCATTGTGGATGAGAGTGAGAACTGTGCCACAGCTGGAGCTGGATCAGCCAGTCTGCGATCTGGGACGTGGCGTAGGTGTGAAAGTTGCTGTTTGTCTTTCTCTTATCTCTTTCTCTATTTTACAAACACATGTACAGTCTCTTCCATCTCCACCGGTGAAAGTATTTCTTAATGAAAGATGAAGAGAAAAAGGAAGAAAGGAGGAAAGCAGCTATTTAGTACTGGTTAGAAGAGGATTGATAATTGAAACTAGTAGAGCTTTTTTCTGATTGAGTTTGATTCATCTTTAGCAGTTCATCTGCTTTAGTCCTCTTGATTCCAGACTCAGTTGCTATTGCAGCACTGGTCTGCGCGCCCACGTCTTCTCTCTTACATGAAATTACCTGCAGTATTGAGCAGCTCCCAGTTTACTTCTGGTGGTTTGCTGAAGGAACAGCAAGCTGCAGCAGCAGAACACCAGAGAGGAAGCAGCTTAGTGCACGTTGCACTGCATAGATAAAGAGCTTCAAGCAAGAAATGCAAACGTGAGCCATGTGCTAATAGTGTTCTGGCTTCCAAAGTGGAGAACGTAAATCCAGATGTGGTGTCAAGATTGAGACCAAAATGTGTATAGGGTTTTTTCTTTTGTTTTGTTGGGGGTTTTTTGTGCTGTGTTTTTATTTTTAAATGATTAGCCATGTAAATTCCACTCTTGGAGCTCTCATCCCTGTGTGTTGCTGTTCGTTTTCGGTGGCATGACTTTGGGATACCATTCTAACAAGAGGCTGTGCCTGGAAGGGCAGGGCATCGTTTTTTCCCCTTCACTTTTATTCATCACAGGGGAAAGTTTAATTTCAGGTGCCTAATGATAACAAGGGCATCAAGTCCATTACTTCAACAGGGAGGAAAAAAAGTCATCCAGACGTGTACTTCTGCTTCCCGTGCTGACAAAGCTGTCGGCATTATTTGCACTGAGCATCGCAATGAATTTTAACTTTTGTTAAAGAACAGGTTGTGTACCAATTGTTGGCCTGTATCACAGTTTGTTCTCTATTGTATTGTCAATTCCTTCTGCTTTACTGAAAAGTGTCCTTATTTATGAAATCTATAGGGTAGCTGTACGGTGTTTAGGATTAATGTTTTTAAAGACACACTGTGTCAGCAGAGATTTTAGGTGTACATTTTCGGTGGGGTTCTCCTGCAGCAGTTGTCGAGTTGCATCTGTGATGGTTTAGAACGTACGACGATACACGAGCCGATGGATTTGGGCACACATTTTTCAAGCAGATTCATCGTGCCCCTTTCCGAGTAAATCAGCAGTTACTGTGCTCGTGCAGAGCCTAGCCTGTGTAAAATCAGCTAGTTTTTTACCTTCCTGCGAGTGTGACCCTTTGAAATGGCTGCAGAGATTTGGTGATCAGCCTGCCTTCCCAGCTCTTCCCACCCTGTCGTTCTGGGCCTTCATCTGTGGCTGAAGGGGCATAGTTTGTTCGTTAGGAGGGACCCTCCCGTTAAGGTTCCTACTAGCCTAGAGTCGATACAATAACACTGAAAATGCTTTTTAATTACATCCTTGATTCAGAGGACTGGTTTAACTTTCCTTATGAACGCTGCATCTCTGCCAGGTGAGCGTAGTGGTGCGGTGCTGTCGGTACGGCTGGCGTAGGGTAGGGTGAGCTGCTGTGCCTCCCTCGGCACCTCTGGTGCAGGACCCACTGCGGGTGAAGTGCTGATAGCTACAGTCCAGCGAGCGTGGGTGCGTAGGATGCTCTTTTTCTCTTCTGCTCGATGCAAGAGCCTGGATTAGATGTTCCAAGAGTTTTTCTCTCTCTCCTCTTCCCCATTGCAGGGATGATTCTCCCCGTTGCTGACTCTCTTTGTACAGGACAAAACATGCTCTTCTTCCGAGCCACTTTATTTTGTATTTCAGTTCATATAGTGAACTTCAGATCATTTTGAAGAACATAATTTATAATTGTGTTTGATGATGTCAGGTGCATTTAAGAGCAATATCTTTTATTAGACTAACTTTGTAGCGGAAGAAAAAACCCAAATCTTCAGGCTTATGAGCTTTTTCTCAAGTCTAGAAAATGTACGCAATTAAGGTCCCTTAGCACTGAAACATAAGCAAAATATCATTCGTTAAAGTGCTCATGCTAAGGAATGTCTGTCAAGGATGCATTGTGGGAACACTGTGATTCAAGTCTGCTTTTTATAGCTGTTCCCTATATCTTGTGTAGCAACAGAATAACGTGCCTTTGTCGCTATAAATGTTTCATCAGAGCAGAGTTCAATGCCAACAAAGAATGGCATTCACACTCTGTTTTCAAAATAATATTTCTTTCCAGCTGCACCCTTTGGGTGATCCAGAGTGCTTGTCTGATTTAGAGAGGTTGACCAGCCAGATAGCGGTAACTGATGCCAGTGGCATAGTAATAGCAGTAATGTAAGTCCTCGCTTCCTCACATTATAGTTTTGTTGCTGTAATTTTACTGATAATGTCTGAATTTAATACTGCTGAAATAACAAAAATAGGGGGAAACTGCTGTAACAGTGAAGGAGGACGTGCAACTGGAACACAGAATCACAGAGCGTGGCTGCAACTGGTATCGTTCCAGTCTTTGTCAATACGACTGTCACAGCTTTTGCACAAATGTTAAAATAAATCTGTGCTTTGGAGATACGCTCCGAAGCTTTATTTTTATCTCTATCTGAGGCGGAGAGAAAAATGCCTGGTCACAGTGATAAGAGGGAAAACTGACTTTTTCCATCTGTCGTTCTTCACTCCGTTTTGAGTCTGTTACCTCGTGTCCATCATCCCGGTTACGTGGCCAGAATCTGGATTATATGCCTAGGTACCATGGGAACATGAAGCTTGTAGCTCCGTTTGCCATAAGCTATTTTCTCTAGAAGCCTTTCATTCAGAAGCTAGTCTGAAGGAGAGATGAAATCATTTTTAATTCATTATACCATGTTCGAAATACTTTTGGCACTTATCTCTGGAATAAATGTTTTTAGAAAGGGAAAATTGAAGGCTTTGGAATTATGTGCGTAAATAAAAGATTAAAGTGAATTCTATGTGCACTGAATTTATCTGATGTTCTTTCTAATAGTGATAGTCTTCAAATTAGTTTGTAGAATGCCTTCAGAAAACAGATAGGGATTTCAACACTGAGTTTTTAAAGGTGTTTTTGATTGCTTGGACCTGTGCTACTGTGATAGCTGCAGAGCTTGCATGCTTTGTGGCTGGTTTTTTTCTTTTTTTCAGAAGACATTATTGCATTTCACGTTTATTCTACGAGTTTATTCTACATAACAGAAAGCAGAAAGGCGTAGTCATCCTACAAGAAATGAATGCTACATTAGCAGGTTTTAAGGAATAGAAACTGGGCTTGAGTTTTCTGTAGATAATTGCTTGACTTGGTATATAATTTGTCTTTAGAAAAGGTGTGCCACTGTTTTCTGTATAATACTTACCCCTTAGGCTAACTGCATTCACCCCGAGCTCTGCAGCAGTTAGCATCCTTGCCAGTGCGGGAAAGAAGGTGCTGGCTGGGAAAAGATGCATTTAACATCCCCCTTCCCCAAATATATCACAGTCTACAAGCTAATTCTGCTCAAAAACATGACAGCTCTGAAGACGAGACGAACACAACAGTGGTGTGCCACGTGTTCCGCCTAGCAAACTTTTAGTAAAATCTCTTACGCTGCCATGCGCTGTCATTTGTCATCTTACGAAATACGCGTTCTGTGGGGAACGGTTTCAGAACACTTTACTGGCATTTGCTCTTTCAGGTGATACATGCCTAATTTGGGTTCGCGGTGTTATTAATTAGCTGGGTTATGCAGATTCTGTGCCGATGCTTCTGAAAGTCATAGACAACTGAACCCTGATTTTTTGCCTTTCAGGCTGAAGTTGTGAAAAAAGAAGCGAAGAAAGAGGAATCAGGCAAAGGAAGGTATGCCTTTCAAGTATTTAAGGGTGGTTTTAATTTATCTATATTGTTCATGGAACGCATATCCAAGGCCGAGCAGATTGCTGAGCCATCTCTCTAACCAAGCTTGATGAGAAGGCCTGCTGTGAGATCCATCAGCTCTTCCCTGCTGTTACTTCTTTGAGCTTTTGTGTGTTCTGTGTGTGCGGGACGTGTAGCGTACTGCTGTAGAGCTGTCACGTTTGTGATTTCTTTGAAATCCGGGGCTTTCGAAGAACGTGGACAAAGGGGGTGAAATCCTGTTTTCTGTGTAGTTCATTGAGTTACTATTGTTCTACTAATCACGGCCAGGATTTTACCACAGGTCCTGGAAAGTGTGTTTGGAAATACATGTGGGTAAGACAATTTTTTGTTGTGTTTAACCGTGAAGTGATAGCTTTATTTCATCCCACAGCGCTTTCCTCTGTCAGAGCACCTGGCTCTATTGTTTCTGTTTCCAAACGCTAAAAATAAACTGAAACTTCCTTGTATAACTTACTAAGATTAACTTCATGCTGTGATACAGGTCCCTTGAATTGATTTAAAAAAAAGTTTAGATGCTCTATTAACATCAGAACCTAGAAATGGGAAATGGTGGTTTTGGTATGTTCCATTTAAAATTGTTTTACGGACATTGCTTGTAGTAAAATTTCTAATTGTGGAGTAACTATTTGTTGGTTTTAGAGTCTTGACTATGTTGTTGTTTGTTTTGTTTTTTTTTTTTTAATAAATGGATAGATCATTATAAGAGTTCTTGTTAAAGATGACTTAAAACACCTTCTGTCACTCAAATCCATATTTCTGGATAAGTTTTATCATTTAAAAAAACCCCAAAACACACAAAACCAAACCAAAACAAAAAAAAAAGCCAAAAAAACCCAAACAAAACTGTGTAATCATGGTCCTAAACTTCAAATTCAAGTAATGCCATTGTACTGTCATGGACTGTTACTATATTTCCAAAACCTGTTTCTTTCAGAAGTCAAGTGAGGCACTCCTAATTCAAGGAAACTTCTACTCAGGCCCTAGGCAATTTTGGAAGCATTTAGTTTCTAAACTGTCTCTGACTGGCACGTTGGCAGACATGCAGGTAGCCTTTTTGATTCCAGACTGGTGGGCTTTAGCTAGCGGTGGTAATTAATCAAAAGAAGCGCTTCTTACGTGAATCCCAGCCACTGCCCAGCATCCTGCTGTGGCTGGTGAACAGATGGGAAAACGGACGTTTTTCCCTACAAATAAAGCTATGCACCTTCTCCTTGTCTGAAGCAACTGTTTTCTCCTCGTAAGCTTTTGTGACCTGACCGGTTATTGAGTTATGTTTTATAAGAAGCAGAAAAATATCTTGTTACATATGGGAAGACCTTGTCGCGTGTTTCTGGGGAGGGAAGGAGTAGCAGAACCTGGGGAGCAGAAGGGACTGCCCTCTTGGTTGTCTGGGATGATGAGGTGATCTTGAAAAGACTCTGGGATGGTTCTGGAAGTTCGGTTGTCGTCCAGCCCGAGTAGGTAGGTCATCTAGCCTTGTGGCTGAGGTGACCGACGTGCTGACGTGAATGCCTCTGCTCTTTTCAAAGATGCTGATGCGTTTTGTTGGGATTTGTTTTCTTCAGCTAAATTAGCTTGAAACTCTTCTTGGCCAGGTTAAGAATCAAGGACTATTCTGCTGCTCCTTTTAATCCTGAGCTGACGTGTAGGAAGCAGGTTGTGTCTCCATCGTGACACAGCCTCTGCGCTGGCATTTCTAGGACTGAACTCTCCAAGCCTTTCCCTCGCTAGCTCAGGCAGCAATGGCTGCGTATGGCAGCCAATGCAGGGACGTGCTGTGCAGAAACCGAGCACCAGCTATTGTTGGTTTCACCCTTTACGCTAACTTCTGTGCAGGAAATCTGTCTTGCAGGTCTACATGCTGTTTCTTTCCCAATGCCTACCAGGTCTTCTAAGCGTTACTTCAAGCACCTTGATGCTTCGTCAGGCTCACTCATTTTTATCTCTGCACGTTACCGCGTCTGCAGAGCTCTCCTTCCACTGCTTCACGGTCTGGTTTGAATCTATCAGTGTATTTTGGAGGCCACCACAATGGTCTTTCTTTGTGGGAGGCACAGAGCGGGTGTTGGCATGAAAGGAGGCATAAAGTCCTGAGGATTCAGAGACTAACGTCTCATTTGAACTGCGTAGAGGATAATACACGTGTGCTACTCGCTGTAAGCTGTGTAGTTAGTGTATGGTTCCAGTGTTCACTGACACTTTTCCATTCCCTGCAAAAAAGGTATAAACAGAGGCCGTGGGGTACAGTTTAGAAAGGCATTAGAGCTTGTGTTTAATTAGGCTTTCTACGCATCGGTGAGAAACCTGGGCTTTCAGAGCTCTGACTGATCCAGGTAATGTTTTGCTACGCAGACACGTGAGGCACAAATCTCGGTGGCCTGTAGGATGCTCAAATAGAAAGTTAACTGAAATAATTTTTGCTTTTGGAACACAATGTTTAATCGATATCAAAATATCTTCTGTGTTGTGACTGAGTAAACTGATACAGCGGCATAAAAAGCAGATCAGCCCTGACTGCTTAGCCACTCATGAGGCACGCTTACCCCAAAACCTTTGCAAGTAACCAGTTTAAATTGATTACAGGTCTGAGACGCCTGTTAGAGATGAGCGTGATGTTGGAATGAGCAAGCTTGCTTTTCTTTCATAAGACTTCAGTTACTGTGAGTTGAGCCGCTCGGGCTCTGAAGGGGATTCCCAGCATTTTGTGGGGCACGGCGGGGAGCACGCACACTCCATCGCTCCTGCGAGCTCTGCCTGCCAAGCCGCAAAATGCTGCCGGCCTGCCGCTTTGCTAGGGGAGGAGTGCCCTCATGGCGTGCTGCAAGTATCCATCTGATACGTAGTCATGACACATTACATCTCTGCCAATTTTAAATTGGTGCTGTGAAAGATTTTGAAGCAGAATTCATATCCCTTCTTCTCTCTCCTCTCGCGTTTTGTTGCAGCAGAGGACAGTGCCCTCGGGTCCGGAGGAAACCTTCGAGATTGGTGTTTTTGTTGTGCTTGCATAGCACAGATGTTAGCTCAGTTTGCCTGTTTTCATCTTTCTGTTGACTCCATGTATTGTGTCTTCGTCTCGTTAACCCTCGCATCTGGCCACTTCAAGACTTAACGTTTTTGTCAGCGCTGAGTTCCATTTGCTCTAGCCTTCCATTTTCTTGCTCACATCATGCTAGGAGTATTACTGAAACGGCAGACTCCTCTGCTCTTTTTTATTTTCATGAGGTTCTATACAAATGTGCACCCTTTCTTCATATACATAGGTTCTGAGAAACGATAGCGCAGGCTGCTCCATTGTGCATAACCACTGATTAATTATGTGTGTTTGCTGCTTTTGTGTTTGTTTCGACACTTAACGAGATTGTCAGCATTGGTATTTCGGCACCTTTCCATCTAGAGATGCGCGAGGTGTTGGGATGCTCGTTTTCTCGAGCTTTGTGGGAAAAGGGGCGCAGACATCTCTAGTTTCAGTGTCTCCCAAGATCATCTACGGAGGATTCTTTCTTTCAGAGAAGGATAATGCACTTACTGTAACTCCAGTTCTCTGAAAAGCGCTATCCTCTGCATTGTCATCTTGGGCTTTGTTATCCTGGGAGCTGACAGTGGGATTAAACAGTGAAAACAGAGCCTGGCCAACAGGAGCCTCTGTGCACGTACTGGGTTCCCTGCTATTGTGCGAGGTCAATGCAATTTAAAACCAAAGCAACCCCTCCCTCCCCCCAAACCTGAACCCCCCAAAATTAACAAACTTCAGACTCCCAGCTACTGGAAGAGTTCTCTAGGTTGGTGACTGCAGAGTCTGCTGTCTTCAAACATAACAAAACTCTGGTAATTCCTTTATACAGGGAGACTGAAGCTTTGTTTTCGCTGTGTATGTGCTTCCACTGTCTGCCTTGCATCAGGGGATCTAAATTTTAGGAGTTCATGCCAGCGCTCGGGTCACAGGGCGCATCCGCAGTGAGTGCTACCTTGAGAGGTCTGACTACAAGTAATGTAATGCGAAGTGTAAGAGGCTTGCGGTACTGAGGTGGATTAAAGAGAAGCATAACACTAATCAGCTATTCGCCTCAATGTTTTTAACCGTTTTAACACTGATAGGCTAGATTTCCAAATGCTAAGCACTAATGCATCAGGAAAGCCCCCACCATTGGCGTCAAGAGGTTACTGGTAACTGTAGAATTCTCAACATAGTTTGATTTCTTCTGTTTTTTTTAAATGCATTTAGCTCTGGCTTGAAAAAATATCCAGAGGGATCAGGAGTGGTGCAAACAGCAGCTGCTAATCCTCGAGTAGAGCCTAGTGTGGCAAAGAAAGAACCCATTTCCATCTCTAATGTCAAAGACGAGATGTCAGCAGTACAGATAGAGCCCTCTGAGTCCCATCTTGAAAGAGCAGTAAGGGAGTCTGCTCCAAGACTGGCAGAAACGTCTGTGGAGAAAGTGGGCGCTGGAGTTGAAGCTGCTGCGGCATCTATCAAATCCGCTGCTACCGAATCATCTGAAGCCAAGTCAGAAGAGGTGCTGCTGCCGCCTTCCAGCGCGGAGAAAGAAGAGGCAGTCAAAGATAATACTGAACCACAGTTGTTTGAATCGGCTGTTGTATCCGCATCAGAGAAGGAGATTAAAGAGAAAGATGAAGAGTTGTCTGCTCCTGCCATTGAACGACCAGAAGAATTGTCCGATGCGGGCAAGGCTGAAGACGTGCCATCAGACCGTGCTGTGAAGCTGGCAGCAGGGGATATGACAGGGGCCGTCCCTGAAGCGGTTCCCCCTGATCCTGATGCAGCTTCAGTGGGGATGGTGTCATCTGTTGTCACGCAGACAAACAAGTTGGATGCTCCTGAAAAAAATACCGTTTCTGATGCTGTGAAAACTGAACATAAAATGTCTGTAACTCCAATAACAGGGAAGAAACCTGTACTTAAAACCGCGGTGGCCGTGGAGAAGAAACTGGATGTAGCTGGAGCAGACACAGAGGTGAAACGAGAAGAGTCTGCGCTCAAAGTTGGAAGAGCTGCGGAGGGGAACCCTGAAAAACTTTTGATCAAGACTGGGGCAGAGACAGAGAAGAAACTTGAAAAATCTGTGACCAAGGTTGGGGCTGCTATGGAAGATGCTGCCAACGCTGTCAACGAGAACAACGAGGGAAGTTTAATCAAAGCCCATCAAAAGAAAGGGACAGGACCAGCAAAAACTGATGAAACCCACAAAGCAGTTACGTTAAACTCCTCTCTGTCTGTCAAGGAATCTTCCTCTGTTGGTAAAACGATTTTAAAGGCAGTGGTGTCTCTTCTGGATATATCAAAGTCAAGGGTTCCAGTACGGAGAAATGAGCCTTCCCTGTGTAAAGGAGGGGAGCAGAAAGCTCCCTCGAAGCCTGAGACCCGAGGCCAAGCAGCGGTGGAGAAGAAAATGGCATCAGAAGAAGAGGGTCATCTGCGACCTGGTGGCGGCCGATCAAGCCTGGGAGATGGCAGCGGCAAATGTAAAGTGAGCAGAAGTTCTGTTGTTGATGGAAAGGGAGGCAATGGGAGGAATTCATCTCAGCAAGAGAAGGACTCACGAGTGGAATCTAGGGCTAGTTCAAAACAGTCTCAAGAGGGAGAGAGTAGATCATCCAGCATGAAGAAAGACAACAGCAGCAATAAGGTGAGGAGGGCAGGAAGGCCGGTTCAGTGTGCCTGATCAGTAACTAACTCCATGCTTCTCTCAGATGTTGAGTATGGGACAATGAGATTATGTTCCCCTTCCCTTTTCCATAAGTCACTCAGCTGGTTTGGGCCAACAGACAAGTTGGAATAGCGAGATGGCGGGCAACCAGTTGCTTTTAGATGCAGCGTGTGCAACGCAAGTATGTAACTGGTTTGAAAATGCTACTTGGAAAAAATTGCAGGAAGGTATTTTTGAAGCGAATCTTTATTGAGTGTCATAACTTTATGTTCTTGGATTAGTTCTGAATGGGAATTAATAAGCTTTCTGTCCTTTTGTGAGCTGATATTTGCTTTGTCAAGTCCTGCACAGACACTGGTTACTGAAAAGAGGCTACTAAGCGAGGTATTACCTGTGACTTGTTGCTAGAGACTGTATGCCTGGACTCTACCGCTGACGGTTGGCTTAGTTCTGTATTTGCCAAGCATGTGATCAGAAGCAGCAATCTGGACAACTTTAAAAAAGTTCATTAAGGGAAAAAATAGCTGATTTTTTTTTTTTTTAATATTTATTTTTATTATTTTTTCTCTTGTGGACAGGTTAGTTGGCTTAACTGATTTCATGTGAACTTTTGTCTAATTTTGCAGGCTTCTGTTGGTGGCAATACTAAAACTTCAAAAAGCGGCTCTAGCAGCAGTGCGAAACAAAAGGAGGTAAGGATGTAACCATAAAGGAACTTAAAGTCAGATTGTCTTGGAAGTGCGTGTGTGTGTACTAAGAACCTTTAGCACCCTTCCCTACGGAATTTTTTGTATTACTGGTTGTTACAGGCTAGGGGCATAAAGCTGTAAAGTCAAGCCATTTGGAAGAGAAGCTTAATTCAGGAAGCGAGTGTTAAGAGGAGGTGTTTTTTGGTCTCGAGTATCGTTTATTTGAGAGAGAGAATTAATTCATTGGCTCTCCAGTTGCCTGCATGAGATCTTTATTCGTCACCACACTCGTGAGGAGAGGAAGGAAGGCTGAAGTCTTCTAGCTCTTTATTAATGATTTCATACCACAGGAGGGAGTCAGAACATCTCCAGCCATGGTACCTCTTCCATGCAGAGATATTTCCAGTGGGTTCTGCAGAGCAAGGATTACTGTACATTTTTGGTGCAGTGTTGGTTTGAAGAAGAGCTTGGGAGCCTGTAGGCTCAACTGCTAAAGAGTCTGCATTTTTACAGGAAGGTGAAGAGAGATACCCTCTCTCTCTTTTAGATAGCTTGGGCTTTGGGAAAGAAAAGCAGAAGGAAGGTAATAAAAATCCATATTGATGAGTTTGTAGCAGTAGTGTTAAAGGATCAAATCAAAGATCTACCAGGTAAGTGGTGGGTCCCTATGGAAAAGGGATTTCTGAGATAAAGGTGGAGACCTGAATCCTTTTATTAATCTTTAGCCACATAAACTTCCTGCATCACCAGCACAGTGCGCTTGTGAGGTTGACGGTAGCGATGGTAACAGAGGACACTTTCACATCTGATGTTCCAGATGTGTTTGATCCCCAAGAGGAAATTCTGCACCTCTGGAAGAATGTTTTGTAATGTCTATTACTTCTTATACCTTTATTCTTCACTGTTACGCAGCTGATAAGAACCAAGATCCGTGTTCTCCTCTTCATGGCAGAAAGAATACAGTAATGTTTGATTTCAGTTGAAATGTAACCAGATATTTCCTTTCTTTTTCTTCTCTGTGCCCACCTTGCATTAAATATTCCTCAAGCTTCTTCATCAGAATGTGGGTGGAGGCAGACGTTATTCCTAGTATTTCTTAGCTTTTTAAAAAAGAAAGGGAAGAGAAGGCATGTAGCCCTTGAAATAGGTCAACCCCAGATTACTTTTTCTGCTGGAGGATTCTTTTTAGTATTTCTTAGCTGCAGTGTTACTCTCTAACAGAGGAAACTTCATCTTGCCTTGGCCTTAAAGTTCTGCTTTGACAAGGGTTTTTTCACTCTTCTTGTGTAAGATACCGAGCGGTATTTGATGGTAGGATGAAATATTTTGCAAAAAAAAGATTGGGAATCATTCATTGAAGAAATTGAATACATAATTTGGGGTGCAATAGATAATTGGATGCGTTTTAATGTCTGAATTTATTAATAGACTTAAGTACCCATCTTATCCACCTTATCCTACCATCCTGATTATAAATGCACAGCTATTTTACAGTGAACAAAGTATAACGCTCTGTTCCAAAAACATGACTGCTGTCTATTCAAATAACCTAAAAGTAATTTGGGTTAATTCACTCTTGCATTAAATTCATACGTCTTCATCCAGATGTTCTCAGCTACACATGGCATTAAATTGCTGCTAATTCTTTCCAGTGGTCCTCGAATAAATTGTGCGAGCCCTGACAAAAGCTGGCATGGTCAAACTGCAAGGGAGGAGGAGTTTTAGGTGCAAGACACGCTCCAGTAAGAGCATGCCACTGACCGAGGAGAAATAGAAAGGGTCAGGCTCTGCCATCTTAAACATAAAAATACAAAGGCATTCGCCAGAAAGCTGGAGCTTGCCCCCTGGCCCCTAATGAGGTATGGCTGGCACAGGAGGAGCAGCAAGTCTGCCAGAGCGTCTGTGGGGCTAGTGAGGCCTTAACAAAAGGAGAAAATGATCCTCTTGTACGTGTTGGTTATAGAGGAACGTGGGGAGGTTCCAGCACTGGGAGCCCTTTCCTGGGCTGGAGCGTAGGGCCATGGGAGAGCCTCTGAAACGGAGAGGTTTGTCAGGAGATTGGAACCAAAGAGGCACGATGGAACAGGGCGTAGTCATCAGGACACACAATGATTTTGCTGCATCGAAACATCTGATGTAGTCTCCTGTTTTTGTAGCAGCGGCCAACAGCATATGCTTAGGGAAGAGAATGAGGTACGACACAAAATAATAGTATTTTTGAAGGATACTCTGGAGGTATTCAGATTTTCCCTAGTCTTCCTGCAAGTGAGTGCAAAAATATGCATGAGTATTCAGGGCATTGGCCCAGTTCTTTTAATAGACATAGATTTTGTCTAGTCATCCGCTGTGTTTTTGCAAAATGCTTTGGGTTTCTGAATTAAATCCGCTTACCTAACACAAATGCTGATAATGAAAACTCTTCCACATGACACCGAAGGTCTGAAATTTTTCTACCCTTAAGTCAAGTTGCCTCCCCCCCCCCCCCCTTCAGCCAGGTTCAGTGTGTAGATATTTTTTCACGAGGCACCCTGCGGATGGAGGTGTTTGTGTCACTGGGCAAATGATAAAACTTTGTTATAGTCACATTTTTACACTCCCTAGGAAGAAGAGCTGTTTCCATTTAACCTGGATGAATTCGTTACTGTGGATGAGGTCGTAGAGGAAATCGAGTCTCCCGTTAAAACACGGCGAAATCCACCGAGGGGAAAGAGAAAAGATGGTGCTAAAACCAACTCCTCTTCTGAGCCTAGTTCTAAGAGAAGGAAAGGGAAAAGCTCCGTAGCACGCATTGCTGAAAGCGAACTCTCTTTTGTCACTTTGGATGAAATCGGTGAGGAGGAGGATGTGACTGCACAGCTAATGGGAGTCGCTCATTTAGAAGCCCTCAGTGACCCGCAGGGCCTGGTTGTAGTGGATGAAGTGATGGAAGAGGAAGAACTTATGTCCGAAGCAGTAAAGGATCCCCAGTCCCTTGTTACTTTGGATGAGATATCTGAACAGGAGGACCTTAGTTCGCATAAAGACATCCCTGGGTCTGTTTTTGAGGAGCAGGATTTGAAAGCCGAACCCTTGGTAACTGTAGATGAAATCGGTGAAGTAGAAGAGCTGCCCCTGAATGAACCTACGGACTTGAATATTGAGGATGTGCTGAAACAGAAGGAGGAGGATAAAGTGACTGCTGAGGATACTGGAGACTGCGCTTCCTCTCAGGTGCCTGATGATCCCAGTGCTTTAGTGACAGTGGATGAAATACAAGAGGACAATGAAGATAACCCTCTAGTGACTTTGGATGAAGTTAACGAAGATGAAGATGATTTTCTGGCTGATTTCGATCGCCTGAAAGAGGAACTAAACTTTGTTACGGTAGATGAAGTTGGAGAGGAGGATGAGGAAGAAGAAAATACTTTCCCAGGGAAAAATCTGAACGGGGATGAAGACGATGAAGATATTGTTGCCGTCGCAGGACCAGAAGAAGAAGAAATTGCTGCCATTGCAGGACCAGAAGAGGAGGACATTGTTGCTGTTGCAGGACCAGAAGAAATGGAAATTCTAGGAGATATGAGTCCGGAAGAAGAAATTATTGCCATCTCAAAGTCAAAAGGTAAGCAACCTCTCTTAGTTTCTGGAGGGGAAGTAGAAAATAAGATGCTTGACATCGGTGCCAAGCACAAAGAGATCCCTGTAGCAAATAGAGGAAGCTGAAAAACCCCAAATCTTCGACAAAGTTAATGAAAGAGATGCTGGGGAAAACCAGAGACTGAGCGTGAGCAGTGGCTTGCAGGTAGGGTATTTTATTAATGCATTTCACAATGCATCTTTCTTTTGATGTAAAAGTAAGCTGCGTATCGAATTGAAGTGTTGCATTTGGTGTTTATGATGGCTAAAATTGAGGAAAATAGTTTCTTTTCTTGCTTTTAACGCAAGGCCTGGTAAACTACCTAACACAGATTATTTATAGTCTGTAATTACAGGGCCAAACTTTATTAAGGTGAGTCAAATGAAATAGACACACAGATAGAAAGATGTAACAGCTTCCAGACCGGATCTAGAGGAAAAAATGTAGGAGAACATCTGTAGCATGGAATTAGCAAAGGGTTAAGAAAGTCTAACACAGAGCCAAGTAGGGAGAACTAAATATAACCCGCACACAAGCAGAGATTTGGCCAAAGCGTGGGTGAAGGCTCTACGTGATGCAGTCCGCCAGTCTCGAGCCTGCTTTCCGTCTCCGCTGAGGGAGCTGAGCGCTGACGCGGCACCTTTTGTTCTGATGTTTTGGAAAAGCTTTTCTCCCGTCTCAGGCTCATTGTGTAGCAGAGGCAACCCAAGTAGAGCAGATACGGAGGAGCTGCAGGAGCAGCAGATATCTCGCTTAAAACAGGGTGTTTGAAACTTCAGTTTCTGTAAACGTTAGGAAAGGGATTCGTTTACTTTATACACGCCCAAAAATATTTAAATATTATATATTGTTTTAATCTTGTTAATGCTATAGAACATAAGCTTCCCCATGACTAACAAAAGCATTTACTGAAAATGCAAAATATTTTCCATGTTCTATTAGCAAGTTAGCTGCAAGAAGACCTCTTAAAATATCCAAGCCCTCGAGCTGATTTCTGATCTAACTGGTAGCGGCAAATTATAATAAATGTATTTGATATGCACTAAATATGGTAAGATATTTACGGTGAGATACTCAGTCTGCTGAAACATCTAGGGGATGCGAGAGCGATGCTGTCTGCTGCGTTCCTTCGACAGCTTCCTGGGTTTTGTTATTAAGGGAAAGGATTTATTGTGTTAACCTTGCCTAGGACGTACTGGTATCTAGATTATTTGAACATAGAATTAGGAAGAAAACAGGTATTTTTGATGCGTGACTCTTCACCTGCCAGTTGGACTGCTTTGATGGTCTCAAAACCAAACACCTTGTTTGTCTTGTAATAGAGGAGACTCTGTCAAACTCCTCTTCTCCAGAAAAATCTTAAAATGTTGATTTTGATCTTTCCTTAGAGCTGGTTAATCCGATAACGTATTCGGTAGGCTTCGACTGGTTCTGTAACGAAGCTGAAATGCTGCTGTCGGACCTCGAGCTAGATTAATTCAAGAAAGCTTGGTAGCTTGTATGATAAAGAAGTTGAGATTTTTGTGATCGCAATCACAAAGCTGGTTTGAAGCTGCTGATAGGAGCTGTAGAGGAAGGCAGCTGAGAGCGGCGGCGGCACTTCTGTGAAGAGTGCCGTGTGGTCGAGAGCGCTTCTGGAGTCGTTCCCCGCAGAGCCCGGGCTGTGTTTGGAAGTCTTGCCCGTGAGATTGATGTCAGGAGTTCCTGAAAATTGCTCTATGGAAAGACCAAACCGGATAGTGTAGAAAACAGCGAGGGCCATAGAGATGGTGGTTGTTTCAGGCAGTAACGAGCCATTACGGCTACGTATAGAGTACCTTTAAACAGCGGATACCTGTGTTTAACGTGCGTTTATGGCCTCCAGGAGATCAGCTGGGCTCAGGAGATAAAGAACCAGAGTCTAAGCGGAAGAAAATGGCTTCTTCAGATGCATCAAAGACGCCGAGTACTCCAAAAGGTAAAAACAAAAAAACCCACCCCAAATGCTCCGTGCTTTTCTTGCTGGATTATGGCTCTCTTGCCTGTTTGAAAATGCCTCCTTTGCCTCATTACCACATTTACCTTTGAAGTCATGGCCCATAATTTGTGTTTTTATCTTGGCTCCTACATGTGCACGTTGAACGAGTTTCTGCTGTTGGCTTAATAGCAGCAGCAAAGTTGAAAGTTCTTTTTTTCCTAAAATTTAATATACGAATATAGGCTAATTTATTCGTAATTAGTGCAGTGTAATATCTACCTACTGTTCTAATCCTGTTATGAGTTTTATTACCAACTTCCTCTCAATGTATAGAAATGAAGGAACTGCTTACATGGTTTTCAAAAATGTGTGTGTGTGTATATACATATATTCCAAGATCGTCATCTAAAATACTTTTACATAAAACTACTGATAACGCTTGAACTGTAAAAGAAGTTGCTCAGAAAATATGGATCCTTGCCTGATGGCTTGTGTAATATTCCCTCTGACAGAAAATGCTTGCATAACGCCCTGCAAGACAGAGGTTAAACTTGGCAAATGAGTTGTATATAAAGTACTTTAGGGCCAAAAGACGCTGAGCTTCAGATGCAGAAGGTCAGTTGTCCTCTTGACAGAAAAGTACGTGTCGTTCTCTGTTTATTGGAGCTGGGGCAGGTGACCAACTTGGATTAGAAGCCTGATTTTTTTGAATACTGAAAAAATGTAACTAACTTCCTTCCAGTAATAACCAATTGTACAGATTTGGCTAAAGGAATCTGATTTATTTTATTTTTTTTTTTTATAAAGCTGTGTTTTGTTAAGAGGATGTTTTAAAGCTGTGTTTTGTTAACGTTAATGCTGTGTGCTGTCTCTTCAGATTTGGATTACCTAGTTCCAAAGGCAGGCTTCTTCTGTCAGATCTGCTCGCTGTTCTACGCAGATGAAACGTCTGTGAAAAATCACTGCAAGACAGCGCTTCATCAGCAAAACATGGAGGTAATGCTGAAGCTTCTCCAAAGACACAGGGTGAAAAGAATATTGTTCTAAAAATGTTTTGCTTTAACGAGTGCTAATAATTTCCTAGTGGCATAGGGAGCTCGTATTAATACTTCAAGGGGTTTTAGTTTTAAACTCGGACACAGATACTATTAAATTGCTCAAGCTCATCACCTACCTGAAGCCTTCCTTCCCTTGGAAGGCGTGGAGACAGCTGTCATGTTCCCTTCATTTTTAAGAAGCGTTTTTTAGAAACTATGCAGTGTCGTGTCTGAAAGCATGGTTTGGTCAGATTGCCTGGCTTGCTGAAACTGCAGACAGGCTAAAATATCTTGGACATATAAAATGACCAGAAGGTCAGTTTGGCAGCCGGAAAACTTAAGTTTGGGGTCAGTTTGGCAGCCAGAAACTTTAAGTTTGGGGTCAGAACTCCCCCCAGCTGGTGCCGGCTGGCAAGGACACGGCGTGTACCCGGCTGGGGGGAAAAGCAGCCCCTTCCTGCGCGAGGTGCTGATGTGAGGGGTAGAAGACTGGGAAGATACTTAGCGAGGTAGACTTCTGTAAGGTGGGCGTAATGAATACGCAGCCCGCAGTGAATATTGAATAACTGTTTACTATTTCGTGACCAGACACAGGTGCCCCGTCGTCACATGAAATCCTGACACCTAATATTTTGCCACATTCCGCTCGGGAGCTTCACCTCTCGGTGACTGCGTGTGTGTCGGTTTGTGAGCAAAACTTTTTGGAGTGTTTTTTGGTACAGATCACACGTTACCAGTACAAGGCTGACTTTTGGCCGATGCATTTATGAAACCTGCACTGTTTTTTAGAGCGTGATCTTGTCGCGGACTGAGGAATAACGTAGCGGTATCTTTTCACTGCCTACCCTTATTTCTACAGAAGTTCATGGCCAAGCAGAAGAATGAGGATAACGATGGGGAAGAGCGGAGTTCAAGGTGATCGGAGGAAAGAAGAATTCTTTCAGTGAATTAAACTTAGGGTCCAGTCAATTTTGTGTATTTTGTTATGATTTAATTTGTAATTTTGTTCCAGAAACAAGCATTCATGTTGTATAAATTTGAGCTCAGTATAGAGAGACTAAAAGAAAAACGTACGGTGGCTTTGACTTGTATATCAAATCATCTGACTCGGAGGAGACTTCTTTTACAAGTGTCGACATGAAATAAATGTTCTTACTGTATAGTTAACACCAGGGGATTGTGTTTGGTGTGATTTATTGTGTTTCGTTAACTCTGGATCACACCAGAGACTATGAGGGAGTTCATTCCGGAGATCTCTCTCTGGTGCCGCTCTGCGGAGCTCTCGGCAGGTGAAATTTCATGTGCTGCATATGCTCCGTACTGCCCCGAAGCAGAGACCCCCACGGTAAAGATCGTGGTCGCCCTGTGGATTGTTATCCTCCCTTTAGCCACCTTTTTCCCGATGGCCTCTGCAGTCTCATGTACTCTCGGGAAGATAAAGCTGAGGCCATCAAGGGGAGCAAAGCCTGTTCCAGCACTGCCTTAACATGCCTGTCGTTACTGCGGTCAGCCGGGGAGGTCACCGTCCCTTGCTGTTTCTCCTTGGTGACCGAGTTTGCTTGTTTATTTTGGGTTGTTTTTCCCTCGTTTGTTCCAGTCTGTAGGTCAAAGCCTGTGGAGCGCTCAGCAGCATGGCTGAACTTTGTAATCTGCTCTTGAACGCTGCTCACTGCTAAGTCTGGGTCTCTGGCTGGCATGCTCTTAACGGTGGGTCGCAGTCTGGATCACGACTGACTTTGCTTTGAGCTTTTATTTGTCACCTAGCCACTTGAAATTTATTTAAAAGACGTTTTTTTAAAATCCACCGTTGTCTCCGCCACTCCTTCAGACTTTGGGTAGTTGACTTTGGCTGAATCATGTTCCTGGAGGAAGAGTAAAGAAGTGTTCCTCCACGGCCAAGGCAGATGAGGGACTCTGTGGTTCTACCTGCTGGGGATATTACAAGTCATACCTGTGCCACAGCTGCTACAAAAATCCTTGTGTCTTCAGACCGCTGACCAGTAAAGCACCAAAATAAACTGCACTTCGGGTTTAGCAAAGGCAGCACCTGCGTATCGCCGTTGTGAAACGCGTTCCTTGATGGGAGACGATCCCGTGAAGTCCCTCAGACTTGTAGGACCTTGCTTCTTCAAGAGCAAGCATATGCAGAAAGAGGAACTTGTATTTCATGTGTTGAAGCTGTCGAATGATACTGAGCTGGTAGACGTCTTTAAATACCTGTCTTTAAATGCCTGAAGTCCGTGCGGTGGATGTGCGAAGAGGACAGAGCTTGACCCGAAGGCTCCAGAACGAAGGCTTTGCTTTGGGCTGCTCACAGAGGTGACGGAGCGGTTTTGCTGTCTGACAGCAGCTTACTCGGGAAGTCATGAACAGAACTTTATATCATGAACAGAACTTCATAAACCCCAGATTCTTTCTGGTTGGGCTTTTTTTTTTTTATTATTATTCTTTTTTTCCTTCAGTCCCGCAGTAAGGAACGCTGCTCTGGGCGACCTTGCTGCCCGCGTGTGCCGGTGAGTCACTGCGCTGGTCTGTCCCGGCGGGTCCAACCCCGTGGGAAGAGAGAAGCCTCTCAAAAATGCGCGTGAAGGATTTAGACCCGCGAATATTTGGCAAGTCAGGGAGCGTGATTCAGGGTAAGAGCGTGTGTGCGAGTGCACATGCGCATCCATCTCCCTCCTCTTCTCTCTCCGCTGCCGGCTGGGAGGAGCCATCCCTGCTCCAAAGCAGCGAGCAGCACAGATGAGATCGCTGTGATGTTATTTAACTGCTTAATTACTCTCGGTTATTTATCCAGTTACTGTTGGGGAAATAAGGGGGGGGGGGGGGTACAAACTGGAATTTGGTGCGCAGAGCCTGCGGGGAGGTGCAGAAAGCGGCTGCAGAGCTGTGCGGCCGAGCTGCCCCGCAGTGGGGAGAGTCCGAGGCTCCGCGGGGAGCTGCCGGCAGCCTCCTCCGCTCCCCGGCGAGCTCGAGGGCTTGGCTGCGTTTTTCCCAGCCTCACCAGAGCGCGGGACGTGGCTTTTTGTCCTCCTTGGTCCCGTCTCCTTTACAATGCAGCTTTATTTTGGACTTTCCAGAGTCCCTCTCCGCAGTCAGGAAGGCCATTTCTTGCCCTGGTTTCCCTTTGTTGCTTTATCTCTGCAGAGGACGAGAAAACAACGTTGTTCTTCATTCCTGCTTCTGCCGCGCAAGCTGCGGTCCACGTTTGCCTTTGGCAGAGCGTACGGAGGGCTGAGGAAGAGACGAGCACCCCGGGGACGCGCCGGTCCCTCTGGGCCCTCTGCCTTGCGTGCCGGTGGGTCGGGCTGCGGTCCCCCGGCCCTGCTCCGCTCCCCTGCGGGGGCTGCCCGGCAGCTGCCGGGTGGGACTGGCCTTGGGGGTGGCGGGGCGGTGGAAGCGGCCTGAGCTCATCCTCCTGGTGCTCCCCTCTCCCTGCTCTGTCCCCCCTCTTGCACACCCTCCCCTGAATGCTTTGGGGCGATAACCACCCCTCCTCACCCAGCTCGACAGGGTTTTACCCGAGTTCTTGCTTTAAAAAAACAGCTTTTCCTAGAGAGATGCTGAGAAATCACCCGAGACGCGACCAGCCCAGCAGTTTTAAAGGCTGCTCCAAGGGTGGGGCGCTGGCAAATGAAAAAAAAAAAACAAAAAACAATTTGGCTTTTCAGGGGGTTGCAGCCTCCCCAGGTACCCCCACCAGCAGGAGTTTGGGGTGCTGCGAGGCGGAGCGGGGCCCTGAGGCTGTCGAGGGCCGGGGCTGGGGACTGGGTCCGTAAATCCCGTTTTCTGCTCCGCATCCACTTCCCCTCCCCTCGCCCCTCCCAGGCCCCAGTTTGGGCCCGATCCTTCCCTTTGAGACGCTGGAGCGTCACGGGTAAAACCAGGGCCGTGCTGCAGCGGCCCCGGGAAAAGCTGCAGGAGCTGTGGGGGCTACTTAACTGGGATTTCGAGGGGGGGAAAAAAAAAAAAAGCCCAGGGTAATGTGGGGAAAAAAAATAAACTCGAGTTTATTATTTAAGGGTCTTGGCTGATCTCGCGGGGTCTGCAGGGCGCTTGGTGCAATGCAGTGGGGACGCGGATGCCGCTGGTGAGCCGAAGGGTGGAGAGACAAGGGACAGACGGGCTCTTTCGAGGGGACTCGTGCTAAACGGCCGCGGGACACGTGGGGAGCGAAGGGGACGGAGCCGTGGGAAGGGGAATAGGGGTGCTGGGGGACCCCGAGGCCCGGCCCTTTCCTGCCAGCGCCCTCGGTTTTAGTCTCACCGATAATTACGTTTCGCCCCAACGCGGTTACGCTGCTGGCTTTCCGCTGGTCCTGCGCTGGTCACGGCAGCCGTGGGTTTTCGGGGCGGTGGGTTAGCGCCTGGCAGGAGGAGCGGGGAAATGGGCTTAGAGAAGGCCAGAGAGGGTAAAAGGGAGGGACGGGGGAGCGGGCAGAGGGGTCCTGGCCAGGCCGGGAGGGAGGGACCTCGCTGAGCCCCTTGCTGGGAAACCCAGGGGTAAAAATAACCTCCCCGAAATAGCCGGGTGCCCTGGATGTCCCCACCTGTCACCGCGCGCTTGGTCACGGCTGTGCCAAATGGAGGCGGTCTCCCATCCCCCAGCTGGGGAGACTGAGGCAGGGGAAGGGGGGGGGGCATGGGGATGGTCCCCACACACCCACGGGTGCTGCTCAGCACGGGGCTGGGGGTTTGGGTGCCGTGGGGTTCACCCTGCGGGTAGCTCACCCCCAAGCCCCCCATTTCCTACCCTGGGGGTAGCGTTGCCCCCCCCAGGCCCGGCCCTGGCGTCACGGTGAGGGGCCGGGGCTGCACCCGGGGGTTCTCCAGCCCCTTCCCCACGCCGTGGCGGGGGGTGAGAAAGGGGGGGGACCCCGCTTGGGGTCTGGGGGGGGGGGGGGTTCTCGCTCCTGCAGCAGCCCCCACCCGCGGGAAGCCAGCAGAGGGAAGAGCAGCTCCTGCCCCCCCGCCCCTCCCGCGGGGGAACGGAGCCCCTTTACCTCTCCCGTTTGGGGGGCTCAGACCGAGTCCCCCCCCCCCCCCCTTCTGTGGGGTCCCACTCACCTGCCCTTGCTGCCGGGGCCCGTCCGTGGGGATGGGGGGGGTCTCCCACCCCCTGCCCCGCCCGCGGGGCCGCGTCCAGCCCCGGGGCCGCATCCACCGGCGGCCGCAGCGCTTCCCCTTTAAGAGAGGCGGGACCGGGGGGGGCGGCGGGTACCGGCGGGGGTGCAGCGGGGCGGCGGGGCCGGGCCGGGCCGGGCCGGGACGATGCTCCGGGTCTTCATCCTCCACGCGGAAAATGTCCGCACGCCGGACGCGGACATCAGCGATGCCTACTGCTCCGCCGGCTTCGGAGGTGCGGCCGGGGGGCTCTGCGGGGGGCGGGGGGGGGGTTGCACCGGGCTCTGTCCCGGTGGGGGGGGGGTGGCCCTGCATCCCCACCCCCCCACCCGGGGTCCCACCTCTATCTGATGTGCCCCCCCCCCCGGCGATGTGCATTGCCCACGCAGCCCTCCCACCTCGTGGGGCCCTTTGCCGCGCCCACCCGTGGGGAGTGGATGCCTGGGGAGCCCCCTGCACCCCCCCCCCCGGGCTCCCCCCTTGCCGGGGGGGTGGGGGGTGGGGCAAAGCCGCCGCTGTGTCCCCTGCGCCGGGCCGGGGGGGCCGGGGGACATAGCCGAGCGGTGACAGCAGCGGCGGCAGCCCGGGCTATTTCTGGCCCCTGCTCCGCTCTGGGGGGACGGCGATCGCGGGGGGCCCCGTGGGCGAGGGGGGCCGGGGCCGTCCCACGCCACGTCCCACGGGTGCACGGGGCCGGGTTGCGTGGTGGGGACCTGCCGGACACCCCCTTCCCCGGCCCCCTGCCCTGCTGCGTGCACCCCAACAGCCCCGGCTCTTCCCCCCCCCCCCCCAGCCTTCTCGGCTGCACCCCACGGCTGAGCCCTTGCCCCACCGTGTCTCCCCGTGGGAAGAGGGTGCCGGGGGCTGGGCAGGGCGCGGGGGGCTGTGCTGGGCCCCCGCGGGTCCCCGGTCCCTTGGGTGGGGACGTGGCCGTGGGACCACCAGCCTGCGACCTCCCGGGGAGCACCCAGTGCCAGCCTGGGTGCCAAATCCTCCCCCCGAGGGGGTGACAGGAGAAACGAGGCAGCGCGTGACGTGGCGCAGCTTGTTCGCATCCTTGGGATGAAAAAGCATCTTTTTGGGGGCTCGCTGAAGGGGGCGAGGGGAGCAGGAGAAGAGAGGCCATGTGTCGGCACTCCTGTGCTTGCCCCCGCAGTCGTGCCTGGCTCTGCGGCTGGGGGGGACCTTCCTCGCGGCACGGAGGTCCCCGGCCCGCTGTCACGGCGTCCCCGTGCGTGGTCACGGCCGTGGGGAGCCCCTCGCCTGCTGGGCCTGAGCAGCGGCTTCTCCCTTCCCTCCCCAGCTGGCAGCGTGCAGGGGCTGCGACGAGGGGACAGCGCCTGCCTCTGCTCCAGGGGACAGGGAAGGGGGTGGCAGCAGGAACGTGCCCCCCCAGCCACTGGTGTCAGGGGCTCGGAGCGGGTGCCGGCTGCAGACGGGCCCCCCGTGCCGACGTGTCCCCGGTGGTGCGGCATCCCCGGGTCTGGGAGCTCCCCGGCTCGCGTCGTCCCTGGGGTGCGTCGTCCCTGGGGTCCTGGTGCTCCAGCGTCACCTGTGCGTGTGACATCTCCCGCGTCCCGCTGCTCCGGCGTCCCCGGTGGTGTTTCGTTCCCGGGGTCCGCTGCTCGGGCATCCCTGCAGCTCACAGCACCCCTGGGTCCAGGCGCTTGGTCACCCCGAACTGGCAGCATCCCCAGCTCCCCATGCCTTTGCACCCTTGGGGCTTGCAGCACCCCGAGTCCCGGTGATTTACCAGCCCCGGGGCTTGCAGCACCCTGAGTCCCGGTGATTTACCAGCCCCAGGGCTTGCAGCACCCCGAGTCCCGGTGATTTACCAGCCCCGGGGCTTGCAGCACCCCGAGTCCCGGTGATTTACCAGCCCCGGGGCTTGCAGCACCCTGAGTCCCGGTGATTTACCAGCCCCGGGGCTTGCAGCACCCCGAGTCCCGGTGATTTACCAGCCCCGGGGCTTGCAGCACCCTGAGTCCCGGTGATTTACCAGCCCCAGGGCTTGCAGCGTCCCCGGGGCCCGCTGCTTGGGCACCCCCAGCTCGCAGCAGCCCCGTGCTCGGGCACCCCCAGGCCTTGCAGCACCCCAAGTTCGCAGCAACCCCGATGCCGGTGAGTTACCATCCCCAGAGCATCCCCGGCTCCCGGGGATTTATTTACCATCCCGGGGCTTGCAACATCCCCGGATCCTGGTGCTCGGGCATCCTTGAGTTTCACAGCATCCGCGGGTCCCGATGATTTAATTTACCATCTCTGGGGCCTGCAGCATCCCCGGATCCTGGTGATTTATTAACCATTTCCAGGGCTTGCAACATTCCTGGCATCCGGTGATTTACCCTTTCGGAGCTCTCAGCATCCCAAGATCCTGGTGATTTATTTACTGTCTCAGGGCTCGCAGCATCCCAAGATCCCGGTGATTTCTTTACCATCTCCGGAGCTCCAGCATCCCGGGATCCCGGTGATTTCTTTACCATCCCCGGAGCTCCAGCATCCCGGGATCCCGGTGATTTCTTTACCATCCCCGGAGCTCCAGCATCCCGGGATCCCGGTGATTTCTTTACCATCCCCGGAGCTCCAGCATCCCAAGATCCCGGTGATTTCTTTACCATCCCCGGAGCTCCAGCATCCCGGGATCCCGGTGATTTCTTTACTATCTCAGGGCTTTTGCATCCCGGGATCCCGGTGATTTCTTTACCGTCCCCGGAGCTCGCAGCATCCCCGGTTCCGGGGCTCCGGACCCCCGTGGCTCCCAGCATCCCGGCTCTTGCAACCTCGGGAGCGGCCGCACCGAGGCGCATCGTGTCCCCGCCCGGGGAGGGCCGGGACAGGGGAGGCGACAATGGCAGGGGGGGGGCCAGATCCTGCCCAGGACCGAGCCTGGCTTGGCCTTACCGTACCCTGCTCTATCGCCAAGCCATGCTGCGTTGCTTGCTCCAACGAGCCAGCCACCTCCCCAACTTGGAGAAAGGGGATAAGCAAAGCGACCCGGTGGCCAGCCTGACTTTTCGAGGTGAGGGGACCCCAAATCTGGGCTGGGGTGGGCAGGATTATTGCTTTGCCAGACTTTTCTCTGCTTTTGCAGCACCCTCCAGCAAAGCCCGGCTTCTGCGGGGCGCCCGGCCAGGACGTACGTCCTGGCCGGGTGCCCCGCAGAAGCCGGGCTTTGCAAAGCTCCATCCTTGTCCTAAATCCTTGCAAAATTCCCCCCCCCCCCGCACCCCACTACCGAGTGCGCCGTAGCCCCCCTCCATCCCCACCCTCTGATGCATCCCCGTGCCATGCTCACACGCACGACGCTGGCGTGTCCAAGGGTCCCTGGGGTGGGCTGTGAATTTTAACACTCTTCTGCCATGATTTTGGGGTGCAGAGGGTCCTGGGGGACAGTGAGAAATGCCATCGCCTCGGTGGTAGCGGGGATTTTTCCCCGGGACACACACACACACGCTTGGGGACGGTCATTTAGCACTGTCACCCGGCGTCACGGCATCTAAAAGCGATGGGGTGACAGGGGTGAGCCCCGACAAAGAGCAGGACCCGGCTTTGCTGCAGGGTGCTGCACCCTTGGGTGCTCTCAATTGCTTTTGTGCTTTGCTCTCATTAAGGTCTTTTAATTACTGATATGAGATTGATAAGAATAACCCCTTATCTAGGGGGTTATCCCGTCGCCCTGGGTAACCGGGAAGGGAGCGCTGCCTTTGCACCTCGAAAGCGCTCGCTGGAGGATGTCGCCTTTTTTTTGGCAGCCGTTTCCTGGCGGTGGAAAATGTCCATTTTTAGAAAAAAAAAAAAAAAAATAAGGAAAGGAAAGGGATGAGTGGCTTCTGACCCAGCCTTTCCTGTGCTACATGGGGTGGGTCGGGGGGACGGTGCTGCTGCCGGCCCCTGCCCAGCCGGCTCCGCTCCCCGCCAGCTCCGGGACCCCTCGTGCGTTCGTCCCGCGGTGGGTGCTGGGTGTTTGCCCAGGGTGGGCTCCATCCGTGCGCTGAAAGCGGCTCTCGTCGGCCAAATCACGATCCCGTGAGCGCGGGGGGAATTCCAGGGCTCTGTGTCCCATGAGGATGAGGTGTGAGCGGGAGACGCGTCTTAAATCGAGGATATTCGACGTCTCTCGGGAGCGGTGATGCTCTCCGGAGGTGCCGTGCCAGGGCGATGGCAGCTCCGCCTTCCCTCCCTTGGTGGCCGCTTCAGCTCGGGGCCGGGAGATTTAGCAGAGACTCTTTAAAATCTGAAATAGGAAAAGATTAATTTAACGATGCTAAAACAACAAAAAAAGGAGTATATTTTGAGTGAGCGGCTTGGGATCCCCGCCAGCCCCGTGTGCCATATGCACAGCCTGGGGTACCTATATATATCTATAGGGCCCTGCAGGGCGCTGGGCCGATGTCCCCCGGGGTTTGAGTCACCGCTATTGTTCGGCTCTTCCTTTTCCTCTTCCCCCCGGTCCCTCCCGCGACACGGCCCCTCGAGACCGAGCGGACGTTTGGCCGCTTTTTGGTGTGACGCGAGGGCTGTGGTTTTGGGGTGCGGCTGTGGGGGGGCTCCTCGGGCAGGGCTGGACCCCCCCGGCACCGGGGCTCCTCGGGATGTTGGTTTTGGGCTGCTGCTTTTAGCTGTTGTCGCGCGGCTCCGCTGCCCGGGATGGCCGCGGTCCCATCCCTGGGGACCAGGTGACAGCATCCCCCCCATCCGCATCTTTTCGGGGTGCCAGTGGGCCAACCCTCCCGTTCAGGGTGCAAGCATCCGACCGCTCTCACGAGGGCTCTGGGTCCCGCCTGGGACTGTTCCGAGGTTTGGGTGGAGGGAGGAGGATGGCTGGGCCCCCCGCGGCACCTTCCAGCCCGAAACCCCACCCAGCGGCCTTTGGGAGCCTCCTCTCCGCCCTGCTCGTGGGGAAACTGAGGCACGGCACATCAAGATGACTTTGCTTGGGGTTTTCCAGCAAGGCTCGGGCAGGGCTGGGGCTCGAAGCGGGGCCCTGGACCCCGTCTGTGCACACCACAGCCCAGCCTGTGTGCAAGGAGCGGGGCCTGATCCTGCTGCTGGGAGCTGTGGGGGTCGCTGGAGGCTCTCAACCCCCCCTGGGAATGGGGGGGACCGGAATTTGGAATTCCGGGGTCTTTCCCTGCGGGTCGGCGGGGAAACCAGTCTGACCTGTGTGTGTTGCTCCTTGCAGGCGTGAAGAAGAGGACTAAAGTCATCAAGAACAACGTGAACCCCGTATGGAACGAGGTGAGCGTGGCCCCGTCCCCGTCCCCGTCCCCGCGGGGGGCGAGCTGGGCACGGAGGGTGCTGCGGGACCCGGGTGCAAGCCCAGCAAGGTTCCCCAAGCACAAAGGGCTTGCGGGGGCCCGGTGATGCCCCGGGGGTGCCACCACCCCAAGAGGGTTTGGGGATGGTCCCCATGGCGGGCAGCTTCGTATCCGAAATTCCCGGCACCGGCAGTGGAGGAGCGGGGCCGAGCCGCGCTCTGCTCCAGCCTCTTCCCCTTTCATCAAGATCTTATCAGGGCTAAGCACGCACATTAAAAGAAACTGTTTAAAAATATTGCGGCTCGAGGGGAAAACAAGTGTGTTTTAGTCATCAGCCTGGCCCGGGGGAGGATATTTTTTCCAGCACCTTCTTCCTTCTAACCCTGACCTGTACTTTCATGGGTCAAAATGAAAAAAAAACCGGTTTTGGTGAGCAAACTAACACCGCTTTGGTGCAGAAACGCTGTGTGCCAGCTCCCACCGCTGCCTCCTTCACTTTTAATCCACGACGAGGGGAAGGCCTTCGCCCAGGGCGTTTTTTTTCTGTGGGTCTGCAGGGAAATTTTGCTCGGGGCGCGTGTGGTGCCGAGGTTTGTGCTGTCAGTGCTGTGACGGCAAAGTGGGTCTGGTGTTTCGGTTCTCCACCTCCAAGAGTCCCCGGCGGTGCCGGAGCCGATTGATGCCGGTGTGAGCGTCGTGGCCCCGGCCGGGCGCTTGATCCTGGCTCCCCTCTCCTCCTCCCCAGGGCTTTGAGTGGGACCTGAAGGGAGCTCCCCTGGACCCGGGCGCCGAGCTCACCGTCGTAGTGAAAGACCATGAGACCGTGGGGAGGAACAGGTAGGAGAAGCGTTGGGTGCCGGGCACGAGTCCCCTGCCCTGCTCCCGTCACCGGCGCAGCCCCTGCACGCCCAAGGCTTTGCACAGCCGGGCTGGGGTGGGCACTGAGGACACTGGGGCTCTCCCCGGGCTCCGTGCGTCGCTCCCCGGCGCCGGCTGCGCTTTGCAGCGGGGGCGGCTGGTGGGAGGCGAGCGCCGCATTTCTGGGATCCCTCGCTCCACGGCCGGGGAGAAAACTCAGCCTTTGAGGGCAGGGAGCACACAGGGACCCTTGTGCCTGCCGCCGCCCCCGGGCTGCCCTACCAGCACGGCCGCCTGCCGTGAGGCCCTGGTGATGGGCACTTGGCCGGGGAGCCGCGAGACGGCAGCCAAGCTCCTTTCCCGAACGCAATTTGACGCAGAGCTGGGAAGGGCGGCGTTTGCAAAACGAACGACCCGGGGCAGCTTCCTTTCTCATGGCAGCTCCCGGTGCCCCTCGCTCCGGGGGCAGCGGAGGTTTCCCCGTGGCGTGGGGGTCTCCCTCCTCGCAGCGGCTGCATTAGGAAGGAGGGCGAGAGCGGACGGCGATGCCGCCTCCAGCCCCGGGACACCCAGCCCGGCCACCCCCTGGCAACTTGCATCTGCGTGCAGGGCTCCTTTGGCCGGGATCGCTGCTTGCACGGGGAAAAAAAAATTATAGGAAGTAATTTATTTTTGGGCAGCGGAGGGTGGGAACCCGCTGCCCTGCTCCGGCTGGGACGGGGAGGACGGCCCCAGCGTGAAGGATCCCGTTTCCAGGGCTGGAGCCGATGCTGGATTTGCTCTTGGGCTGGAGGCCAAGGGAGGTGGAAATTGGGTCCGGTCCAGCTCGGTGGCGTCGTGCGTCTCTATAAATAGCGAGGGGAGGACGGGAGAAGGGTCCCGGCTCCCGGCACCGGGAGATTTTGCCCGCGTGGGGAGCAGCCGCTCCGCTGCGACCCGCAGGGACCGCGCTGGTCTCCCGAGTGGTCCCCTCTCTGCCACGAAGGTGACGGTGGATTTTGTGCTTTTCCTTCCCTCGGGAGAAAATACCAAGCCTGCCCGTCCGCACGGGCGCTGCAACGCCCAAACGGGGCAATTACCGGTGACAGGCAATTAGCGCCCTGTCTCGGCTGCTGTTGCCGTCTGAAATCACGGGATCACAGAATGGTTTGGGTTGGAAGGGACCTTCAAAGATCATCCAGTCCAACCCCCTGCCGTGGGCAGGGACATCTTTCACTAGATCAGGTCGCTCAAAGCCTCGTCCAACCTGGCCTTGAACCCTTCCAGGGCTGGGGCATCCGCAACGTCTCTGGGCAACCTGGGCCAGTGCCTCACCACCCTCGTTGGAAAATATTTCTTCCTTACGTCCAATCTCAACCTACCCTCTTTCAGTTTAGCACTGTTGCCCCTTGTCCTGTCACTACAGGCCCTGGTAAAACGTCTGTCCCCTTCCTTATTATAAGCCGCCTTCATATATTGAACGGCCGCGATAAGGTCTCCCGCAGCCTTCTCTTCTCCAGGCTGAACAACCCCAGCTCTCTCAGCCTCTCTTCCTCCCAGAGGTGTTCCAGCCCTGACCATTTCCATGGCCTCCTCTGGACCCGCTCCCACAGGTCCATGTCTGTCTTGTGCTGGGGACCCCAGAGCAGGATGCAGCTCTCCAGGTGGGGTCTCAGTGGAGTAGAGGGGCAGGATCCCCTCCCTTGACCGGCTGGTGATGCAGCCCAGGATACGGTTGGCTTTCTGGGCTGTGAGCGCACATTGCCGGCTCATGTCCAATTTTTCATCCACCAGTACCCCCAAGTCCTTCTCCACAAGGCTGCTCTCAATCCCTTCATCCCCCGGTCTGTCCTGGTACTGGTGATTGCCCTGGCCCAAGTGCAGGACCTTGCGCTTGGCCTTGTTGAACCTTGTGACGTTCACATGGGCCCACTTCTCCAGCTTGTCCAGGTCCCTCTGGATGCCATCCCACCCCTCGAGTGAATCACCTGCACCACTCAGCTTGGTGTCATCTGCAAAGTTGCTGAGGGTGCACTCGATCCCACTGTGTCAATGATGAAGATGTTAAATAGCGTTGGATCTTGTAAGGACCCTTGAGGAACACCACTCGTTACTGGTTTCCACTTGGACATTGAGCCGTTGAGTGTAACTCTTTGGACACCTCTATCCAGCCAATTCCTGATCCATCTGACAGTCCATCCATCAAACCTATATCTCTCCAATTTAGAGGTGTGAATGTTGTGGGGGACCGTATCAAAGGCCTTACAGAAGTCCAGGTAGGTGACATCCGTAGCTCTTCCCTTGTCCACTGATGCGGTCACCACATCGTAGAAAGCCACCAGGTTAGTCAGGCACAATTTGCCCGTGGTGAAGGCACGTTGGCTGTCTCTAATCACCTCCCTGCCTTCCTCGTGTTTTGACGTGTCTTCCAGAAGGATCTGCTCCATGATCTCATCGCGCCGTTAGGACAGCACAAAGCGGTTTGAAGGCTCTCTGGGTGGGCAGCAGTGGGGCAGCAGCACCGGACCCACTTCCCGGCCAGCCCTGGTCCATGGGGGAACCGGCACTGCTGGCTGGGGCAGGAGGTGGCACGGTGCAGGAAGGGTTAACCAGAAGCAGAGCACCAGGGAGATGCTGAAACTCAACAGGGGAAAATCAGTTTTATGGTGGTTTAAAATCCTCCTGGATGATAGCGGCACACAGACGCCGGCCTTGGCTGCCGGCTCTGATCTCACCACCTCCAGCAAAACCCCCAGCCCCCGGTGTCTCTGTTTTCTCCCTTGGCAAAGAAAAATCCGTCAGCGCTTCGGTTTACGGCTCCTGGTTCCTCAGCGTGCGCTTTTAGGTGCTTTTCCTCGATAAAAAGGGGACAAAGTCCCCAGAGATGCTCGCCCCGCTCGTCTCAGCCGGGCTGGGTCTGAGTTACCTGACGCCCGTTCCCGTCCTCCCTGGGCAGCTCCCAGACGGGGACGCCGGCAGGCGTGTCCCCCCCCCCCGTCCCTGCCCGCCGGGCCGGTCGCTGGCGCCCGGGTTTGCACCAGCCGCAGCCCCTTGGCCCCTTCCCCCGCTGACCCCCCCGTTGCTCTTCACCCCCAGGTTTTTGGGAGAAGCCCGAGTGCCCCTGCGAGATGTCCTCTCCTCCCCCAGCCTGGCGGCCTCCTACAACCTCCCCTTGCTGGACACCAAGAAGCAGAGCACCGGGGTGAGTCCCTGCGCGGGGACCAGTGAGACCAGTCTGAGCAAGTCCTTACCAGTTGCAGCTCCCAGTTATAGACCAGTCTGAGCAACGTCCCTGCCAGTTGCAGCTCCCAGTTAGAGACCAGTCTGAGCAATGTCCCTGCCAGTTGCAGCTCCCAGTTATAGACCAGTCTGAGCAATGTCCCTGCCAGCTGCAGCTCCCAGTTAGAGACCAGTCTGAGCAACGTCCCTGCCAGTTGCAGCTCCCAGTTTGACAGCAGCCTGAACAATGTCCCTACCAGTTGCAGCTCCCAGTTAGAGACCAGTCTGAGCAACGTCCCTGCCAGCTGCAGCTCCCAGTTATAGACCAGTCTGAGCAATGTCCCTGCCAGTTGTAGCTCCCAGTTAGAGACCAGTCTGAGCAATGTCCCTACCACTTGCAGCTCCCAGTTGGAGACCAGTCTGAGCAATGTCCCTGCCAGCTGCAGCTCCCAGTTATAGACCAGTCTGAGCAACGTCCCTACCAGTTGTAGCTCCCAGTTAGAGACCAGTCTGAGCAACGTCCCTGCCAGTTGTAGCTCCCAGTTAGAGACCAGTCTGAGCAACGTCCCTGCCAGCTGCAGCTCCCAGTTATAGACCAGTCTGAGCAATGTCCCTGCCAGTTGCAGCTCCCAGTTAGAGACCAGTCTGAGCAACGTCCCTGCCAGCTGCAGCTCCCAGTTAGAGACCAGTCTGAGCAACGTCCCTGTCAGTTGTAGCTCCCAGTTGGAGACCAGTCTGAGCAACGTCCCTGCCAGTTGCAGCTCCCAGTTAGAGACCAGTCTGAGCAATGTCCCTGCCAGTTGCAGCTCCCAGTTAGAGACCAGTCTGAGCAATGTCCCTGCCAGTTGCAGCTCCCAGTTAGAGACCAGTCTGAGCAACGTCCCTGCCAGTTGTAGCTCCCAGTTGGAGACCAGTCTGAGCAACGTCCCTGCCAGCTGCAGCTCCCAGTTATAGACCAGTCTGAGCAATGTCCCTACCAGTTGCAGCTCCCAGTTATAGACCAGTCTGAACAATGTCCTTGCCAGTTCCAGCCCCCAGTTGTGGACCAGTTTGTGCAATGTCCCTACCAGCTGCAGCTCCCAGTTATAAACCAGTCTGAGCAACGTCCCTGCCAGTTGCAGCTCCCAGTTATAGACCAGTCTGAGCAACGTCCCTGCCAGCTGCAGCTCCCAGTTGGAGACCAGTCTGAGCAACGTCCCTGCCAGTTGCAGCTCCCAGTTAGAGACCAGTCTGAGCAATGTCCCTGCCAGCTGCAGCTCCCAGTTGGAGACCAGTCTGAGCAACGTCCCTGCCAGCTGCAGCTCCCAGTTAGAGACCAGTCTGAGCAACGTCCCTGCCAGTTGTAGCTCCCAGTTAGAGACCAGTCTGAGCAATGTCCCTACCAGTTGCAGCTCCCAGTTGGAGACCAGTCTGAGCAACGTCCCTACCAGTTGCAGCTCCCAGTTGGAGACCAGTCTGAGCAACGTCCCTACCAGTTGCAGCTCCCAGTTGGAGACCAGTCTGAGCAACGTCCCTGCCAGTTGCAGCTCCCAGTTAGAGACCAGTCTGAGCAACGTCCCTGCCAGTTGCAGCTCCCAGTTAGAGACCAGTCTGAGCAATGTCCCTGCCAGCTGCAGCTCCCAGTTGGAGACCAGTCTGAGCAATGTCCCTGCCAGTTGCAGCTCCCAGTTAGAGACCAGTCTGAGCAACGTCCCTGCCAGCTGCAGCTCCCAGTTAGAGACCAGTCTGAGCAACGTCCCTGCCAGTTGTAGCTCCCAGTTAGAGACCAGTCTGAGCAATGTCCCTACCAGTTGCAGCTCCCAGTTGGAGACCAGTCTGAGCAACGTCCCTACCAGTTGCAGCTCCCAGTTGGAGACCAGTCTGAGCAACGTCCCTACCAGTTGCAGCTCCCAGTTGGAGACCAGTCTGAGCAATGTCCCTGCCAGTTGCAGCTCCCAGTTAGAGACCAGTCTGAGCAACGTGCCTGCCAGTTGCAGCTCCCAGTTGGAGACCGGTCTGAGCAATGTCCCCGCCAGTTGCAGCTCCCAGTTAGAGACCAGTCTGAGCAACATCCTTGCCAGTTCCAGCCCCCAGTTGTGGACCAGTTTGTGCAATGTCCCCACCAGTTGCAGCTCCCAGTTGCAGACCAGTCTGTGCACTGTCCCCACCAGTTGCAGCTCCCAGTTTGAAACCATTCTAAGCACTGTCCTTACCAGTTGCAGCTCCCAGTTTGAAACCATTCTAAGCACTGTCCTTACCAGCTGCAGCTCCCAGTTGCAGACCAGTTCTCCCATCCTGGACTCTTTGGCTTTGAGATTTACCTTTCAAGGAGCAAAACCAGTGGCCCGTTGGCCAGCACTGGGGTCACCCCTCGCACCCCGCTACCTCTCGCGTCTCCCTTTCCGCAGCCCCTCGAGCCTTTCTCTGCCTCTGCCTCGGCATCTCCCTCCCTCCCGCTCCCTTCCCATCTGGCGTGATGGGGACCAGGCGTCACCCCACTGGGACCCCCGCGTCCCCGGTGGGCCCCGGGACACCCCTCCCTGCCGTCCCCCTGCTCTGTCCCTTTTTCTCGGCGTTTGCCGAGTTGCTGCCGCTTTTTCGGCTGCATGCCCCGTGCCCGGGCAGAACATCGCGGGTGGCACTGGCGCCGAGGCTCAGGCCCCAGGAGAGTGTTTCTGGACACTCCTATAATGATTATTTCCTTTTTTTCCAGGCTTTCCTCATCCTGCAAGTGTCCTACATCCCCCCACCGGGATCTGCCCCCCTGTTTCCCCCTCCGGCCCCCCCTGAGCCAGCACCGGCTGCTGCTGAGCCCGACACGGTCACTGGTAACCAGAAACCTTCGCGTGCAGCGCTGGGGGGGATGCGTCCCCCCGTAGCATCGTGTTTTTCGCAGCCGGACCCCTCACCTTGCAGTCCCGCGGTGCCCGGCCCGACGTTGCTCACGTCCTCCATCTCCTTTCTCGCCCTGCGCAGAGATGGCTGGAGAGGAGGAGACGGAGGATCAGGCAGCGACAGGGGACGAGACGGAGCCCTCCTCCTCCTCGGGGCCGCCGGGGTCCGAGCCCCCCTCTCTGCCCCGCAAGCCCCCCGTGCACCACGTCCAGGGGGTGAAGCGGAGGAGGAGCTCGCCCAAAAAGCCTCTGCCCAACAAACCGCAGGACTTCCAGGTGAGGTGGGGCTGGTGGGGGGTGAACCACTCTCCTGAACCCACCCCCTCCCCAAATCCCCCCCAGATCTGTCTCTCTGGGGGGGTTCATCACCTGAGAGGTGCCCGCCCGAGGCGCCCATCCCAGGGTAGGACCAACCCCAGGGACCCACTGCCCCGTCCTCCCTCCCGTCCCAGATCAGGGTGAGGGTCATCGAGGGCCGGCAGCTCCCTGGGGTCAACATCAGGCCTGTGGTGAAGGTGACGGCCGCCGGGCAGACCAAGAGGACCAGGATACGCAAAGGCAACAGCCCTTTCTTTGATGAGGTGAGGGGGGGTCCCTGCTCCGAGTGTCCCTGGGGGCACCAGGAGGGGCTCAGGAGCATTACGGGTCGGGGTCCCGAGTGATGGAAACCCTGGTGCAGCCCAGAGGATGGGATGTGGCGATGGGGACGGCAATGGGGGAGAAGCTCAGAGAGCACCAAGGAGCCCTTTGGCAGGACCAGCATCCCCCGCCTTCATGCAGGGCTCGTCTTGGTCACCTTCCCGAGGTGACTCGTGTCCCAGAGCCACCGGTAGCATCCTGGTGGCATGTCCCGGGCAAGGCTGCACACAGGTAGGGGTGGGCAATGCAGCCGGGCGTGCAGGACGGGTACGCTCGGACAGCCGCAGGCGACTTGTCCCCATCCCTGTCCCCAGAGCAGATGCTTCACGCCTGCCTTTTGGGATGTCCCCAAAGCCTGCTTCAGCCTGGCCTTATGCTTTATTTGGAGACCCCCAGGAGAGCTGGTCTGGATGTGCTTTTTTTGCAAACCAGCCCAGCAAAAGCAAACCGGAGGATGTTGCTCACCAGCGTGCCCCGAAGTCACCCAGCACAGCCCCTTTGGGAGGCTGTTGCTGTTAACGGGGTGGGGGTCTCCCCTGACAGGAGGGGAAGAGGTTCCAGCCTGCCGAGTCGGGGGCATGGGAGAGGCTGGGAGGCGCGAACGTGCCCTGGGGGGAGGCTGGGGCGAGACCTCCGCCTTGCACCCTCACCCCTTTTTCTTACAGACCTTCTTCTTCAACGTCTTCGAGTCGCCGGCCGAGTTGTTCGACGCGCCCATCTTCATCTCGGTGAGCTCCAGCAAATGCCCGCCCTGCCCCTCGGGAGGGCTGGGGCGATGCCCGGGGCCGTCGCCCTGTCCCCGGCCCTGCGGCACCCCGGGAAATGTTCCCCTGTTTCCCAGGAGGGCACGCGGGGGGGGGGGGGGGGTCCTGCACCATGGGAGGGTTTGGGCTGGATTTACCATTTTTCCTTATTTTCATTCCACAGGTTGTGGACTCTCGGTCTTTCCGGACGGACTCGGTGATTGGGGAGTTTCGGGTAAGGCTGCCCTCTCTCCTCTCCCCCCCTGTTTTCCACCACGCTGACCCACGGGGTGAACACTGGTATTTCTTTTTTGTTTTGTTGCACAGATGGACGTCGAGACCATTTACTCCGAGCCAAGTGAGCCCAGCGGGCGGTCGGGGTCTGGGCCAGGGTCACCTCCCGTGGCTGGGGGGGGTTGTTCTGGGAAACCCTGTTTTTGGGCCAAACGCAGGGGAAATGCGCACACGCGTTACAGCTCTCCTACGTATGAACCCAGACGTGCCCCTATATCCATCATCACCGCCCATTTCTCTTCCCTTTCCCAAGACGTAGGTCCTTGAAGGCTTTCAAATCATTGTGCCACAGGCTCGCTGGCGGAAAACCCCACCAGCACAACCCAGCTCACTTTTTTTTGTCTTGAGCCTGGCTCGTTATTTTATCTTTTATCTTTTATTTTATCTCAAAGAAGATAAAATAATGCTTATAAAAAATTTCCTACCCTAATCACTGCAGAGAAAAGCTTGCTAATTTTAGCTGTAAAGAGTTAAGACCTACAAGGAAAATTACTTAACAATATGGTTTAACTTTTGGTCAGCCCTGAACTGGTCAGGCAGTTGGACTAGAAGGTCGTTGTAGGTCCCTTCCAATGGAAATATTCTAGTCTAGTCTAGTCTAGTCTATATAAAAGGAATGTAATATTTATTATAAAAAACCCCACCCAACTGCATCCTTGAAGCCATCTCCCTGCGTGTCTGAGGACCAGCACGTGGGTCTCAATCTTTTTTCTCCCCTAGAACATGCTTTTCTCAGGAAATGGCTGCTGCTCTCTGACCCGGAGGACTTCTCCGCGGGGGCCAAGGGCTATCTGAAAGTCAGCCTGTTCGTGCTGGGGCCTGGAGATGAAGCTCCTGTGAGTATCGCCCCGGCCGCGATGGGGGGACCTTCCAACCGTGGTATTCCACCGCCCTGGGCCATCAAACCCCGTGCCTGTTCCCTGGGAAGCTGCAGCTTTGATCTTCCTCCATTTTGGGGGCAAGGTGCTGGATTTTTGGGGTTTTGCTGCTCATTTCAGGACTTTTGGGAAGCTTGGTTGTGTTTCCCTCTTGTCCTCTTGTCCTGCAGCTGGAGAAGAAGGAGGTCGCTGAAGACAAGGAAGACATCGAGGGCAACCTCCTGCGCCCCACCGGGGTCACCCTGAGAGGGGCTCACTTCTGCCTGAAAATCTTCAAAGCCGAAGACTTGCCCCAGAGTAAGTGTTCCCTTTGCTGGGCTGGAGCACGCTGGATCCGGCCCTTGGCATTGCAGCGGGTTGCAACGTGCCGGAGAGGAACAAGGGCACAGATCAGGAACCTTTATCCATAGCCTCGGTCCAAAGACCTTGCAGATATCGGTCAGTCGTAACGTACTGGGAAAAAAAAAAAAAAAGTCTTTTACTGGTGCAAACTGGTTTTACCCTCCTGCTCCTCCCCACCTGGCCCAATGGAGATGTGCAGCCCGCCCGGTGGGACAGCCTGCCCGGAAAGCCGGGGCTGTCTGGACGCCGTGCGCTTCCGTGAGCTTTTAGCATCTCCTTCCCCTCCCAGTGGATGATGCCGTCATGGACAACGTCAGGCAGATCTTCGGCTTCGAGAGCAACAAGAAGAACCTGGTCGATCCCTTCGTGGAAGTCAGCTTCGCGGGCAAGACGGTGAGCAGCCGGAGCCGGGCAACCCCCCTGGTCCCTGGGCTGGGACGGCAGCCGCGCACGGGGAAAATTTGATCCCAGCATGGGGAAAATTTGGTCCTTCGCTTTGCTGGAGCATTTGCAAAGGTCCCATCAGTCCTTGTCACACCCCATCTTCTTTCCCTCTGCATTGCAATGTCCTGCAGCCCAGCCGATGTCCCCAGCCCTGTCCCCGTGTGCGTGGCACGCTCGGAGCCGAGCGGTGCCACCGGACACGGCGTGCCGGGCTGCACCGGAGTAATTTCTTCGCTGGGCTCTTCGTGGTGCTGTTGCATTAAAAATGGAGATGGAGAGGCTGAGCTCCGGGGGAAGGGGGACAGTGCAGCAGCGGAGGGCTGTGCTGCTCTTCTTGGCGCTGTCTGAAGTGAGAGGCTGGCTGTCCCCAGTGCCACCAAATGTCCCCCCGTGACCAGCCAGGGTGTGGAGGTGGCTCCAGTGGCTTTGCAGAGCCCCATCCCGCTCCCTTTGCTGCCAGGTCCCCTCCAGTGCCTTCACCAAGCAATATACCCACAGCCGCCACTTGTCTTTTGATCCGCAGCAGCACTGAAAGGGCTGAAAGTCTCCCCTGCCCATAAATCTTCCCCCGGGGACAGTGCCCGGGGTGGGGGGGACAGGCTTGGGACATCATTCTGAGCAACGACAGCGGGAAGGGGGTGAGTTTCTGGTGGTCCTGGGCAGCCCGTACCATCCTCTGTCTCCTGCGCAGAGGGGTTTACCCACGTGATGCAGAGCCCCACCGGGCCGCCCATTGAACAGAGCCTGCATTTTGGGGAACCTGAGACTTTCCAGCTCCGTGGACGGGGCGTGCGGCAGCCTTGCTTTGCTGAAGTGCAGCCGTGAGCTGCAAGCGCGGGGGCAGCACTGACTTTTCATCCCCCATCTCGCACCTCCAGCTCTACTCGAGGATCCTGGAGAAGAACGCCAACCCGCAGTGGAACCAGCGCCTGACGCTGCCGGCGATGGTGAGCACCGGTGCCTGTCGCAGCCCCCCGCCCGCCCGACCCCACCGCCGCTCACCGCTCCTCTCCCTGCCTCTTTTCCCAGTTCCCTTCCATGTGCGAGAAGATGAGGATCCGGGTGACCGACTGGTGAGCAGGGAGGGGGCTTACTGGGGGGGCTGCCTGTGCCTGCCCGTGGGGAAAGTGAGCTGGAGGAGTGGGATGGGCAGGGGGAGACCCCACGGGCAAAACTCCCTGGTCCACGGTGCGATGGCATCACGGGTTGTGTTGCAGGGACCGTCTGACGCACAACGATATCATCGGCACCACCTACCTCTGCATGTCCAAGATCTCGGCCCCCGGCGGGGAGCTGGAGGGTAAGGGGGGGCGGCAGGATGGGATTTTGGGTGCATGGCTGTAGAGGAGCACTGCATGCTCGTGGCTGGAGGTTGGTGTTGGCTTGGAGGATGTCACCGCCACGATGGTCCCTGCCAAGTTGCCGGTGCTGGGGGAGACGTGGGATGGGGTGCTGGGGGTTGCTCCGTCCTGCAGTCTGTTTTCTGGTTGGACCTGGCCCCTCCTGGTTTGTGGTTCTGAAGATCTTCTGGTCCTCCCAGGGCTGTTGGGATGGGAGGCTGCAGGGCCATGGTGTGCCGGAGGTTTTGATTCCTCTTTTCGTTGCTGCGTGGAGGTGGCTGCGGTCCCCTGTGCGGTTGGTGACAGGCAGTGGTGTCACCGGTTCTGGAAGATGCCACATCCTACCTGTGCGTGCCCCCGCTACTGGCTCCTCCTTAGGTGGCATTTAGGGGCTGCCATGGTGTGGGATGGGGGTTCAGGTCCAGCTTGTGCTGAGGGTGCTGTTTCAAGTCCCAGGGGCTTTCCAAAGTGAAGGACCACCGCGGAGGCACTGGCAGGGATCGGTTGGGTGACACTGACTGTGTCACCTGTGCCGAGCGGGAGGGCAGGGAGCCGGGACATTCTTGTGGGGCTGCCGAGAGCCATGGCAGGGCCAGGAGCAGAAGCTGCCCTAACCTGCATGAGCATCTCCTGCTGCTAACAAGCTTCGGTGACATCTGCAACCCCACGGGGACTCCCCTCGCTCTGCTCCCTTTGCTTTGTGCATCTCTCAGACTCTCGGGTGCTCTGCAAACCCCCACCTCATCACGAGCGTCCCCGTGCCGTAGGGGCGCGGGACGGGGCTGGCAGCAGCCACCGGGGCTCGAGCCCGGTGTAAAGCTGCAGCCACGTGTCCCACAGCCACGTGTCCCACAGCCCGTGTCCCCCCAGCGCTGCCCGGCCGTGCGTGCAGGGTACGGAGTTGGGGTGCAGCACTGTTCTGCAGCGGGGTGCTTGTGTGTCCAGCCCCCATCTTCCCCAGTTAAAGCGCAACTCCTGGGCTGGTCTGGGGGGGGGGAGAGAGAGAGAGAGGGGCCGGGGAGGGAGGAGGAGGCTGCGAGGGGTCTGGCTCCCAAGGAGGCACCGGGGAACCACGGCTCCCACCCCATGGCCCGTCCAAGTTTTGCGACATGCAGAGCGTCCTTCAGGGATTCTCAAATCCTCCTAATTCACACCAATCCCACAGCCTCTGGGGACAGGGCTATTTAACAACCTCTCCCTTTCTCTCTCTGTCTCTCCAGTGTCTGTCGGCACCAAAAGCCCATGAGAGCATCCACCTTCGTTTCCATAACCCTCCATCCTCCCCTTGCGCTCTTCTGCCAGCCTTTCCTAACCTCTCTCCCTTTCTTTGTGCCTCAGATGAGTTTCCTGCTCTCGCGAAGCCTCTGAAAGCTGCAGACCGTACGTCCCCTTAGCCTCTCGGTTTGCAATCACCGCTTGGTAATTGTTTTGCTGGTTCAGCTGCTGTCAGGGCCGGAGCGCTGGCTGGAGCTGGGGGAGCATCGGCTGTGTCGTGCCTGGGCACCTCGGTGGGAAGAGGGAGCGGTTCCAGCACGGCCTCCCCCTGCCCTGCGGGAGCAGGGAAACGGCTCCACTGCCCTTCCCCACAGTGGGTTTGGGGTGTCCATGGTGGGCAGCGATGTCTTCGTGGTCTCGTGTGTGTTGTGTGCTGAGCCGGCTCTGTGCACCGGGAGCAGCCAGCCTGAGAGCTCAGAGCAGGACCCTGCAAATGATTTCTGCCCCTTCGCTGCTCCTTCTGCTCGAGGGTTCATAAAAATGAGCCGTTCTCTTCTGAGCACTCTCTTACTGCCTTAAGGGGAGCACGGGGCCAGCTCCTTGGCTGGTGTAAATCCCCTACGCTGGTTCACACCAGCAAAGCGATGCTCTCCTCCTCTGGGGACCCTTCCTGGGACCGGGAAGCTCTGTGCCCCCCGCACAGCCCCACACCCACCTTGTCTTTCTCCTGCAAAAAGGTAAGCAGTCGTAGGGCTCAAACGGGGTGAAAAACTGCAGCATTTTGGTGGCCTCCAGCCACATGTGTGTGGTCCCCATGGTCCTGCAGCGAAGCCCCGCGGGACATGTCCCCAAGGTGCCTTCGGGACTCTCTAACGGCTCTTTTCCCCTGTGCTCCCCAGCGGACGATGGGCTCGGGTTCCTGCCGACCTTCGGTCCCTGCTATATCAACCTCTACGGCAGCCCCCGCGAGTTCACCGGCTTCCCCGACCCTTACGAGACGCTCAATTTAGGAAAGGTGACGTTGGCTTCTTTCCAGCACGACCTAAACTAAACTACCACCCCTCCTTGCCAAAAGAAAGCTGCTATTAACCCAAACTGGCTTTGTTATTAGGAACCTTCACTGCGTTTTCTGCCCCTGGCTATTCTTCCGCTGGCTAAACACCTCCTGATATTGCTCTGCTGCCCAAACGCTCTCTACCTTCGAAGCGCTTGCAGAAATACTTTGCCTGATCTCGCTCCTCTGCAATGAAGCCCACTGAAAGCAAAAGCTGTGGGGAGGGGGCACCGGGGTCCTGATGCCTGTCCCTGGTCTACCCCAAGGGCGAGGGAGTCGCGTATCGTGGCAGGATACTGGTGGAGCTGGAGACCAAACTGGTAGAGCACGTGGAGCAGAAGGTGGAGGACATTTCCGCAGATGACATCCTGCGGGTGGAGGTAACGGGGTCTCCGCGGGGTATCCGACCCCGTGGGCTCTGGGGTCGGCCCTCCGGCGGCGCGGCATGTGGGGCACGAGGGGAGGGGCATGGGTGTGGGTCCAGGGTGGGTGATGTCCTGTGAGCGGTGGAGTGGGCGGTGAGCTCCTGGAGGGTGTCTCCTGCTGTGTTTCCATCCCGAGGTGTCCAGCTCGCTCCATCTGAGCTGCTGCATGGTAGAGAGCAGACCATGGTGAACATGGAGGGGTGGGAGATTTACTTCAACGGGACCCCAATCCCAACTCGAGCGCTATCGCGCATGTGCTCCTTTTGCTCGTTTCTTCAGGTTTAAACTGTATTTTTTATAGAAAGTTCCAGCCTTCTCCTTCTTAGGGTTTTTCTAAATATCTCACCCAAAATTCCCTTCCTGCAACATACGCTTTTCTTCCCCGCAATAAACTTTTCCATCTCGGAGGCCTCGCCGAGCTGGTGTGTGCCGGGGTGGTGGAGGGTCTGTGTGTAGGAGAGCGGTGGTGGTGTCTCCTCTATGGACATGGTCCTGCGCCTGTTGCAGAAGTACCTGCGCCGTCGGAAGTACTCCCTGTTCGCTGCCTTCTACTCGGCCACCATGCTCCAAGACGTGGACGATGCCATCCAGTTTGAGGTCAGCATTGGCAACTATGGCAACAAATTTGACAACACCTGCCTGCCCCTGGCCTCCACCACGCAGTACAGCCGGGCCGTCTTTGATGGTGAGCAACGCAGGGGTGACCGAGCACTGGGACAGGGTGTGGAGTCTCCATCCTTGGAGATATTCAAAACCCAACTGGACGTGGTCCTGGACAACCTGCTCAAGGTGACCCTGCTTGAGCAGGGGTTGGACCAGATGACCTCCAGAGGTCTTTGCCTACTTCAACCATGCTTTGAAAGGGGAATATGTGATTGGGGAGGAGTGGGGAAGCCAGGACTACTTCTCTAGCTCTGTGCTGGCTTGAAGTAGTTTTTGGGCAGCACCTTGGCACTAGCAGTGCCCATTTCTCTTCAAGGAAGAGCCAGTGCTTTGGGGTGTCCTTTCCCTGACTCCTGTGGGGCTCTCGCTCTGGCGTGAGATGTCCTCACCCCACTAGGGTTGTTCTGCTGGTTTCTGGCCTCACTCCTCTGCAGGACCTGCTGCAGCCGTGGAGGTTGACGCACATCCCTTTGGACCTTGGTGTGCATTGCTCTGTTGCACATGGGTTTGGGGAACATAATTCCCGTCCTCTTGCTCCGAAAGAGCCCCAAAGATGGGCTTCTGCCCAAGGCCAGATGCTGCACTGCCCCCATTCATCTCTGCTCCAGTCCTGAGGAGCGGGGTCCCCTGTCACCCCAATATCGCGAGCTCACCAGTGTGCTGTGCCCTCCAGGTTGTCAGTATTACTACCTGCCCTGGGGCAACGTGAAGCCCGTGGTGGTGTTGTCATCCTACTGGGAAGATATCAGCTATCGGACTGATGCCCAAAACCTTCTCCACCACGCAGCAGACAGGCTGGTGAGTGCCGCGATGGCAAGGAGCATTGTCCACCTCCTTTCTGCATCCTGCCTGGGGGGACAGGGAGGGGACAGAGGCCATCTCCAGGTTGGGTCAGGTTTGGGGTTTGATGACTCTTGTGCTGTGGATGGGAAATCTGTCGGCGTCCTGAGTACCCTGCTCAGCCCGTGGAGTGATGGAGGGAAAGGGACCACCCTCATCCCCACTGGGGTGACAGTGGGGTGTGAACACAGTGCTTTTGCTGTGCCACCCACCTGCCTACTGATGCAGGCGCAGGAGGCAAGGACCTTCCTTCAGCTCCTGAGCTATTTATGGGATTTCTTGCTGTATTTCACTGTTGTTTCCCCTGGAGCTCCAACAGGAGCAAAACTGGAGGTGCAGAACCTTGGTGGGATCCAGGCTGGAGCTTCTGATCATGGGAATCAGCCCCAGGCACTCGCTGGGGAGGGTCCTGGACGTGGGGTGGAGCAGGGTGCCAGGGGGTTCCCCGCTGTGCAGCTCCTCTTCCCCACCTATCGTGCAGGAAGCAAACCTGGAGAAGGTCCAACTTGCTCTGAAGGCCAACCGCTCGCCGAGTGAGCTGGACGCCCTGGGTGCCCAGCTGATGGATGACATCATCGCCGACTGCAGGTATTTTCTGCCAGTTTTGAATGTGAGCCTTTTCATGCCGTTTATTGCAAGAGCCCTTATTTATCTTGGAAGGGACGACTTCTTTTTTTTTTCTTTTTTTTTTTTTTCCTCTGAAAAACGCCAGTCATTTGCTAATGTTTGCTTCAAAGGTTGCTGAGCCAAGGCACGGAGTTGAAAAGGTGACATTTAAGGCAAGTCATAAATTTCCAGCCTTCATGCAAGGGCTGCAGCGTGGCTCGCTTGAATGAGCGGCATTGTGTCGGGGCAGGAGCCAGAGCCAGCCCAGCCCAGCCAGCGGGACGGTGGAGCTTGTGGAGTGAGGAGCCACCGATGCGGCTTCCCAGTTGGGTCTTGTGTGCACCACATAGCAGGCACCGGTGCAGAGCACCCAACGGGGTTGTTCGGCTGTGCGTGGGGGTTGCGTGTCTGACGGCTGGACGGGGGGACGAGGATGTTGCAGGGCTGGATGGCACAGCCATCCCACCATCCCTGTGGGCAGCACCACCAGTATCTGCTGCTGCTTTGCCTTTCTAAGCACTTGAACATTCGTTCAAGGGAGGCTGGCAGGGTGCCACGGGCTTTCCCTCCACGTAGCCTGTTTTTTTGGGCTGGATTGCGCTTTGTGGGGACGAGGAGCCGCTCTGGGGAGCATCGCTGCGGTATGACCATGGTGTTTTATCCCAAGGACAGCTCAGCCCTCAGGAGGGTGTTTCAGGGACTGGCATCACCAGGGTCTTTGGACCGTGGTTCCTCTTCAGGTATGCCCATGAAGATCTCCCAGTTCCGTCCCATACCCATGCCTGGCCACACAACTTCTGTGCAGCAGCTCCATGCCATCAATTTGGGGAAGGGAAGGAGTAGGATCGTTGATGTGGTTTTTAGCCCTGGGAAGCCCTTGCCAAGGAGAATTAAGAGAGCTGCCATGCCTCTCGGAACTTTCTTGCCTCGGGCGGTAGGCGGAGAGCAGACAAGCGGTGGAGACAGCCCTGCACTGGGGTAGGACACCCCATTGGTGGCAACCGGTGGCTGTGGCGGGTGGACCTCTGTGACCACCAAGCTTGCGTAGTGGCTCTTGGTGCTTTACCTCAGCAGAGAGGGAGAATTTGGCCTTCTTGGCTGTCCCTGAGGCCACCAAACCTGCTGGGACCAGTTGTCCCCCATCCCTTCCACAATAGTCACCAGCCTGCAGGACCACACGCACTGTCTACCTGGGCTTGTGCCAATCACCTAAGGTTGGGGAGATGGTGCTGAGCTTGCTGCCAAGCCCTAGGTCCCCCTTTCTGTCCCCCCTGCTCTTTGAAAGGCCCAAGGAGAGGTCACGGAGGTGCTGGGGTGCAACGGGCATGGGGGTGCAGCCTCTGTGGACCTTCCTGTGACACCCGTGTGGGACCAGACACCTCCTTCCTTCGGGCAAGGAGACTTTGAACGAGCTGACCCTGCTCCGCAGACGTCCTGGAGGACACGCTTAGGCAAACAAACACACATACTTACAACCTCCCTATTTATTTGTTTTTGAGCCTCATAAAGGAGACGTGTTTCGCCCCCCACGCACGCTGGCTCCGCTGGAAAGGTCAGAGCCATCCGACGGGCTGTCGATACCCCCCCGCTCCTGGGCACGCAGGACAGGACCTGAGGGATGAGCCACGGCTCTGGGTTTTCCAAAGATGCTGCGCCCTCCAAAACAGATTCAATTAACTGGGAGGGGAGGGGAAAAATGTGGCTGCGGGATGTGCCAAGCCCGTGGTTCCCGCTGGCTCCTGGCCCCGCTCCGTGCTCGGCTCCTGCGGGATGCGGCTCCTCCGTCTCTGCGAGGCTTGGCACGGGGACCGGGGCTGGCTCGCGAGGGTGGTATCCACGGTGGGGGCAGCTGGAACAGCCCTGATGGCTTTTTGGAGGGTTTTGCACCCCTCCACGCACTCTGCCCTGGCGGGGATGAGCTGAGCCGTGCAGCTGGACGTGTCCGCGGCTCGCCCCATGATGCTGCCAAAGCCTGGTCTCTGCATTCAGCCTGGACGGAGCTCCTTTCCATCGGGATTATCGGGATTTCGCAGGGATGGGACAACCCCCCGCCACTCTCCAGTGCTTCCTCATCCTCCTCCGGATCTGGACCTCTCTGGTGAAAGGGTCCCAGCGGGAGGGGGTCTCCCCACCTCCTGTTCCCAGTAGGAAAACAGCGACGTGCTGCCAGCATCGCCTTGTCCACGTCTGTTTTCCAGACCTTTGCGTGAAGAGATGGAAGACGGCCTCTTTCTGGAAAAGAGAAGAATTGGGAGTAGCATACAAAAATGGACGAAGTTAGGGAAAGATGAGTCGTGGCAAAACCAAGTACCCAAAACGCTGAATTGCAGCCAGATTCAGGCGGCTCCTGCAGCTCCCTCGTGCTGATGGGCAGCAGCGCTGACCTGAAGGGTGGGTTTTGTCCCTCTGCTCCTGGCCCTGTCTCCTGTGGCACAAGAATTGCTCCATGCTGGAGCTCGGAAGAGAGCTGCCTGTGAATTGCCTCCCTGTCGGAGCTGGGAGCACGGCAAAATAGGCAGGGGGTGCTGCAGAAGAGGGTCCATGTTTTTGATCGTCCTTTTGGTCTTCCTCATAATTTGTCCAATTCTGTCGCATCTTTCCCCAGCTGGAAGCACAGCGCTCACACGAGGATGCACCACGCGTTTATGTGCTGGCGCAGCGATGTTCTCAGCTCAGCCCTTTTGCTCTTTCCTCATAATTCGCGCCCGGAGTGCTAACAGCCAGCGCAGGACCCATCACTGCAGACAAACTCAACGCTCCCATCTTTTGCCACCTGCCATATAACCAGCTCTTTGCCCAGGAGATGACCACCCTCTTGGTCCAGGGTGGCAGAGACCTTGGGGAAGGACCATGCCACGGGCTGCCGGGGAGCCCAGGCGGGCTGTACCAGTACCCCAAAAGATTGTGTCACTCCTGCACGACCCAGCATCCCTCCGCAGGTGACCCCCTCAGGTCTGGGTTGTCCAACTGCCTCCTCTTCTCTTCTTGGTTGCGGTTTCTGCTAGTTTGTTGGATGGAAGAGTCAGACTCGCTGATCTTGGGTTCCCCCAGATCCTCCCAGGTCTCTCCGAGGTTACCATCACCTTGCTCCTTCCAGTCCTCTGATCCTGAGGCAACATTAAGTGTGAAGCTACTGATCCCACCCAACCGTCCAGCCCTTTCCTACCTGAATTGCAAACGATTTGCTGCTCAGCTGATTTCCTCCCAGTCGTCTCCTCCCGGCCGCCAAGGCAGGACAGACCCCGACGAGGGACTCTGCCCTGGTGTCCTCCCGGCTCCCAGCTTTCCTGCTATGAAAAATGCTGCTTCCAGCTCTGGCTCACCAGCACACGTTCCTTGTGTCATTTATCCACCTGAACAGGGATAGTTCTTTAGGTTGTAGGCTTTTAATTGGGGCGCCTCCATATTTTTGCCTTTTTTTTTCGTAACTACTTCACGGTATTTTTACATATCATTTGGTGGAGTCCGTGGTCTTTTCCATTTTCCCATCTGAGCACAATTTAACTTCATTTAACCATTGTGGTTGTTACAGGTCCCTGACATGCGGTACATGTCTCCAGGAACAAGGTGTCTTCAAACCATTCCCGTGCTGCCTATAGGATTTAACCCTTCCTGCTGCTCCTTTTCACAGCTCTTTAACACATTTCTTCCTTTTTGCGTAGTTTCATAATTTATCTTTCTGAAATTAAATTCATCTGCAGTGAGTATATTTAGGTTTTTTTTTTTTCCCCCCTTACTTTTCTTTCCTGTTCCTGCAAGAATATTGAAGTACATCCTAGTTTCTGCCACTAAGTCGTGTTTGCTTGGTAGGTGAGCAGTGTCCTTCCCATGCACCAGTGACAAAGCAAGCTGTGGAAAGCGAGCGGGAGGTCAGCTCATTAGCAGCTCCCTCAGAATAAATACACAAACGAAGCGTGGACACACAAAACTGAGTTCATGGAGCGCGATCGGTCTAACCATGGAGGGCTTGGGGCTGCAATCCCAACATGGTCTTTTAGTTTAGCTCCTTGCACAGGATGCTACGGAACGATCGGGCTAATTAGCGACACCCGCAGAGCTCCGTCTCCCTTTGGAAAAAGCAGCCAAACCAATTCTCTTTAAGAGAAATGAAAGAACTAGATTTCCCCCTAAATTTCTGCCTAAGCCTCTTGTTAAAGGAATCCATGTTATTAACCTGAGACAACCGGCATCGACACCACCTTGGGCAGGTACCACCACGTGCATCTGCCCGTGGCACATCTCGATGAGCATAGCTGGGCAAGAAATGTTGTCCTTCGTATTTATCATGCAATAAGAACGGGGCTTACGGAGCCCAGTCCCAGCCCGAAGGGGGAATGCTGCGGCTGGCGGGGGGCTGTGGGTCGGGAGCTGGGAGCAAGAAGAGCATTAATAACAGCAGCACCGTAAATCACTGCATTTTACAGGAAATCCTCTAAATGGCTCAGCACAGTGAAGATCCTCCCGGACTCCTGAAATGTTTATCCAGCAGCTTGAATCAATTTATATTAATATGTGTGTGTGTGTGTGTGTGTGCATGGTGTGCACGGCTCAGCCAGGGCTCCGTCCTGGCTGCTGTGGGTGATGCGTGGGGGCTGCAAGTGCGGTTTGAAGCTCCTTTGCTCTTGGCATTGCCATGTTCCCCAAATATATCTTCGGTGGCTTGTTAATTCTTTGGAAACTTGCTGAAAAGGAGAAAAAAGAAAAAAAAAAAAAAAAAAGACAGCAAAACTCCATGAGAGGGTGAGCGAGCTGCTAACGTTGCTTCTCTGCCCATCCCCGCAGCCTGACCCTGCCCGATGTCCTGGGGAAGCCGGCCAGCACCCACCTGGACCAGAACATGTACCGGTTTCGCAGCACCAACCTGGAGCAGATAGTGAAGGCAGCCCTGAAGCTCAAGCATGAAGACTCGAGCCTGTTGGCAGCCCTGGAGCAGGCAGAGGACTGGCTCTCCAGGCTGAAGGCCATGGCAGAGGAGGTAACGCTGCTGCAATGGTGGCAGGAGCTGTTTTTCACCTTGGAGGGGTCTCGTTCTTCCCGAGCTCGCCGTCACGGTGCTGTTTTGGTGCGACGGCTGTGAGCAATTGCCCGACGGTGCGGTGGGATGCAGAGAGGATGCTACTCTTGCAGGCAGGGTCCTGGCCCCTCGTGCGAGGGTTGCACCTGCATCCCACCACAGTGATGTGAACCGAGTTAGGAAGGCACCGGGTTTGGCACCCGGCCATTGAGGTTTAGCCTTGTTCATGGCAGAGCTTTACAGCACGGCCAGTAAACCCTCAACCAAAGCTGCTGCAGAGACCTGGGCTGGCTGCAGAGGGCAGGGCTTGGGGAAATGTGGGGCTGCTCTGCCCTGGCCAGACCCAGATGGGATCCAGAGCTGCTGAGGTGGGGTTTGGCTTGACTGGTCTCACCTCATGGGCTTGGGTTGGTGGCAGGGCTTGGGGCACGGCCGATCTCCAGCCTCTCGCATCCCTCCGTGACCGACGTGTTGATTTGGAGCCCCCCAGTTGGACGCTATGGCTTTTGTGTTTTCCAGCCCCAAAACAGCCTGCCCGATATAGTGATCTGGATGCTGCAGGGAGACAAGCGCGTAGCGTACGCCCGTGTGCCAGCTCACGAGGTCCTCTTCTCCAGGAGCATCTCCAGCTGCTGCGGCAAGAACTGCGGGAAGCTGCAGACCATCTTCCTGAAGGTATCTTGGCTTTTGATATATGTGCATGCGTGATATTAATTTTAAAAATATTTTCCCCTAAAAAATATATATATAGAGAAAATTGTGCAGGGAAACCTGAAATCCCAGCACAGCAGGCTGCGTTAACCCATGAGTGCCCAGGGCTCCGGGGACCCCCAGCCACAGTTTCGACCCTGTTGAAGCTGGTTCCTGCACGATGAGAGCCTGGTTGTGCTTCTGGTGGAGTTCAGCTCCTCTTTGCATGGATCTGCAGCAGATCCCCGTGAATATCTTCATATTTTCTGCAAGTTCCAGGGCAGTGAAGATGGGTGCACTTTGGCCCAGATGGTGCTTTTTAAAAAAATATATTTTATTTTTTTAAATTTTTAATGTTATTTTATGTTTTTCAAAATTCCTGACCCTCTGCCACCCCAGGAAATTTAAGCTGAGGCCTCCTCTGCCAGGCACTTACCGAGCTTCTCACATCTCAAATGATATTTCTTTGGCCTTTCGCTGCGTGCCAGCTTGGGAGCAGACAATCAGTGCTGAACAAGCTCTAAAAAAATAAAGTGAAATAAAATAAACTGAATAAACCCCAAAACCCCAAGCCCAGCTGGCAGCAAAAGACGAACCAAAATATATTGGTTTTTTTCTGTACTTTAGCTCTGGATGGAAAACTAGCATCACTTGAAGGGGAAAAATAGTGACTGAGAGAGAGAAAAAAGGGCAGTGAGACATCTCCCTGTTTATTCTTTCTATTTTTGCTGAAGTATGTTGGCTGGGTTTGGTGTCCTAGCCCTGAAGGGTGTCTCACCGAGACACAGGAGCCCTGACCACTGGGGCTTTGAAGCTCCTCGAGGTCATCCCCAAAGTGCTCTGCACGCTGTTGATGTCCCAATTCCCAGGGATGCTCCGTGTCCCACCTACCCCCTGCATCCCCGGCCGGGGCTACGGGGGCTTCGTACCCACCACCCCCAGCCTCGCATCCTGAGCATTCCCCATTAATATCCTCCTCGGGGATATTAATGGGGCTCTGCCTTTGGCAGTACCCCCAGGAGGAGGCGATGGGTCCGAGGATCCCAGCCCAGATCCGGGTCCAGCTCTGGTTCGGGCTGTCGGTCGATGAGAAGGAGTTTAACCAGTACGCCGAGGGGAAGCTCTCCGTCTTTGCCGAAACGGTGAGCATCTCGCAGGGACCACCATAGAGGGCTTTTTTCTCTCCAGCGTGGGCAGCAGCTCCACCATGGAGGGGAGCGGGTGGGCTGGACCGTGGGTGAGGGCACTGCCAGGTGGGGTCACATCAGCCCCTGCCAACCATGAGAAGAAAGAGCCATTTCCACCAGCATCCAGCCAGAAAGGTTGGGGGGAAGGTTGGTAATGAGCCATAAAGCCGCATTGTGGCTTCACATCTCCTTCCACCTGCTGGGGGGGAAATCTGGGGGTGCCCATGGGGACGGGGGGGCTCGTGGGGGGGGTTAGGCTCTTCCCAGGAGGTCAGTCCTCAGGATGGGGCTCTCCAGGAAGGAAGGGATTATTCATGGGATTTCAAAAGGATTATTCATGGGATTTTGTGCCTCCAATGCAAAAACCTCTCTGCTTTTGCTCACCCAGTATGAGAACCAGACCAAGCTGGCGCTGGTGGGGAACTGGGGCACGACCGGCCTGACCTATCCCAAATACTCAGATGTCACTGGCAAGATCAAGCTGCCCAAAGACAGCTTCCGCCCCTCCACAGGCTGGACCTGGGCCGGGGACTGGTTCATCTGCCCGGAGAAGACGTGAGTGGTGGTTTTCTGCAAAGAGCAGAGCCTGGGTGGGCTGTCGTGGGTACCCCGAAAACCTGAGCAGAGGCTAAGCTGGTGGCAAGGCCACCCAGAAAGCTGGATGGAGACCTGAGGTGCCATGAGGGGGCTCTGAGGGGGGTCCTCATCTGCTCGCCCTGTCCTTGGTAGTCAACGGCGTTAATGCAAGACGCATCGTCTCTGTGCTGGGTGATGTCCCTGAGGCGGTGGGTGCTGCACAGGCGCTCACGGAGATGATGGCCCCAGCACCCAGCTCACCGGGGTGCCTGCGCAAGCCCCACACTGAGGAGCTTTGGAGGTGGGATCCCAGTGAGGCACTGAGGGGATGGGAGGGAACGGCGGGTGCTTAGCACAGCTCTGCCGTCTTCTTGCATTGGATTTACAGCCTGTGTTTTGGGCTTCACCTGAGCCAGGTTGGTGAGGTCTCGTGGGAGCTTTGCTTGGTGCGTCTGGGGTGCAAGAGGCTCAGAAGACAAAGCGTGTGCTGGGGTGGAAGAGGCTCAGGAGACAAAGCGTGTGCTGGGGTGGTGTGGCCGGCCGCGAGAGGAGGGAAGACGTGAGGCTGTGCTGCTGCCCGTGCGGGGCTGGGAGGGCAGGAGGGGGAGCCCCTGATGCCATGCATCTCCCCGGGGTGCAGGTTGCTGCACGACGTGGACGCCGGGCACCTGAGCTTTGTGGAGGAGGTGTTTGAGAACCAAGTACGGCTGCCTGGAGGCCAGTGGATCCACATGACTGATGCCTACACTGATGTGGTAAGGATGAAGTGGGCAGCCCGGGGCTGAGCCGCTGCAGTGGCAGGAAGCCCCGGGGGACTCGGGGGAGATTTAGGCATCTGCTGGGCACCGTTTGGTTGAAAACACCCCTTCGTCCCACAGAATGGGGAGAAGGTCCTGCATAAGGATGAGATTGAGTGTCCTCCAGGCTGGAAATGGGAAGACGTGGAGTGGGACACCGACCTCAACAGAGCCGTGGATGAGAAAGGTATCAGAAAGCAGTTCTGGGCATCCGTGCCATTTTCATTTCCTTTACTCTGCCCATCGTGGTGTGTTTCCTTCCACAGTCCCATCCAGCACTAGGGATGATAACATCCCCTTCATGGCTGTGTGAGCTGCCCCACGGGCTTCAGAAGAAGGGGATCAGGCCCTGGGGGTACCCTCTCCCCCCTGCTCTGCCGGAGGCTGGGGCTGTGGGGTGGGCAGCCACAAAGGCAGCACTTTCCTTGCTGCTGGGGATAGTCCAGGTTGTTCTTCTGGAAGATCTTACCTGGCTTCTGGTGAAAGAGAAATGGAAAGCATCAGGCCAGAGAGCATCAGAGATGGTCACAAGGGTTGGGGTTGCCTGAAGAGGGAAGGACAGAGAGGACAGTCCCGAAGCTGTGACTTTGAGCCAAGGGCTGGTGGGACACCATGAATCCATCACCTCGGCATCCCCAGAGGGACACCTCCATTGGGTAGCAGCATGACTAGGTTGTTATCTGCATGGACCAGCAAACTGGGAAAGCGTGTTGTATCTGGACAAACCTTGGCCATTAAAGCTGTTCAGGTCTGGATATGTGGATATGTGAAGAGAGGTCCCTGGTGGGAGGCAAGGTGGGGGGGTTCTTCTCCTGCCTTCTTCCAGGTGTCCCCTTCTCTCCAAGGCTGGGAGTATGGCATCACCATCCCGCCGGACCGCAAGCCGAAGGCCTGGGTGCCGGCCGAGAAGATGTACCACACCAACCGGCGACGGCGCTGGGTGCGGCTCCGCCGGAGGGACCTCGCACAGATGGAGACCATGAGGAAGGTAGGATGGGGTCTGAGGAGAAGAGGGTGAGAGCGGGTTGGGGCCATGTCGCTGTCTCTCCAGGCAGAGGTGGAGGTGCTTGGTCTTCTGCAGAGACCTGCTGTGCTTTGGAGCCTGGTGGCCCTGATTTCTGTGCTGGAGCAGCATCAGCCTCTGTGGTTTCCACCATGGGGGTTAACATTTGCCAGAGGTGGAGACCACTCCAGGGGTGCTTCGTTGGGCTGTGGGGTGGGACGGGGACCTCCACCAGTGCCACAAAGCAGCTCGGGGGACCGGGGCTGGCGAAGGTCCCCAGTCTGTCCCTTGTCCCAGTCCTGCTTCCCTCTAGGTGGTGCAATTGGACTGCAAATGCCACCGCAGCACTGCTGCTCTTCCCTCCCCCCAGCAAGTTCCCCAAGACACTTTACTCCCTTTCCAGCACTTTTTCTAGATAATTGTGGATGGAAAGCATGGGGAAAGCCCTGCCACCCCATTTGCAAAAGGGATGCAAGTGTCACAGGGAGGTGACACAACTCTGGGGAGAAAAAGCCTTCATGGGCTTGTGACTGATGCCCTGGACGGGATGTCCCATGGTGGCAGAGCTGTGGTGGCCCCGGGAGGGATCAGAGGTGGTGGCAAAGCGGAGGGCAGGCTGGGAAGATGGAGGCACTGGTGCTACCCAGGCCTGGGCAGATGTGGCCCCCTCCTTGCTCAGCACAGGCAGCCCCCAGCCCAGCGAGACCCTTCTCCAAGTGGGGTTCACCCCAGGAACTAGACGAAGGGCTGAATCCCTGGTTAAGCCGGAGACATACAGGGAGGACACAAGGTGGGACAACTGTAGCAGGCAACAGCTCAAAGAGGCTGGACCCAGGTTTGGTGGGCACAACCCTGGCCCTGGAGAGCCCCAAAGTGGCTTTGCCCCTTGGCTGTGCCGGGGTCCCACCATCGTCACCTGCAGAGGGGCCGTGGGGTGGTGGGACCGAACCCCTCTGAGCCCTGGCGTTTCCCTGCCCGGCAGCACAAGCAGGAGGAGCTGGACGGGGAGGGCTGGGAGTACGCCTCTCTCTTCGGCTGGCGCTTCCACCTGAAGCATCGCCGGACCGACACCTTCCGCCGCCGCCGCTGGAGACGCAGGATGGAGCCCCTGGAGCGCACCGGGGCTGCCGCTGTCTTCGCCTTGGAGGGGGCCCTGGTAGGTACCCACCGTTCCCCCCAGAAAATTGCTGCCTGGGGAGGGGAGCCTGGTCGGGTGTGCTCCCACCCTCTGTCCCACCCCAGGGAGCAGACGTGGAGCAAAGCTCGTTATCTGCTACTCGTTATCTGCCGCCTGCACCCGCTGCTGTTTGTTTAGCTCATATTCTGGCTTTCTTAATACATTGGATTTCATAATCCTTTGGCTTTTCCAATAACTAAATGAGAACCAACCACAGCAGCACAAAGCCCCTATTATAGGGCTTTTCATTTTTTTTTTTCCCCCATTTGGCTTTTTTTTCCCTCCGTCTCTGCTCTGTCCTTCCCTCCGTCCAGCGTTTGAACCCAGCAGCCCCTTTGGGACGCAAGCGGCTCCATGGCGTTTACATGCATCAGCCTTGAACTCATGCTGGCCCCATCTAGGGGGGTCCCAGCTGCCGCCCACCCCCAGGGCTGCCGGTGGGACCCTGGCTTCTCCCCCTTCGCCCTGGGGCCCACTGATACGATTGTTGGCCAGGCGCTTCATCCCTCTGCATCTCAGCAGAGGCAATCAAGGAGGATTTAGCTGGAAAACCCTATAACACGGGGTGTGTGTCCATGCACACGTGTGTGTGTGCACGCCCGTGGGGCTGTGCAGGAACCCCCCGTGCCCTTTTCTGGCTCCGGGGGTGAGGGGAGGTGGGTGAGGGGTTTCTGATGGGGCTGGCTTGGGTCTCTGCTTGGTCATGCAGTTTTCCAAAGGACTCAGCTGTGCCCTCGTTTTGTGTTCGTTAGCCTGCAAATGAAATGGGTTTGTGAGTTTGGCTGCTGATGGACCCGTCTGCTGGGGGTACTGGGGGATGTGGGAGAGACCCAGGGGAGGAAAATCCCCTCCCCGCATGTGTGGGGCAGAGGCTGAAGCAAAGGGGAAGAGGAGAAAAAAGCCCCAATAAAATGGCAATGTTGGGAGCCACTGCTTGCTTCGCTCCTGGTGATGTTGACGCGGTGGCAGGGGGTCCCCGGTTGATTTAAGTGTCCCCCAGTGTCACTGGTGTGCTGCTGAACCCCCACCTGCCCCAGGCTGCCGGGGACAGCCCCTTCCTGCCCTCCACCCTCAAAGCCTGTTAGACCTGATATTATCTACTTTGCATATTTATTTTCCAAGCATTTCTTAGCTGTGTCAGTTAAAGGTGGAGTGCCCAGTTCTTAGCAGCCTCCTGAATCTCTCATTTATCTTTAGGCCAAGGTTACGTCTATAACTTTTATTACAGTGTCATGTAACAACTCCAGTTTATTATTTTGCTTATTTTCTAACTGAAAACAATTCTAGCAAAAAAAGCAGTCGTTCTGCCTTGCCATGCCTTGCCATGCCATGCCTTGCCTTGTCATGCCATGCCTTGTCTTGCCATGCCATGCCTTGCCATGCCTTGCCATGCCTTGCCACGCTGTGCCTTGCCTTGCCTTGCCATGCCTTGCCATGCCATGCCTTGTCTTGCCATGCCTTGCCATGCCATGCCTTGCCATGCCTTGCCTTGCCATGCCATGCCTTGCCATGCCTTGTCTTGCCATGCCTTGCCATGCCTTGCCATGCCTTGCCATGCCTTATCTTGCCATGCCATGCCTTATCTTGCCATGCCATGCCTTGCCTTGCCATGCCATGCCATGCCTTGCCATGCCATGCCTTGTCTCGCCATGCCATGCCTTGCCATGCCTTGCCTTGCCTTGCTTTTCTTTTCTTTCTCCCCCTTCCCCAGCAAACACTGCCCTAAATGTCACTGTGGCTCCTATACGAGCCCAGTGCAGACATCCCATTCCCTTACACCGAGCAAATGCCTGAAGCATAAATTTTCCCTGCTTGAATCTTGGCAAAACACAAAGAAAACCCAGCAGGGTCCCGGGGGAGCACCAGGTCCCGTTGCTGTAGGACCGTGCTGCTCCTGGGAGTTGAACCATCGCTCGGGCAGGGTGATGGCATCTGACAAGGAGTAGTATTTCCTTGAGGCACGGAGATGTCGGGGGATGCTGTCCCCGCAGGGTGACAGCTCGGGAGGGAGCAGCCTGGGAGAGCGGCAGGTGAATTCCTCCCCAGCCCTGGCTCTGGCTCCCAGCAGCCCGGCGGGTGCAGGACCAGCCCGCCCGCCCTTTGGGCTCCGCTCGCCGAATTCCCCTCTGCAGTAGGTCACTCTGGCTCGCCTCAGTGCCCTCATATTTTGGGGTTACTGGCCGCATTTTCTGTGGTTGCTTGGTTTTCTGCGTATTGCTTTATAAATGATCTTGCCATACTTTCTGGTTTTGCAGCTTCATGCCTTTCCAGCTCTCCTCTCTCACTTGAATGACTTACGTATTTTTCCAGGATGCTCCATCCCAAAATAATACCTACATTTACATAGCGTCTCCCATCCAGCAACCCCAGACCCTCCGGACCTGCACAGGGTCAACCTCTCCATCTGCTGGAGCCGCAAGCGGGATGAAGGACTCGGCTGGGATCAGGGTGGTGGGGTGAAGTGGTGCCGAGGATGGGAAAATATGAGTGGGTGCTGGGGGCTGGGAAGGGTGGGCACTGATTTTCCGCTATATCTATTTCTAACGCTTTTTTAACGCAGGCAGAGGGCGGTAGCTTTTGAAGGCTGAGGTGTGAGGGATGCAGAGTCCGAGAAGGGCACCCAGGTGGGGCAGCAGCTGGAATTTTGAGCTGCTGCTGCCAGCTCTGATCACACTGAAGCAGAATAAAGATGCTGTCAGGGGAGGGAGCCTGGAGCACCCCCCCAGCTCAGATTTTACCCAGGTCTGGGGCCAGGGCTGCCACCGGCGGCCGGAGCCTCCCAAAGCCCCTCCTGTCTGCTCCATCCCGTCCCTGTTATCTGCTGCCTTCTCCGCAAAAGGCATTTGTGCGATTTTGTGGTTGTGGCATGGGTTGCCCGGAGCCTGTCCAGCAAAGGAGCCATACAGCGGTGCAGGGAAACCGAAGCAGAGGGAGGATTAAAGTGCAAACTCAGGCAGAACAAGCCAACATCCCAAGTGCTAATTCCCCGAGCTATTCGAAAGGGTTGGTTTCCAACAGGAAGATAATACCAAACATGACCAGAAGGAATGTGTCTTGGATGCAGGAATGTGTGGATGGTGCTCGGGGTTTCTGGGCCTCCCTGTTCCTGGGGATGCTCCGTGTGCATTGCTCCGGCTTTACCAAACTGAGCAATCGTTGCCGTAAAGACTTGCTGAACCCCAGCACCTCGGGATCAGGGGGACCCAGAGCCAGGAGCAGCTGGAAAGCAGAGCCCCAGTGGGTTGCCCAGCTGCTGAGCAGGGTTTTGTAGGAGCTGGTGACTCCTCGAGGGAGGCTTCCCCAGAAAAATCCCACTCCGATGGTGGAGCTGAGCAGATGCAGCCCCGGGGCCGTGCGTGGGGCTCAGCAGCTTTGCAGGGTGAGCTCAGCGTCTGTTCAGCACCACGTGCGGGGTGCGAGTGTCTGCTCCAAGCCGGCCCAGCTCCCTGCAGCAGGAAGAGCTGGGGGGCTGCTGTGTGCCCAGGGTCACCCCAGCTTGCGCCCCTCACCCAGCCCCACTGCGTCATGACCGCCCCAGACCCACACAAACTTGCATGCGCATGCGTGCATGATTTCTTTTGCACGCTCGCTCTCCCCAAGCATACGCTCACTCCTACTTTTGCTCGAAGACTTTTATTTTGCTGCTCACATATGCTCCATCCTTCCCCTGACCCCAAACAACGGGGAGAGGGGGACATTCCCCAATCCCCCGTCCCATGGAGAGCAGCATCGGGGCCGGGCAGCGCGGCTGCTCGCAGGGTGGTGCTGCCTGAAGCCGGGCCACGTGCTGCTGTGAGGGCTTGTGGTGCTGCCATGTGGCACTTGGTTTTGGCTGCCTTGGATGCAATTAGCGTGACGGATTTGGGGTGCCCGTTGGGGTGGTCTGAGCTGCCTCAGACGTTGCTTCCCACTGATTCACCTGCGCTCTCAGCTATCTGCTGCCCCCAGCTATGGGATCTCCAATGCAGAAGGCTGGTGGCTCTTTCTTTCCTGGTGTGCCATTTTCTCGGAAGTCCCTGGAGCCTTCCTGCAGCCACCCACGTCTTAGTACCATCCACAGGTGGCTCACAGCAGGACTCAGGGAAGTAGACCCGTGGTGAGCCCATGAGTGTCCTGGGCAAACCATCCCATCCTCCAGGCCACCCCCTTTGCCCTTTCCATGTCCACCCTGCCATCTCCGTTGGCTGTGACTTGGCATCCCCCTCTACCCTTGGGGACACCCACAAAGCACATGGTGCGTATTGCTTCTCACGATGGGTCCCAGCTGACTAATGGGGAGCTTGAGACCCAGAAGTTGGTGATGCAGAAGGCTTTTAGCACTCCCACCCATACCTGAAACGCGGAGCCAGCGTAACACCGCTGCTTGCAGCACTACGCTGTCATTCCCTCTCTTTTTGCCTGTATTTCACCTGTGCGTCCTCCCCATATAAGCTGGGCAGCCTTCCTTTCCCTCGGGCTTGATGACTTGGCCATCACCTCCATCATATCAGCTTGTTCCTGGGTTTCCCTCTCTGTAATAGTGTGTCCCAGCTTTTCTGGGACCTGCCGTTTGGCAGCTTGCTCATCAGTGACAGTCATTAAAAGAGAAGGACCACGGGACATGGTGTGGCCCCTGGCCACCTCTCAGTCCAATTTCTGGGAAGCCCAGAGCCAAGCTCTGCAGCTTGAGGCTGTCTCTGGTTTCTGATGGAAAGCCCAGTGGCTCTGCCCTGGAGCTGCGAGCAGCCCTCCCACCCTGCAAGCCCCATTTCCTCCCATCCTCCTCCAAAAATCAGCCGAGGGAAACCTTTGGCCAACGGAGAGCTTTGGGTTTTCCATGCCAGGCTGGAAAATCTTGCCTGTTTCTGCTGGTGCTTACGCTCCAGCTTTGGCTCTGCAACAGGCGTGATTGAACCACCGCTCCCTGGGCAGGAGAAGAGTGGGGACATGAGTTAACCCGGGGTTTGGCCAGGGTGGGGGTCTGTAGCTTTGTGCCCAAACTACCAACTGGTCGTGCTGAGCATGGAGGTCCTGGTGGAAGAGCCCAGCTGCAGAGGAGTCCTGCTCAGGGCAGAGCAGTGGGATGCCACCAGGATGAGGGTGCCTGTCCCCTGGTGCTCTTACACCCGAGGCGTATAGGTGTTGCATTGCACCGTGCACAGGGTCCCACTGCGGGTCCTGGCGCCTGGGAACCCCGTGGGGATGGGGCGAAGGGAGGAGATCATGGAGGTGCTCCGTCCTGCGTGGAGACCCCAAAGGGCGAATCATCGTCCTGAGCAAGAGCGTTTTCCAGCTTGCCCTCTCCAAGGCGTGCTTTCCATGGTGTTTTGGGGTGTGAGGAGCCCCCCTTCCCCATGATGGACAGACTGAGGGTCCCCAAGCCCTTGCTGAGGGTTTCAGGGAGCAATCCCTGCCTGTCTCGGCTTCTGGTCTCCTCCACTTGCCCTTCCCCAGGCTGGCAGCAGGCGCAGGTCAGGCTGGGGAGACTGGGGGGACCGGCGGTCCGCTGGGCAGAAAGGTCATAAAAATAACTGAGGAGCTATTCAGCTCTTGCGGGGAGGGGAGGCGAGGAAGGGAAGGCAGCGCTGGAGGTTGCCTTGCAAACCCTTGGCGTGACCTCACTGCCGTAAATACAGCGCAAACCCCAGGGCTTCCTCTGCAGACAATGTCACGGTAATTGCGATTCCCGCCTGGAAAGGCAAGGAGGGCTCTGCAGACCACCTAAGCTCCTGACGTGTTTTTGGGAACCAGGCAGCCCCGGGCTCTGAAACTCCATCCTGGACCCGCTTTTTTTCCTTTTTTCCTTCTTTCTTTTCCTTTTTTCCTTCTTTCTTTTCCTTTTTTCCTTCTTTCTTTTCCTTTTTTCCTTCTTTCTTTTCCTTTTTGCCTTCTTTCTTTTCCTTTTTGCCTTCTTTCTTTTCCTTTTTTCTTTAAACACCCCTCCTGTCTCTCCCTAGCACTCGATAATCAAAAACTATTTAAAGATCAGATTTACAATCACCAGGAAGTTACCTTTAGGCTCCTTTTCCTGCAACTAAATATTTCAAGCTGAATGCGGCAATTAGGAGGTGATAAAAGGCCAGCTCTCGTCGGTGAATACAAGAAGAGGGAAGAGCGATGGCCAAGGTCGGCCGAGGCTCCCCCCCGGGCAGCAAATGGGACATTTGGCTGCATTTGGCAGTGTCTGTATCACTGTTCACAAAGTTTATACTCCATTAATTTTGCTTGCAAGGGGACGTAGTGAAATTGTTTTAACTACTGCTCCAAGAATGATGAACTTTGTGGAGAGGCTTTCCCGTGCTGGTGAGATGCTGGGAGGCGGGATGTGAATTGGTGACCCTTGGGCTGCTTTTGTTGTCGTGTTGTGTTCCCTCCCGGCATGGCATGGATCAGGAGCTGGGTCCTCTCTGCCCTCCTGGGGCAGAAGAGCCTGAGGGTCCCTCCACGGGGAAGCCAAAAGTCCTCTTGGACACCCATGTGGATAATACCCTAGAGGACCCCATCCCACAGGGAGCCTCGGCTGCGGAGGGGGTCCCGGCATGACCGACCTTGCCTTGCTTTCTCTTGCAGGGGGGAGTGACCGACGACAAGAGTGACGATGGCAAATCCATCTCCACCCTCAGTTTCGGTGTCAACAGACCCACCATCTCATGCATATTTGACTGTAAGGCCCCAAGGGTCGGAGGCAAGGGTGCAGTTCCCCTGCAGCGAGTCGTGGCACGGGGTCTCTGCTGTGGGGACACCACAGCTGAGCATTTCCCATCCTCTTCCTCTCACCCACCTCGAGTGCAGGTGGATGGAAAGAGGGGGGTGGGTAAGGATGGGGCACGGCTTGTCCCCCTGGGAACATTGACATACTCAGGGCTGGGTGCTCTCTTGGGAAGCCACGGGAAGGATCAAGCCAAGTTGCCCTCAGACACGAGCCTGGGGCTGGTTAAAAACCCATCTGTTCCCCTGGTGCCCTGCACTCATCCCTGGGCTCATCTCTTAACTGTTTCTCATTCCTCTATACAGGTGGGAACAGATACCACCTCCGCTGCTACATGTACCAAGCGCGGGATCTGATCGCCATGGATAAGGACAGCTTTTCAGGTAAGCCCAAATGCTCACGTCCGCTTGTTTGTGCTTGTAATTAGTGCTGTAATGAATGCTAGGGAGTAGTGAAGTCTGTAAAGCAAGCTTTGGGGTATTTATTAATGTGAAATGAGGGGTGTTTGGCAGCCAAACAACAAAAGACAGCGGCACGAGGCTTTCCCTAAGCAACCAGCCTGGTAGCTTGATTTCCCATCAGCAAAAAAATCAGAGTTTCAAGAACTCTTATGTGAGAAACCAACCAGAAACCACAAGTTAGCCAGGTCAGCCGTGAGTCAGAGCTGTTTGCTTTGCTAATAGCTCCTTCTCCCCGACCCGAGGTGACGCTGAAAGCTGGTGGCAAGGCTGGGTAGCAGATGGCTCAGGGGCATGACAAATAAAAACAGAGTGGAGGGCAGGGATGTTTACCGTGGCACATCGCCTTGAGCCGTCCCCCCACGCAGCGTGCGAGCTGGGGGACTGCAGGGAGGATGGAGGTCTCCGGGCTGGTGTTGAGATGATGGAGCACAGGGCAGAAACCTCCAAGAGAAGTGCTCAGAAAAATTAAAAAGGGTGCAAGGGTGTAATTAGGACCTCGGAGCAGACAGGCACCGTCTTCTCTGGTATCTTCATGAAGTTTCTGGTCAGATTCATGTGCCCTTAGCATCCAGCTTGCTCCCAGCTGGTTGAATCCTGGCCAGCCTCTTGCCCACCCTTGCAGGGCAGGGGGGGAGCAGTCTCCTGGGTTTGGGGTTTGTGGAGGGGATTTGTCCTATGGTTTGGGGAAGGGATCAAGGCTGAAGAAGGGAGACCCCGTTTATTAGGAATGAAAGAATTGATTGAAAATATGGTTGGAAAGGAAAATACCCAACACTGGCAAATCTGTAAAACGGTTCGTATTTGTTTTCACGACCGAACATTAAATTGAGCTGCTGCTCCTCTGCTCTCCATCCTGGAAACTTTGCAAGGGGGCTGGGAGGCGATGGCTTGGGGGGGGGGTGTCTTTGATGGAGCTGATACCTGAACCAGGCATCCTTCAGACTGGACTGTAAAAAATGCCCCTTCATGGAAAAAAGTGCGGTCCCAGGTGGAGAAAAGGGTGTCCTAGGCTTTGAGTGAGGAGCTTTCCATGTCCTGCTGCTCAGCGTGTTCCCAGCACAGCTTCAGGCACTTCTGAAACTGCCAGACTTGAGCTGATGTGGTCAGGGCGTCCTGTGCTGAGGTCATGTTTTCTGGGTTAAGAAATCAAGTCGGAATAAGATATGTCACCTTATCTGTTGGGCAGCTCTGTTATCTTTTGGCGCTGAAGGGTGCTTGGGTGTAGGTGGTTTGGTTTTAGGATAATTTTGTTTGCAGCAGAGGCTGAAGCGTGGCTGCGGAGGTGGGAGGACGTGCCAGGAATGGTCCTTCACGTGTGACCTGAGCAGGGACCAGTTGCCCGGCAGCCAAGGGGTCCTACATCCTCCTCCCCATGGGCTGGGCCATCCCAGCCAGGTGGCCCCATGGCTCTTTGGTGCTTGTGACCAAAGCTGCCTTTGCCCACACCCGTTAATGCTCTGCAGTGTCATTTTAAGGTGGGAAAGCAGGACAGTGGGCATGTTGCCGTCTACCTCTGAGTCAGAGCCGGAGCTGGGGCAATGCAAAAAGTCCCCCGTCGGTTCATTGCTGTGTGGTGGGGCCCACATCTGAGATGTGAGCGGGTCCCGGGGCAGGTATCCCCGGAGCACTCACACCCCTCCGCAGTGATGCCCGCAGGCAGGAGCCATCCAGCAGACCTCCAAGGCTGTCACTGACCGTCTGCCACGGGGATTTGCAGAGGGGCTGGGCATGGGATTGCCTACCAGTGTTGGCATGGGGGTGACGGATCTCGGATGGGATACCGGGACAGCCCCCCGAAGTGGTGCAGGGTGGGGACCCACAGTGGGGAGCAGCCTGCGGGGACAGCCGGGCGTCACCGTGCCAGGCAGCAGGACCGCAGTTCCAAGGGGCTCCTCCTTCCCCCAGTATTTTGAAGTAGAGGGGCTTGAGGGGGGTGGGTGTGCAGAAATGCCCTGGAGAGGTGCAGAGCACCCAAACAATCACCCAGTGTCTGCGCCCACCGAGGTCCCGTCTCCCCTCCGCCTCCACAAAGGGTTTGTTGTTCGAAGTGGTGGGGACCGAGGTGATCTCATGGCCCCGATCGGCGGAGCGGGGAGGGGAGTCCCTTCCTTTGGAAAAACCCGGCCAAGGACAACATGAGTAACAACATGCCACAATGTGGAATTGTGATCTCCGCTGCCTTAACAAAGCATAAAGGAGTTCATTAAGGGGGCTTTACACAGTTATAAAAATAAACCTTCTGTGCACACGAGGGTCTAAACAAAGGGGCTTTATAGAGGCCTCCTTTAAAAAGAAGAAGAGGGGGGAAAAAAAAAAAAAGAGCAAAAAAGCAAATCCAAATCCATGGTTTTTTTGTTTATTGTAACGCATTCTGCTTTCCTCTTACTGGAAAAAAGCGCGTAAGTGGAAAAGGTTCTTCCCAGCGTGAATAGTGCTCTCTCCAGCCGGCCACCTCGCAAACAGCCCCGGCTCATTAAACACGTCTGCTGTGGTCTGGACGCCAGGAAAGAAAATACACCCCCTTGACCCCCCCACCCCTGGAAGAGGGGAGAGAGGGTGGGGGATGCAGCCCTGCTCAGCCGGCCCCACGTTCAGGTGCCTGGGGGATGCACCTCCATCTCCAGGGTAGGCAGGACACGTTTTGCTCCCAGCCTAAGCTCACAGTCTCCTGACAGTGCTGGTGTTGGCGTGTGCACGCTGTTCTGCAGGGTGGTGGGACCCCTCCTGGGACCGTGGGGGGTTTGCGCAGCGCCGAGCACTACGGGTTGCGTTTGTAGGGTCTGCCATGCTTCTGGCCGCTGGTAGATCTCTTGGGATTGGCTTTGGGGTGACCCAGGTGGTACCCTGCTGCATGCTGGTGGACCCCCATACACCGTACGGTGCATCTGTGTCTTGTGGTGGTGGCACGTCATGCTGGGTGCTAGGCGGAGGAGGTGGCCTGTGTCCTTCCAAAAAGGCCTGTGATGCCTTCTGCCACCATGGAGGTTGGGCTTTGAAGGCAACCAGAGCTCAGGGGTCCAGCTGGGACCAGTCAGGTGGGATGCAGCAATCATGGAGGTCTCATCCCTGACAAGGACCAGTAGGCGCTATCAGGTGATAAAGGGTGTTCAGTCTCCATGGGGTCTTACAATGTGATTCCCAGGGCATGTTTCAAGCCTCTCACCCAGCCCTTGGTCCTGGTTCCGCCACCGCCCGTCCTGTCCCCATGCCCAGTGCCACTGCTGGTGCAGGCTGGATGTCCACAGCAGGTTTGGGCCACATGCTCTTTGAAGCTCTCTGGAAGGGAAGGCATTAGAGAGGGCTCAGGTTTCATGTTTCAGTTGTTAATTGATCTCAGGCTTCCTGTGTTAATTGCTTTGGTTGTTAAGCGAGGCTACTCCTCGCTATTTGCTGCTGTCTCGCCCTGAGAAACCTCTGGCTTTGTCCCAAGTTAGGGGTGAGGCACTTTGGTTCCAGCTCAGTGCCTGAGTACAGGGGTCTGATGAGACCCTGGAGTACCTGAGACGTCTGCATGGGGCTGGCAGATGTGATGCAGCAGCCCTAAGGGAGACCCGGAGCAATCTAGTGGGGCAGCTGGAGACCAGGTGGGGTAACCTGGAGTGCTGGGAACCCAAAACCCTCCCCAAGACATGATGGTTACCAAAGCTCATGCAAAGGGGCTGAGAGGATGAGTCTGGCCAGTTGCTGGCTGCAACCTCAGTTCCTGTCCCTTCTGGAGATGTTAAAGACCCCACAAAGGAGGCAGTAACGTCCCAGCCACCTTCTTCATGGTCTGGTCTTCACAGCAAGAGGTGACCTGAAGTCACTGCTCACCCACATGGGCAGTTCTGGTACCTCCTGCATCTCCCTGGGAAAGATTGTTTGCCTTGTGGAAACAGTTCATGCTCTCTGCTGTGCTGGAAGATGGCCATGTTATCACCATTGAAACAGTCATCCTTGTAGAGTCATCTTTTGGGAGAAAACCCCAGCCCTTGGGGCAATAGGTGAACCATTTGTGTTACCTCTCTGCTGGTGGACAGGGTGGGGAGTCATGAGAATAACCTGGACCACGACAGATCAAGTCAGACAGCAAGGAAATTTCTAATGCTCCAGCAGTGGAGTGCTGGGAGATGTGGCCAGGGAAGGTCACGGTGTCTCCACCAGCTGGAGCTATCACAAGCCAGAGGATAAGGTTGCTCCAGTTAACATGGTGTTATTGGATGTCCAAAAGATTTTTGGCAAAAAAAATCCTTCATCAAAGTTTTTTAAGGAAAGGAAGCTGCTGTGGGATAAGAAGGAAGGGCTTTGCACAGATAGACAGCCAAGTTGTGTGGACCACTGTGGTTGCCTTGTCCCGAGAAGATCTGGAATGAACAGGGGTCTGGATTGGTCCTTTATGAGGAATAACTCCATAGACTGAGACTCTTCAGCTTGAAAAAGAGATGTTTTAGGGTTGGCGTGGTGGAAACCTGCAGAACCTTAAGTGTCAGTGCAGGTGGGCAGGGGTGGACTGCTCCTTCTCTCCTAATGCAAGAACTGGGGAGCCTCTGATGGAGATAGAAGGAGCTGAGTACTGCAAAAAAACCATGAGAAGATGGTTCTTCATGCAGTTTTGAGTCCTCACTGGAGCATATGGTGGGTTTAAGAGAGACAGGGCAAGTCTGTGGAAGACAACCCCTTTACAGGGTTGCTAAACATACAGACGTCACACCTAGCTTGGGAAGTACCTGAGCTGCGAATAAGTGGTGTATAGGGATAAGTGTCGGAGAACTTGGCTTCATTCTCTTCTCAGTTGGAGTTGCCTGGGACATGATGGGAATGTCATTGCTGTTTCTAAAAGACTTGCAGCTCCTTCGGCCTGTTCCCATTCTTCCCTGCACAGCCCATTGGCCTTTGAATGACTGTGAATTGCTTTCTCCTTCCTAGACCGGTAGCTCTAATTCATCCTTTGCCTCTTGTCTAACATCCCTTGCAGATCCTTATGCCATTGTCTCCTTCCTCCACCAAAGCCAGAAGACAGTGGTGATCAAGAACACCTTGAACCCCACCTGGGACCAGACACTCATCTTCTATGAGATAGAGATCTTTGGGGACCCCCAGAACATATCTGACTGCCCTCCCAACATCGTGGTGGAAATATATGACCACGACACTTACGTAAGTGTGTCGGCATGAGCTGGACCTTCATGGTGTGAGTGTGCTTGGGTAGATGGGACAAACACATGGCATCGCTCCTGCCCTCTGGAGTGCAATGCTGTAGCACCTTCTGGGTGGCTCAGACATTGAGCAGGACACTCAGAAGACAAAAATTCAGCAAACAGCTCTGCTAGTGACGTCCTTGGTGGCCCTGCTCTAGCCACCAAAGCTGCATCTACATTGTGTTTTGTAGAGTGGCCAAATTAACCGTATTTCCTTGTGGAAAAAGCTTGGGACAGGTTTTAAAGCAGTTGTGCAGTAGGGGATGATACACTGTTGTTTGCTCAGCTGCCCAAAGGTATCCAAAGGGCCTTGTAGTGATGGCATTTAGGGGGCTGGTGAGATCACCTCCAGTCCTTCCTAGAAACACTGGGCTGTAGCCTGTCACAAGAACAGAAGGGATTTCAGGCGGTGCGTAAGAGCAGCGCATAAGTGAAAAACATGTAGAATACGTCTCAGGAATGTCTCAGGAACCTCTCGGAAACACTTCTGCCCTCCCTCCTCCAAAGGACACCATCAGGAAGCAGCAAAGGCAACTGAAGGTCCCGTTGCTGACCAGTGAATGGGCTTTTTAAGAGTTACCGATACTTAATGTTATACTCAGAGTTCCTGCTCTGGAAATCGTGTGGTACTGTAGGAATTTCACCTCCTGTTTAAGCCGAAATGCATAAGAAAGAGTGCGTTTCTAGCCCTAGTAGTTACAGGGAGGAGATTGAAAACTTTAGTCTATATGGGCATCAAAGCTATCTTTTTTTCTGAACTGGTCCCATAATGGTTCAGACATTGAGCCTGATTTTTGATTGATAGGGTCTTGGCTGAGATGTGGGTGCGTGGTGATGGACTCCACTGGGAAGCGGGGTGGGAAGAAAGCTCCCCATGCCTGTGATTGCCTTTCAGGGTGCGGATGAGTTCATGGGGCGCTGCATTTGCAAGCCCAGCCTGGTGCGCTCGCCACGGCTCTCCTGGCACCCGGTCATCAAGGCGAACAGAAACGTCGGGGAGCTGCTGGCTGCCTTTGAGCTGATTCAGAGGGAGAAGGTGAGCTCCCCATCTTGGACCTGATCCTGTCTCTAATTGCAATGCTGACTTCTTCTCTTGGAGCCTCGCAGCACCTGCCAGGATCCAACCTTTGCTCAGCACTGAGCTATGCCCGCCTGGGCTCAGCAGCTCTGCGGCTGCCTGTCCTCAGTTTCACCAGGACGGCTGCACTGAGCAGACCTGGCTGCGATGCTCAGCGCTGGCTGCACCGCAGCCGTGTGATGGGAGGCATTTAGAAAGCCCTATGGGAAGAGGCTCGGTGCTGGACCGCAGCCTGGGCTGCTGGCTACCGGTTCGGGAAGCACCGCTCACGCCCTGCCAGCCTAGCCGGCTGCGGTGCTGAGCTCAGAACCTTGGCACCTCTGCATCGTGGGAAGAGTCTGGTGCATTTGGCCCCAGATCGCTGCCCTTTGCTCAGAGTTAATTTCCGGAGGGGTTTATGAGAGCTGAAGCGGGCGGTTACTCCTGCAGCAAGCGCTCAGTGCTGGCCGTTCATGTAACAAGCCACGGGGGAAGGAGGCTGCGCTTCGGAGCCAACCCGGGCAGGAGGGACTCCTCATCATGCCCCAGTGTGCTGGCGTGTGCTTTCCCACCCTCCCTGTCCCCCTGCGTACACCACCCCCTCGCCTCTCTCGTCTCTGGCTTTTCCACTGGCCGCGGCGCCTGGCTGCAGCCCAGATGTGCCTCTATGCCAGGGACAGTGGATGGACTGGAAGGCTAAATCTCCCTGTCCTGTTCCTCCCTCCCGGCCCCAAGGTGCTAACTGGGAACGAGGGTCCGATGTAGGTCCCAGCTCTGCTCCGGGAGGGATGCTGCGCTCCGCGCACGATGCTGCTGCAGCTGCGGGGCTGGGTGCGCTGGGTACAAGCCTTTTCTGCAGCAGTGAGGGGCTGCTGGGTGGAGGTCAGGGGATGTCTCTGCTGTCGGGATGGGGCACTGAATCATCTGCATGCAGCCTCTTCTTCCTCCTCACCCCCCTCACAAGTTACTGAACTGGGCGGGGAAGACTTTGGAAAGGGAGGTCCTCTCTAAGGACCTTGTTTGATCCTAGCAGAAAGCAGCTGGGTGGATTTGAGGCTCTGCTCAAATGTGCCTCCTTGGGGGACGGAGAGCCCTGCCCTCGTGCCCAGGCTTTTTGGAGCCCAGCACTGGGCATGGAGGGGGGGAAGCATGTGGCCATGGGAGGACTGATGTTTCTCTGTCAGATAAAGCTGAGTTAGCACCAGGAGTGCAAATGGAAAGTATGTGTTTTTTCTCCACAGCCGGCTGTCCATCACATCCCTGGCTTTGAGGTAATGCCATTACCCTGTTTGCAGCTCCCACGTCCTGTGCCCCTCAGACTGTCCCCTCCCGTGCCCCTACAGAGCTGCTGGGTCCCAGCACCATCACCCGCTCCTGCAGAGGTTTACAGTCGACTCTGCAACCCTGCTTCTGCAGGCAATTGGTCCTTCCGATCTTAAGATAAAGGAATCCCCATGTAGAGATGCCAATTTCCTTCCGCTGATGGTAAAGAAAGCTGGAGTGAGTGGGGCAGCTCGCTTTTGATCCCTAAGACAGGGCAAATGTACCCCATTCCTGATATAATTCCTCAGGTCTCAAACACACCGTTACCTTCCTGCCCTGCGATAATTTCAGCATTCCCATCACGAAGGGCTGTGCTTCCCAGCTGCTCCGGTGCGTTCCTACCCTGCAGCCCGGCTGAGCCAAAGGCATTAATTGCTGCTGGATTTTAAATGGTTTTAAGTCACCTGCACTGATTTCTTCTCAAACCTGGGGATGGTGGTGTGCAGGAACATGGAAAGCAGCCTTTTTCTATTCAGTTGTCAGCTACAATTATAAGCCCTGGGATGGGCTTATGGATGAGAATTGCTCTAACTCTGTACTCTCCTCCTCTTCTCCAGAGTGAGCTGTCCTCCAGTCTGGATGAGGTGAGTCTGTAAGATTTAGTTGTCTCTCCATCTTGGACATGGTTAAAATTGTGCCTCCACGGGGCAGTTGCTTCTTTTCAGATGAGTCAAGGCAATAGCATCAGGATTTTAGTAACCTGAGCGATCACCGGCAGGACAGGGTAGATGGGCTCCATGCTTAACCCAGAAGTATTCCCGATGGCAGGGCATGTCGGGTAATATTTAACCTTTGTGGGATGTGTGTGCATGAGGTCTACTGGCGTTCAACCCCTCCAAACAAAGCATGCAAAAGCTGAAATGCTGGGCTGACCTTTGGCTGGACCTCAACCGAAATCCCAGTTGAAACATTTGCAACTTTTCATGGGGAATTTGCCATGATTTGGGGCATGTGGTGAACTGTTCCGGTTGCTCTGAAGGAAATACTCTCATCAGGATCCCAAGCTGCTGCTTGGGCGACCTGTCAAAGTTGCTACCCAGACCTTGTATATCCTACAGAGCAGATCACAGGCTGAATAAGGGCATGTCTGTTTGAGTGTTGTGGTGGCCCTAGGAGACAGTTAACCCCAAAGCCTGGGAGATGAGCTAGGAGGGACCTGCGGCATGCAAAAAGCGTGGCCACATTTCCATGAAAGGTTGGATGGAATAAACACATTTTTGCAAGGTGGGTTTCTTCCACCCAAGTAGCCTTTCCTGGCGGTGTGGGGCTCATCTTTGTGCTCTGTGTGGGCCGAGATGGATGAGCTCGTGTAAACATAACCATCTCTCTGCTCTTTCTCCTCCATTTCTTGCCACTGCCATTTCTGGATGGGGCACTCCACAGCTCTGCACCCCTGCCTTGTTCTACGAGGGGCTCCTCCAATGGGTACCTGTTATGCTCAAACACTTGACTCTCCTCTGTTCCCCTGCCTTTGCCCAGAAACCAAGCAAAGTCCCGACAGAGACTCTCAGAGAGACCAGCTCCTTCAGACATGGCCTGGCCTGACCCACCTGCCCCGCAGGAACCCCATCCAGACCAACCCACTGAGGCTGCATCCAAAAGAGTGATGCCAACCTGAGGTGTCCAGTGCCCTTATCAGTAGATAACAAGCCTTATGGAGAATCAGGCTCATACATGCATCATTCAGGCTCCTGATGTATCTGAACAACCAGGCTGGCAGCAGGCTTCCTTCCAAATGGGAAGTAGCCATTGGGAGTAGCCAAATGGGAGTAGCCTTTTGGGGCTAGATCCCCTCCAAGCACTGGGATTTAAGCCCCCCTTGAAACAACGTGGCCCAGCTGCGCACTCAAACTGGGAGACGTTTCCAGCCACTGTTTTAACTGGTCTGATCTGTGTTGACTTACGCTCATCTCTCTTCCAACCCTGTATCAAAGTCAAGGTTGGACCAGATGATCTCCAGAGCTCTCTTCCACCCTGATTCCCTCTGACTTGTCTCATTCAAACCATCCCACCTGCCAGCAGACCCCACAGGTCTTTTCATGGATGTCTCCTCTATCCAGCTGGCTGTGTCTGGATTGAGAGCTGTGTCTGGGGATTGCTTGTTCCCCACTACCACCCTGAACCCTCCCTGCTCCTGCCTCATCCCCAGGACTCACCGCTCATTTCTGTCCCAACTAGTGACACATTTATTGCTTGTGCATTCAGCTGAGGCCCAGGAGAAGGACTGCAAAACAACCAGGAGAGCAGCGGGGACTGAGAAGGACTTAGAAATGGTTAGCGCTAGCTGAAGACTTTGCAGCGTTAGGAGCCAAGCATGCACTGTTGGCTTTCTGTGAAGGTTGAACCTGGGGAGGACGCAGGGCAGGCAGGAGCTTTTTCCCCAAGGCTTTCCCCTTTTCCCATGCAGATTTGCCAGAGGATAGAAGGGTTGAAATGATCTTTAGTCCGATGACTATGAGGAAATGCAACAGATTATGTTTGCATCAGTGAAGATTTAGGTGCCCTGTTAGGGAAAAAAGCTCCCTTTTTGGGAACAGACTGTGCAGACATCTCGCAGGGGCTGTGTGGAGTTTGAGCCTGCCTTGGGGTTTGGAGATGGGCTAGGTGACTTCTGCATCTCTATTATGCAACTTAGATACAACATTTAAAGCTAGAAATGAACATATGCCACTGAACAAGGAAAGACTGAGGCTTTTCTTGGTTCAGTCCATGCTTAGGCACCTTGATGTGCTCTAAGTGCTATGGATCACAAACAAAAGCTGAGGATGGCTCTTTGAGGGCCATTTGGTCTATCCCTTTACCCCAAGGCAGGATCAGCTCATGTTGGTGGTGCAGTGTCTCATTTAGGAGTCTGAAATTAAGGCTCTGGGTAAGTCGGTGGGTTACCAGAAGTGCTGAGCACCCGAGCGATGCCGGGGACGCTCTGCACCTCTCCCTTCTCCTTAGACACTCACCTCCCAGATAACCTTCCCTTTCCCTGCTAGCACTAACCGTTTCTGCGAGCATGTGGACCATGAGAGGGGGGACTGCCTGCCCCAGATTTACTGTCTGCCCTGTGTGGGAACCCAGACATCCATCCCAAAATGGAGTTACCAAAAGTCTTCAGCTAACAAGCAGCTTGATTCAGCAGCCACCAGCAACTGCCAATGAAAATTAAAGCTTAGCGTATAGTATATCTAACATGCCACCGTGAAAAATCCCTTTGTAGAGCATTTATATACATACATATATAAACCTGAACCAATCCTATAATTGAAATACATATACACACTTAATTTAATGCAATAATACTCCATCCTGAAAAGAATGCCGGTCTCCTAAATTGATTCCAACTGCCCTTGGTTGAGGGTTGCATTTTTAGAGGTTTTGCTTTCATTCCTGCCTTTTTGGTGACTCTGAACTCAAAGATGCAGGTCAAGAAGAACCAAACGCTGGGAGGGCTCAGAGCCCGTCCTCTGCGAGCAGCCGGGGAAGTCTGGCTCCCTGCTTTCCTCCTCTCTGAAGGCAAACTTTGAATCCCTCACCTGCCATCCAGGTTTGGTCTCACCCTGAAGGAAATCTCCTTCTGCATACATGGTGCATAGAGTGATTTACCTGAGCCCTGTCCTGTGGCCGGTGGCTTGGCAGCTGCCAGATAAGGTTTATAGCTGAGCTGTTGTATGCCACGAATGAACAATGACCCTTTCCTGCATCCGGAGGCGATGCCGACCCTCCGTCCCATGGTGCTGCCCCCACTAAACTGTCTGCTGCTCTTCGGGAGCTGGTCACAGCATCTCACTCTGTCCATCTCAGGAAGCTTTTTTATTAATTAATGCTGCTGCTTCATCCCTTCTCCTCATCCCTCTGCATAACTGTCTCGCTGTGGTCCTGGCATGGGATAGATGCGGTTTCATCCCTTCCTCCCCCAACGGAGGCTGAACCTTGGTGGAGGGCAGATCCCTCTTAGTTCCCTGGGAAAGGCTCAGGGATTGCTCTCAGCAGTAGATGTTTGATCTTTTCCAGGGTCAGATTAAAGGGAGAGAAACAGTTTGCAAGTGCATTCAGCCTCCCAGCCCTCCTCTCCCCCCGTCTATATGTCCTGGACTTCTGGGGGGAGATGAGTTTTGGAGAGAGAAGGAGACTCTGTGGGGACACAGCGTGGGGAGGGGGAGGCGATGGGGTTGGTGTCCCCTCATGACATGACCTGATGTGCCCTTGGCATCTCTGCTCCACACAGTCCGCGGACTCTGACCTGCCGTACCCCCCGCCCCAGCGGGAGCCCAACATTTACATGGTCCCCCAAGGAATCAAACCGGTCCTGCAGCGCACGGCCATCGAGGTGAGTGATGGGGAGTGCACGAGGCAGCTCGCCCCCTCTCAGGGTATCACCCCAAACATGTGTCCGTAACGGGGGGATGAGACTCAGAAATGGGATCCAAGCCTGACTCTGTGGACACAGAGTCCCACCGGTGCTGGGAGCTGGTTCTGTCTAGTGTTTATCAACCAAAAAGTCTCTTTAAACCATTATAACAGAGCAAGCCTGGCTCTAGGGTTGCCCTGCCTGGAAAACCCACCGTTCCCTCCACTCCTCCTGGAAGCAGTTGCCTCAATGGACCAATAGGTTTCCATTTTATCTTCTGTTCCTATCACACAACTGTCACTAGTCCCCGTTTCCCACCAGGGCTTCCCTCAGCATAGCCAGGTTGTCTTGCTGGGAAAATGAGTCTCACCAAGCGGTCAAGTCCTAGGGCAGAGCACAGCCCCGGGCCACGCTTGCTTTTTAGAAGGACAGTCTGCCTTACCCCAGCATGATATTTGCCCAAAACAGAGATGCTCCATTAATAGATAAGCGGTTGTGGACCTGGTGTATTGGTGAATACAGAGAAACGCTTGCTGTGTGACCTGGCTTCTCCCAGCACCAGCTGGCTGACATGGTTGATTCATCTCTCCTTCATGGGCCAACCTCCATTGCTGAGAAGCTCAGTGAGAGACCTGGAGGCAGACCTTTGGCTCAGACTTTGCTGTTTGTTCCTCCCACCCTTCAGATCCTGGCCTGGGGACTGAGGAACCTCAAGAGCTACCAGCTGGCCAGCGTCACCTCACCCAGCCTGCTGGTGGAGTGCGGAGGCCAGTTCGTGCAGTCCTGCGTCATCAAGAACGTCAAGAAGAACCCCAACTTTGACGTCTGCGTGCTCTTCATGGAAGTGGTGAGGACCTGGTCCCCACCCTGCAGTGATGGGGTCATAGAAGAGCTGGTTGGGAAGGACCTCCAGAGGTCCCATAAAAAATGCATCCTATGGTGAAGCTAATTCTGTCCTGCTCAGCCTTGCTTCCCTTTGGGGAGGTGCAGAGCAGCTGCCGTCCCTGCCCTGCGTATTTACGCGTTCCCTCCCCTCTGCCCGCAGCGTTTACCCAAGGAGAGCCTGTACAGCCCCCCCATCATCGTCAAAATCATCGACAACAGGCCGTTCGGCCGAAGGCCCGTGGTGGGGCAGTGCACCATCCGCTCATTGGAGGACTTCTACTGTGATCCCTACCGAGAGGAGACGGACGGTCCCCAGGAGCACTCCGGTATGCGCTACCATGAGGTCCATGCTGGCTGCACACCCGTGCCCTTCTCCAGGAGGAGCTGTGGGTCACTGTATACGTTGCTTTTACCTCAGCCCAGCTGTAGGTCTGATACGAAAAGCCCAGGAGGTGCCGAGGAGGAGTTTAGCTCTAGGGTTGGTTGGTGAGCTGGGCTGTCCCTTGGCCAAGCTGTCCGGCCTGCATGAACATGAGCTTTGGCTGGTGTGAAGGTTCTGGGGAAGGTTGAGATCACTCCTGGAGCTTGATCCCAAGGTGGCTCGGCTTTGGGGTTTCTAACAGCTGGATGTCCTGGTCATGCTCTTGCTTGCTTTGATTGCAGATGATGTGAGCCTCACGCCCAGGGATGACGTCCTGATTGACATCGATGACAAAGAGCCTCTTATTCCTGTCCAGGTATGGAAAAAATCGCAGCGGTGGGAAGACACTGGTTTCTTACTTTGCGCGATACGGGGGAACTTGTGCAGGTACAGGGCTGCGGTGGAGAACGATGCAGATTTCTGATGTGAGGTCATGTCTGGTTGTAACCTTCCTTTTGCAGCTTACACCTCTGTTTTCACCTCCTCTCCTCCTCCACCATGCCATAACAACCAACCACAAACTCATCCTTCTCCCCTACGTTTAATATGAGGTGTCAGATTTGCTTTTCTGGGGGAGAGACAACAGATTCTCGCCATGCCAGGCTCTTCCCTCCAGCGCCTCTTCCTCAAATGTATGGTTTGGTCTGAGGCTGAAAAAGGTTTGCAGTCGTCCCCTTAGGGCTCTGCTGTGCAGGATGCTCTCTTGGACATGACAGTCACCACCTCAAAGAGTTTACAGCCTTGAGGGGACTTACCCCAGCACTGGAGAGGGTGAACTGATGTTGGCAGATGGGACGGTTTGCCCAAGGCCACACTGGAAGCAAAGGTTCCCTGAGGCTGAGTCGTCCTTACCACAACCACATGGCCAGGTCTCCTTTCCCCAGTTTTGCTCTTTGCAGGATGCTTTGCTGCTTCCAAACCCACTTGCTGCTTTCAGCAACTCCAGTTGCTCTGCAGAGGGTCATGGTGGGGACTGTGACTGCAGAATATCCCGTGGTGGTGGGAACTGGATGTGCTTTAGCAGAGTTGGTGAAGGAAGAATGTGCTGGTGTTGTCGCAGAAAGAAAGCTTCTACGTGCCATGAGTTTGAGGGGTCTCAGCTGTCCCTTGTAGGTGGACCAGGCTGGGCAATCCACCAGGGTTGCCGTTCCTCCTTCCTGAAGCAGAGCTGGAAGGTGTCTGGCCGCACTGGTGACACTGGCCCTGCTGGTGCTTTGCATTTCTATGGCCCTTGGGTTTCTTTGCCAGCAGATATGTCCTCTTTGGAGCGGGAACCTGTCAGTGCTGAGGTGTGTGCGTACGATGCACAAATCTGTAGGTGGCCCTGATTGCTCAGGAGCAGCTGAAAGTGTTGTCAGAGGCATCTGGTGGAGCTTTTCATGGTCTCCTGTTCCCTTTGGTGTATTTAACGTGCACTGGCATTTCCTCCCTCCCTGTTTTAAAGGCTGTGGGTGCTGCACGGTACCTCGGGCTAGAAAAGCCTGAGCTTTCTGTAAGAGATCTGCCTTTCAGGTATGCCTCTTGCCTTGCCTTTCACTGCCCATAGAAGCAAGATGTATTATTTGGGTGTCAATGCTTCTGCTCTTTATTCATCTCCTTGGTGGCACCTCGGTGTTTCTATTCATGAGGACTTTACGATCCACTGATCTGTGCCATCAGATATCTGCGGTCGTGCCCCAAGGTGGGCTCAGGCTGGGGTCCCAGCATCAGGCTGTCGCTGGAGATTCAGAGCTGGAGCTGGAGCTGCACCGCTCTCCTTGCTGCATCCCTCGTGCTAGGTTGTCTGCATTGGCTTTGTGCCATGCAAGTCCTCCCTGCGGCTGAGCAGGCGTTGCTTAAGCAGGAGTGTGCGTTGCACGCTGCAACCTCTGCCCAGTTCAAGGCTTTCAGGCTTTGGGCAAAGGAAAAATCAAGATTTTGGCTAGTGCTCGGCAAAAGCTGTGGTGTGGGACTCCAGCCTGTTGCGGTCTTGACTTGCAGCTGGCCCTGCTCATGCCTACCTATCCCAAGCACTGATGAGATCCAGGCTGGTGCTCTCAGGCGAGGTCACCCCGCAGTCTTTGCAAGCGAAGCATGTCAAACGAGCTGGCTTTTCGGGTTCCCCACCAGCCAAGAGGTGGGAAGTTCATATGCTCAGCTCCCTGGGATGCTGGCATCTTGTGCCGAGATGCTTCGGTATCTATTAGGAACTGGACAGTGGAGTTTGAAAACATTGGCCCATGTGAATAAGTGTCGTTGAAAGGAAAAAGCAACCCCAGACAGAAAATACTACTGACAACCTAATTGGCTTTCTGTTTGCTTGCCATTTGTGGATTTGTCTTAATAATTTACAGTTGTGCTTCATCTTGTATCAGTAAAGTAACTGGAGCATGTCTGCAAAAAACACACCAAAACGAGTCTTGGAATGGGAACCTTCACTTCTGCAAATAGAAAAAAACCCTTTTTCTAGCCTGGGGCAGAAAACACTTGGGAGAGAAGTGAGGTCAGGGAATAACGTGGGTAGGAGGGTTGGGGTGCAGGTCCTGACTTTGCCTCTTATTAGCTGCGTGATGCTGGACAAGCGATGTCCCTTTGCTGCACCAAGGAAGCCAGTGGCACCCAGGGCCTTCCCCAAGGCGGGGAGACCCTCTGCAGAGACAGCTGTGGGTGGGATGGATCCCCAGGAAAGGGTCAAAGCACCCAAGGATGGGTTTGCTGCTCCCACGGTGGCAGGCACAGACCCAATTCAAGGGCTGGGAGCGCGCGTGAAGGACGGGAAGGTGCTGCCTGGTGGCAGAGGCCAGGTGGAGTTTGCTTTGTCCACGGGCTAAGACCCCCAACAGAGGGTTTTTCTGGCCCCCTCCTGACCCACAGCCACCGATGGGGCAGCGATGGGTGGACTGGTTTTGCATCTGCAACTCCAGCAAGCTGCAAAGACATAATTTCTTATTGTTTAATAGAAAAATATACCCAACTTTCAGTTTGGTTTGACTAAATTTTTTTTTTGGCATATTCTGACATCTACAGTTTAAACTCTCCCCCTTCCTTTTTTTTTTTGGGTCAATTTTCAGTAAAAATGGTGTTGTGTAGCAAAATAACAACCTGCAGCACGTCCGACGTGCAATACTCTTGTCAAGAGCGTCGGAAGGACCGCCTCCACGCCGGCCCTCTGCTGCCTTTTTCTGACAGCAAAACCATTTGTTAAATGCAACCGATTTTACACAACATTTCCTTTCCTCTGACCTTCATCTGCCAGTGCCATTTCCCACCCCTGATTTTCCTGTGCCTTTGCCGGGGTCACTCCAGACCTGCTCCTTCTCCTGGGACTTTGGTGGAGGTAACAAGAGGGAAATGCAATTCCCTCTGGGAAACCAGGGTTTTGACCCAAATTTGCTTTCTCACAGGGAGCCAGCACGGCTGGGGCTTGGGCTGGCTGCCGCAACGCAGGACGAGGCGGGTGCTTTCAGCCCAGTCGCTAATTACCCTTTTACTCTGCTTAATGGAAATTTCCCTGCTTTGTTTTGCCAGCGGTTTATTAACCCGGTGGCTGCTTTTTTGAGGGACGTGAAGGGAGGAAAATTTCCTCCCATAAATATCCTTTACGAGAGCCGGAGGCGAAGGCTCTGCTGGGTGCAGAGAGGGCCGTGCCCACTGTTGCTTGAAATGCTCTGATCAGATTGCCATGGCTTTTTAATGAAAAGGCATCTTTTTAACAGATTTTTCTTTTCTTTGGGCACTTTCTAGTGGCGAAAAATCAAGAATGTTTTTCGTGTTAATTTTGCAGCACTTCATTCACTTTCAGTGCTTCCCCCTGAGACCCATTCACCGTTTCCCTGTTTTCCCCAGGTTTTGTTGCACCTGGAGGTGAGGGCAAGGCAAGAAAGAGAAACCCAGGGCTCACACTCTTCTTACGTTTGTGCTCCAAAAATGGCAGAACTTCAAATTTCTTTTGGCTTCCACCTTTTTTATTGCAGTTAGTTTGGAAAAGAAAATGAAAAATTGTCCTTCAAAGCTTTTTTTTTCCACCTTTTGACCAGTGTTAACCATGAACATGCTTGTTGGTGGCATGGGATGTGCAAGCCAGAGATGATAGGTGCTGTGTAGACATGCGTGCACTGAACCAAACCAAGATGTAGATGACTGATTGACTTTTATCAGGCCACCACGTTTGGGGTACAACTAGCAGCAGGGACCAGGCATGGCCCTGGAAGTGCAAATCTATCCCTGCGGCTGCCGGTGAGAGTTTTCCTATTGATTCCTCATGCTGGATCATCCCGTTTACACCTGCATTTGAGGAACCAATGGTGCAAACCTCCATCACTGCTGAGGTGGTGCTTTGGCCCCGTCCATCGCCAGGGGACCTCTTGGAGATGCTGATCCAGAGGCAAAGGCAGCTGGGCAGGGTATTTTGGGGTGTTTTTGGGTAGTTTGGGAGGCAGAGCAGTATCGTGGTATGGAGGGACCTCTTGCACATGCAGCTCTGCACCACGCTGGGTGTCGATCGTGTCCACAAAGCGGTCAAAGGTGGCAGAAGGTGACAGGAGAGGTGGGAGGAGAGGGGCAGCCCGCTTCTCCTCTGAGCCTGTCCTGAAACCTGTTCTTCATTAGGCTAATTTGGAGCGAGGCTGGAGGCTCTGTTATTGTGTGTACGCAGTGCCCTGGCAGGGTGGAGCTGTTTAAATTGCAAACAAGAATTAATCCCCTCCTCAGATGTGGCGGTGCATCGTGGGGAAACCATCGCTCCGTGAGCCGCACCCCGTCACCGCAGGCGCCACAGGATCTGGCCCCGCTCCCCCCATCTCCTCCCACCCCGGCACAAGCGGCTCCAAGCAGGAGCGGAGTGAGGGAGAGCTGCACCAAAGGCCAAAAGGACCCGTTTCAGATGCCTGTACTCACTCAGGGCTGGGCTGGTGGGTTCCCCGTGAGCAGGTTGTGATGGGAGGAAGGAAAGGAGCAGTTGCTGACCCTCCTCCAACTCCCATCCTTTCCAAAGCTGTGCTCTGGATGCTCTTGTCCAAACACACTTTGTGCTCTTTACCAGTTTTTAAAGTCAGTGCAATATCTGAGTGCTCCTGCAGAAGCTGTAGGCACTTCTGATGGCATGCCAGATCCAGGTCTGTCTATCTGTCTTTTGAATTGCACCCTGCCACTCATCCTTCTTTGGAAATTTGTGTGCTTTTTATCCAAATCCATGGAAAAATGCTCTTTTCCTGGCTCTGAAGTTCTTCCCTGAGACTTTGGGGTGCTCCTTGTCCCGATGGAGACCCATACGCCGTGGAGGGGTACATGCATCAATGTTTCATCCTCGGTACAGCTGGCTCTCCATCCACTGCTTGCTTTGAAAATTAGAACTGCTGTCATGCCCACAGCAGGTTGGGATCCATCACAGGGACCTGGTGTGCCCCCAGCAGCAGGGACGTGACTCTGCTAGAGCTCTGCGACCCGGAGGTGGCCCTTGGTGGCCCTGGTGGCCAGACTCTCATCTGGCAGGAGGAAATGAAATTTCCTACTGACCTGGAGGCAAAAGAGGCATTTTTGGCAGGTGACAACCAGAAAATGGGGCTCCTGTTAGGAAACAGAGGGTTGTTGGCAGCCGGATCCTCAGTGTTTCTCTGCCACTGTTTGCTTCTTGGTGAAGGTGAGGACCTGTCACCACCCTGGAGATGTTGCAGAGCAAGGAGAGGAGTTACTGTGTTTGGGGCTGCAGACAGGGGAAGATGCATCTTCCTGCAGCGTCAGTCCCTTTCTTTATGCTGCCAGAGCCATGGGCACGGAGCATCCTGCTCTGAGTCCTGGTGGGGAGGAAGCTGTTGTCCTGGTCGGTGTTGGGGTGGAGGAGTTGCTGAGAGCTGATCCTCTGCAAGATCCCCAAGGCTTGCCCCAGGGGCTGCCTGTTCAAAAGCCCGTCCTGAGCGTTGCCTGCAGGTGATCCCGGGTATCTTTTCCTTCTTGATACTTGGTCCCCCAGGCAGCTTTTGGCCGGGAAGTGCAGAAATAGATCTGTCTGTAAGAAAACCCAGCCCACCTCCCCATTGCTGTGTGCAGACCTCGTCATTAGGGGACTCAGGCTTGGTCCAACAATTAGCAAAACATCCAGGAAGGCATTTATGGGCAGTGGGTACAGGGGACAGAGGTGAGCGACCTTCTGGCCTCTGACGATGTCTGTGAGGAAGAGGAGGGCTGTGGCAATAAGCGAGGGAGGGGTGGGTAAAGGGAGGCACCCCTGGCCTCACCGAAATGAGGTCCCTCAGCCTTAGGTTGCGAAGTGAAGTGAGGTGAGCTCTTGCTCATGTTTGACTTTCCTTTAACCAAAATAAATGACACCACGTAATGCATTATGTAATTTTTATTTTTCAAATGTCCAGCAAAGGTCAGAAAAATATTTCCCTAGCAATGTCCCCAGACCTGAAGGCAGGGCCTTCTTCCCCAAAAATAGTTGCGGGCAACAGGAGTAATGAGCTGGGTTTCCTGAGGTGCTCCCGAGGCTGGTACGGGTGGAGCGGCTCAGCTTTTCCCTCCGGGGAAACACTGAGGTCAACGGGGCTCTGCGGGGCTGCGGCTCTCCCAGACCTTGCAGGGACTTCGTGATGTTAGGAAACCTGCTCAAACTGGCCTTTTGGGGACAAGAGGATGGGGACACACACACTTTTATACAGGTTTTACGCAGCATTTGCTACTCGGGAGCTGCTCCCCAGCAGTGGTGGAGCGGCACGGGGGCTGCAGAGGTCCCTGCAGCTGCCCAGGGCTGTGTTGGAGGAAGGAGTGAGACAGAGGTTTGCAGCTGGAGGGACCCCAGCTCTAATACAAAGCAATAAATACTTTGTTCCCTGGGGCAGTTTGAAGCCTATCGAAAGCATCTGGAAACTCGGATCAAACTCGGGGAACAGTTTAAAAGGGAGGTGAAAGGATGAGAGGGGGAGAGGGACATGGCAAAGCCAGAACACTCTGCTGCAGTGGTTTCAAAGTGGAAGACTTCGACATTTCTTTACTGAAACAAACATTTTGCAAACAAAACGCCCTGCAATGAATTGAATTATTTCAATTCTGTTTGACCCCAGATTAATTCTTCTTTGTTTGTTTGTTTGTCTTTCACTATTGCCCTTTTTTTGGGGAGTGGAGGAGGAGGGAGCTTGTTCCTGGAAAGCCAAACCAAAATTCCACCATCTCCCTCCCTAACCTCGGAATTTTGGCCCTGGATGCTGTTCCTCCCATGCCCACCCTCTCGTGGTGTTGGACATGAGTTGGGGTGACTTTTGCTTAGGTGGTCTGATACCCCACAGCCATCGGGGTCCCTCCACCCCGTTCTGCTCCCCTCCGGGGCCAGGTTTGGAGGGTGAAGGAGGAGTCCCAGTCTGCAGAGGCCATCCTACCCCTTCTCCCTGGGAAAGGCAATGGATCCCAGGCCAGGAGCCCATGCCTGGGGCCGCAGTCTCCATACCGCTCGCTCTTCCAGTGGTGACCCTGGAAGCAGGAGCCAGGATTGTTCCTGCCCGTGCATGTGTGCATGGGTGTGTTTCATTGTGTATCTCCAAAGCCTTTCTCCCTCCTTGCCAAGCCTGGCTTCGGTCCCTCCTCTGATGGATGACTGGAACAAAGGATCACTTTGTTGTCCTCATCTGAAATAGAGAAAACAAACAGACACAAAACCCCTCTGCTCTGAGGTTGCTGAGTGTGTTGTCCATCTCATCCAAGTGGGGTGAGAAGTTCAGCCCAAGGTCTGTTTAAAACAAGTCTGTGTGCACATGAACTGCAAACATCATGGTTACCAAATGCAAAGAAAAGAAGCTCCTAAAACTCATAGAAAAGCAATTTTTCTGTAGCAAGGTCTCCTGGGCTAAGCCTTTCTGGTTTGCTTCTCACGGAACAGGGTTTTACAAGGGCTGAGCGTGCACAGGTGGCTGTGGGATTTCTTGGGCGAGCCAGGTGTGGATCTGCCTGTGTTCCTGCCTGCTCTGCACCCGCAGCCTCCCCTTGTTGTCCGTGCTCTTTCCTGGGTCCTCATCCCCATGGGAAGCAGAGCAGGAAGGACAACCATGAGGTCCCTCTGCAGCCCCAAGGGATGAGCAGATATTTGTTTCTTCTGATACAATAGTCACGGAGGAGCTGTCTCCCACTAGCCTCTGAGAGTTCCGTGTGGGTGTCCTAGTGGGAACTGAGCCTGGGGAAATCTTTCACCCATGAAGCAGCTGTAAATTCAGTGTTTTCAGCTTGACCCAAGGTCTGATGCAGGTCTGGTTTGATGGGGTCAAAAGCAGTGCGTTTGGGGACCAGTCCAAGCTGACAAGCAGGGGGACCACTGTCGGGCTCGGCCTGATGCTCAAACCCAGCTATTTTCTGGTGAGAACATGTCATTTCTCCCCCTTCTCCATCCTGAAGGAAACACACCTTGCAAGACAGAAGCAGAGCTCTGCTGCTTGCTGCCCAGGGCAGGGGTAGGTGATGGTGGCTCTTGGTTTGCCAAGGACAAGCTGTGCTTGTGCTCAGCATTTTGGTTGTACCAGACCTTGGTCCTCAGCTCTCCTAATCCCTTTCTGTTAAAAACACCCTGGGTCAGATCCCTCCTTGGCTCCTGCGATGAACTTGGCTCGCTGCGTTTGCAAGCCCTCGGTGTCTGCAGGAGGAGATGCTGTCCTGCGCTGAGAAATATTAACAGCTTTTCTGTAACATGGGTTTTCGCTGCAGTTGCCCTTTAATACCCCGTTTATTCTCTGCAACCATTCAAATCCAGTCCCATTTGATGAACATCAATGAAAACCCAAACCCTGCTCTCGTGCCAAGGATGCCTTGTCCGGGGAGACCTCAAACTTATAACCCAGGGGAGGGGGAAGGCGGCACTGTTCGTGTTCATTCATTTTATTTCTCGTAAATTGTGCTTTTGCTGATGTATGTTAAACATTGTTTCTCTAACCCCATTGATAACCAATCATTTTAATTTGTAGCTTGCGGAGGGTATGACCAGCTCAGCATTAATTAACATACCAGCTTCTCGGGTCCAGCCTCATGTATGTATCGCTTAATTTCTAACTTACTTGCTTGATTAATGGGTTTCATGAATGATATATGTGCATATATATATATATTTAAAGATCTGCAAAAATTGAGGCATTTCTTTTTGTGAAAGGTCCCCTTACTGTCCTAGAAAAATGGAAGTTTCATCTTGCTGCAGGTGTGTGTGCATTTCAGCAATTGTTTTCCTTCATGCCAAAGAAAACGAGGTCACTTTTGGGAGGAGGGATGAGGAAGCTTCCTCCCTCTCGTCCTTGCGGAGCCAGCACAATTACATATGTGCTCGAGGTCAGATGTCTTCCCAACAGCCTCTGCCTTCTCTGTGCACACCAGCAGAGCCTGGTAGCTCAGTGGAGACGGTGTGTCCTGGGTGGCTGCAGTGGCATGGCTCATGACTTGATGGGACTTCTGTGCTCCTCCATGTCCTAGCTCAGGGACCGTGACAAGTCCTAGGCATAATGTTGGTATAAGTTGAACTAAGAAGGTGTTGGCCTTCCATGAGGAGGAGGGTTTCACCCCAAGGAAGGTTGCTTCTCATCAGCAGGGCTTTGCACGGTCCTCATTCTTGCAGGTGTACAGCCTGGTGCCCTCAAAGCATGGGGATGAGGGAGATGCCAGGCAGCGCCCGAGCAGTGACAGATGCCTCCTGGCAAAGTATCTCCTGCTCCCTTCATGCATTTTTCACAAGAAAAATCAGATGTTTGGGATGTTCCTGGGTTTTGTAACAAGAAGGGCAGCGAAGCTGCTTTGCTTTTTCAGGGCTAACACTCTGGAGGAGCAATTCCTCTCCACGCCCCAAATTCATCCCTACCAGGGTAGTGACCTTGGGGCTCTTCCCCCCTCTTAGATCCCTCTTGATACTGGCCCATGAGTTACAGGACACGGGCTGTTCCTGCCAAGAGCTGTGCACGTTCCTCCCGCGTGTTTCGGGCCAGAACTAGTTGCGTTGCTTTCCACTTCCTCGCTGCAATAAACAACGACTCCTTCCCACCGGCCGAAGCCGGAGCGGTGCCCGCGCGCTTCAGCCCTGGGGTGTAGAACACCGATGAGTCAGCCCAGACCTTTGGAAGAAGGTCAGCTTGGAGGTGTTATTTATACTGTGTCTTTGGGGGAACAGTCTCCCTTCGATTTCTGACCATGTGGGATGGAAGGAAAGATAAACTGGGCTTTCACTTGCTGAAAATAGAGTAAAAATCGAGCAAGCATTGCACATGAGTAAGAGATGGGTTGCAGCTTCCTGGCAGCTGTAACTTTTGCATGCAGAAGCCCCTGATGGGCATCTTTGTAGGTGTGGGCATAGGGTTGGAGGCCTGTTTAACGTCCAGCCTATCTCTCCATAATATATAGATACGTGCTTTGTTGGCCCTACGCACATCTCTCCAGTACCTCGTTTATCCTTTGCGCCCACAAAACATTGTTCACTGATGTGGCTTCCTTCGTCACACAGAGAAGACAGATGGGTGGCTGTGCTGGGATGTGGAGTATGGAAACAAAAGCTCCATAAATAGCCTCTCCCCTCCCTCTGTTCATCAACATCTTTAATTTACGTGAATGTGTTTTTAGTTTAGTTCAAATAAAATTTTACAAAAAAAAAAAAAAAAGAAAAGAAAAAGAAAAAAAAAGCAACAGAATATTAGGCGGTAATAAACCCATTCTCCTGGCCTTCACCAGGACCTTACAAGAATGTGATTAAATATAATAAACCTCACATCGTGGAGAGCTGCTGACGCCTCTGAGGGGGAAACCATCCTGTTTTGGAAAGCGTGTCACCGAGACGGCCTGTGCACGTCTTCCTTCCCGTCTCCTTCTCCTTTATAGCTGGGGAGCTTCGCACGAAAGCAGGAGCTGTGGAATGAGGCATAGGGGCTGCAGCTGGTTAAATATTAGGAAAAAAGCTTTTACAGCCAAAAAAATCCAGCCTGGTGTGGAGTGTGTGAGGGAGTCCCTGAACTTCGCCAGGTTCTGCCTCCGACCGTGGTGTTAATGACCCGGAGGAGGGGGAGCGTGATGGGGGATCGTGGGCTTGCCCCTCGTGGAGAGCTGAGCTCGCAGATCAGTCTGCCCATCTCCTTGGTGGAGTTTGCAAGAGTTATTTTTTCCCTTCATCTCAAGCATGTGGGTTATCTGCCTCCCCAGCAGCGTGGCCTCAGTGTGCTGAGAAAACCTTGAAAAACCCCAGACCTACAAAAAGCTCTGGAAAACGGGGCAGGCATTGCCAGGAGGACCCGGAGGGCCACCAAGGAGGGCGATGGCCATCACCTCTGCTCCCTGGGGCAGCAATCCCCTACCCGTGCCCGGGGGGTAAAGGCTGGGGAGAAGTGATAGTGTGGTGGGGACGTCAGGTCAGGGCTGCCAGAGCTGATGCTTCACGCTCTGCCTGGAGCCTGCACGAATCCAAGGAATTAATCTGCAATTGTTTATAATCTAGTTCATAAACCCTTTCTAATCTGGCCTCTCTTCACACTCCTCTGGTGCTGCTGTTGCCAAAGTCCTCCTAGAAAAATTCAAGAGTCGGCCCTTCGTCCCTCTCTTGTCCCTCCTGAGAATCTCTGGCATAAGCAAAATGAGAGGATTTTGCAACAGCGATGCCTTGTAGACCCACCTCTCTGCTCCAGATCTGTCCCCTTCCCACCGTGCTGAAATCCTGGCTCATCCCGCTGGAGTTCAAGTGATTCAATCATGTTCAAAGGGTGAAAGAGAGACTCATGACTTCTTAAAATGTCAAAATAATCTCTTTCATGAGCCATTTCCCCCTCCCTGCTTGGGAGGAGCACTCTGTACTTATCCACAAGGTCCCCTTTTTGTTGTCCTGTAAATCCCCTTTTCAAACTGTCAAACCATCCCGAAAGCCCCACCTGGGCTTGGCCAGTGTCCCCTCGAACCTCTCCGAGGATGGAGGTGCCATCGCCCTCCCTGTCTCTGCCACGATGCCCACCAGAGCTGACCTGAGAGTGTTCAGGATGAGATCCTGGTGGCCCTAGGGGTGTTAATTTGGGAAAGTGCAGGGGACTGCAGGACAGAGGAGAGCTCATAGACATCGTCAGCAGAAGGTGCAATACACCTTTTGCTAAGATCAAAGCCTATATTTAGTCAGCTGAATCACGACTAAAGCTCAAGTAGACGTAGTATAGATGCCACCACCAGAGCTGGTCACACCGGGATCCCTTTACAAACAAGGGACTGTAAAACTCTCTATGCCTGTAGCCTGTTTTTGATATCTGTCTTAAGAGCAATATTTAAATGGAAACTGTTTGGGGCAGTTTCCCATCCTTCTCCTTTTCTACAGAGCATTCACAACAGGAGCCAAATCCCGAGCAGGGTCCCTGTGCGCCAGGGCAGCACTAATAATAAACAAGAGTGTTATTGATTGTTAAGGGCAAGAGGAAAATACAAAAATGCTTCGATGCAGCTAGGAATTACCAGAAAGCTGCTTGGGCAAGCAAAGAATAAGCACGGTATGTTTGGGGAGGATATGTTGCATTTTGCAAAGCACCTGTTGGCCACCAAGGGGCTTTGAGGGCCCTAATCCACTTTGGCAGGGTGTCCTTGTCCATGACTCCTCCAACCTGCTCAGGCTCAGGATCTAAGGGACAGACAGGCTCCTTCTCCTGAGAAGTACAAATGAGCTTTCAAGTCCTGTTGAGTGAAAACGTGGGGTTAGTGTGAAAGCCCCGACGTGGGTGGCAGGTGGTGGGAGTGGAGGGACCCAGGTGTGCAGGAAAGCTGTGGAGCACCCTTTGCAGAGGACCTTCCACATGCTTAATGCCCACGCAACTCCTGTGTTCCCAGCTGTGAAATGGTCTGGCAAGATCTCCTCTCCACCAGCCTTAGCTTGCTGGAGCAGTAGCAGGAGTCAGGCAGTTCATGAGCATCTCCCAGAGGAGAGGAGCTCACGAGGATCCCTCAGACACCCCTGAGCTATGAAATTGCAACGGGGAGCCTCCGTTCTCCCCTGAGAAGCACTATAAGGTGTTTTCTACGCAGTTGTTTGTATCATTATTTTGGCTTGTGATGCTTTGGTTGTAAGAAGTACAAATAACCCATCAAATGACAAGTTAGCAAAGCTAACCCAAGCAAAAAAAAAAAAAAAAAAAAAAAAAAAATCAAAATCTGTAAACTATTTGGAATAATTGGTTATTTGCTGTGTTTGCTAGTTCCAAATCAGAGCACATATTTTACAGCTTATCCTGTTACTGTTAGTTGGAAGAGCTCTTGGTGTTGGATATCTCCTGCTGAAAACGGTTGCCAACCTGCTCTGCAGCCCAGCGTTGCCCCCCGGCACGTTCCTGCCGTTGTTTTTCCTGCTGGTGTTTGGTGCACACTCGAGGGATGGCCCACGGCACTGCCATGGGCGATGGGTGAAAGCCCTCCCAGACCAATCTGCATGGCAAGCCGGGGCTGCAAGGGGAAGCATCCCCAAATATAAACCACGGGATAGAGAAAAAATGATGGCAAGAAGGTGCATGGGAGGTCCCTTTGAGTGGACATGGCTAAATGTAGGCTGGTTGAACAGGATGGAAAAAAAAAAAAACCCTGAAAACAAACAGTTTTATCCACTTTGAGCAAAATTAACAGTATGGTGGGAAAAAAAAGTGAAACAGCCAGAAATGGATAATTTATCTTTATGAACATCTGACAATTCACACCTTGAGGGTTAATGGAAGGATAAACCAAATCCTCTTGCAGCCTCCTTGTGTGGATGCGTGTGGTTTTCTCCTCCTCCCTCCAGCGCTGCTTTCTGCACGGTGCTGCTCAGAGCTGCTGCAGGTCCCTGGGCTAGGTTGAAGGAACCAGGTGAAAGGACCAGGTTAACCCAAGGGTAACGCAAAGACAGGGCCCTCTTGGGGAAGAAGTTGGAGTTCAAAGCCATGGGGAGGTTGTTAGCATGAAAAGGGCTTCCTCCAGCTCTCAAGGTCTGGCACGCTTGAGTTCCCAAGCTCAGTTTGTGACACCTCCACCCCAGTGTCTTGGGCAGGGCATGGCCTCCTAGCAGGAAAATCTGATTTTTTCTGCCTCCCAGGCACTTCTGCAACTGCTCCTGGTCTGCATTTGTAGGTGATGGAGCCCCTGGTCAGCAGAGGCTGACGTGCTTCCCCGGCATGGGGATAGCTGGCACCTTGCTTGGGTGGTGGGTGTCTGGTGGGCTTCGTTGCAGCCATTTCATTGCAGAACCACCCCGAGGATGCCTCCCACAGCAGCGAGCCACTCGGTTTCCTGCCTGGGCATGCTGACCTCTGGAGCAATGCTAGACAGAGCAGCAAAGGATTTAGGCTGTGGTTGGAAAACCCCAAGGAGCGCAGCTGCGGTGTTTAAAGACATTTTTGTGTTCCCCAGTTGTTTGCCATGGCCTCTCCGCTGGAGTTTTCTGCGCCCGTGGGAGGACAGGGCTGGGCTGGGTTAGTTTAGTCGGGTAATGAGCTGAGCTGAGCAGGCTGCCTTTGCGCTGGAGCAGATGAGGATGCTAATACCACCCTCTGCAAGGCTGAGATGCTGGGTGTCATCTCCTGCGAAAGTATTGTAACAAACAGCTGGGGAGCTGCATCTATAAATGTCCAAGCTGTTTCTAGAGGGATCATCTCATCCCAGCTGCAGAGCTTTCCCATGGCAGGAAATCTGCCTCCCAGATGTGAGGTGCGAGTACATTTGAGACTGAGGCAGTGGCTTAGCTTCTTTAGAGGCAATATTTATTATTGCTATAATTATCTATATTCCCACAAGAAAGAGTGTGTAATCATCACGAGAGCAAGCATAAGTATTAAGACTTCAGCTGTCTCATGCCTGCTCTGCTCTCCTGGCTTTGATGTCTGGACGTTAACCTGTCCGTGCCTCAGTTTCCCCCACCTGTAAGGTGATGGTAAGGACTAAGTTTCACCAGAAGCCAGTATGTCCGTTGTGTGGCAACTTCTCAGGTTTCCACACCTCCTGTTGTTCCTCCAGGCCGAAATGACCATTTCAACATATTTTGTGAAAACTGGGTTGTGCTGGACAAGCCCAGGCTCCTGCTATCCCCAGCTGGGAACGCATCCGATGAGATGGGCTTGGAGTTGCAGGAAACCCTGGGTGGTGGGGAGAAAATCGCTCTGGCTCAGCCTCCCTGACAAAAATGAGGTTAAAACCAGTACATTCCCCTCCGGATGAAACAAAATGAGATTGAAAACATCCCAAGAGCTTCTGGGATGACACAGGTCTGCATTCTGGGGTCCAGAGGAGGGAAGAATTTCAATACCCTCAACAGCAATGTGCATAGCCCTGGGTAAAAGTCCTACATGGAGGTCAGGCACAGCTTAAAGGTCCTTCCCTATTATCTAGAGGGGGTAAATAAGCAGCGGCTGCTGGCTCTGCTGAACCGAAGGCCTGATCCAGAATGCCCTTAAGGCTGTGTCTGAAGAGCCTCATTTACTTCAGAGGGATTTGGACACTCGACTGAAGTTAAGCATGTGTCTGAGTGCTTTTGCTGTGTCCAAACCATAATCCCAGAAATGTTTCAAGTGGGAAGTTGCAGCCTGCTGGTGAAGTTCTGGTTTTAAAGACTTTTGTTTAAAAAAATCTGAATTTCTTTATTTTTGGAAATGGCCGTGGTTTTGGCCATAAGACATTCCTCTCTTCTGGGATGCCCCCCTGGAAGGGGCTCTCCTGCTGCCCCTTTCCTGGATGCTCATGGAGCTGCTGGAAAACTGATTAAATGGTCCCGTTCAGGCTTTTTCCTGGTGAAATGGTCCTGGATCCTCTTCCGCTGCTCCTGTATTAAACGTTGACCTTTCCCTTTTTAGCAGAAAATGCCAAAGCTGGGCACCCTGGGGCTTGAAAGGTCTTGACTTTATCTCAGTACTGAATGGGAAAATGTTTGCCATCCTGACTCCAGTCTCAGGATATTTGGGATGCAGGTGCCAGCCCACGTTACGGTGGTCCCTGCCCTATGGGAGCTGTGGCTGTGGGGGAAGAGGGCGTGAGCGGGGATAGGGAGACAGCAAACCTTCTGATAACCATGACAATGGCTCACTGCGTCTGAGTAAGCTTCCCCCCAAGTCAAAATTTTAGCCGTTAGTCACTTGATGTGAAATTTATCCACAAGCCATGCCTCACCCATGGGCGTGTGCCCCATTGCAACCCCATGGGGTCCATGCAAAAGTTGGAGAGGACATGCAGGATGCTTGAGGTCCCTCAGCCATCTGTGCCAGGGCTCAGGGCATAGACCCTGACTCTGAGGACTGTCCTGTACCATGTCTAAGATAAAACGCTGGAGGTGATTTTGGCGATCGCCTGGTTGCTAAATGAAATCCCTGAATTCAGTCGCTCATGTGGTGGAGCCATTGCTTTCCCTGGCTTTCCCATTTGCAGGCAAATGGATTAATGTCCTTCGCTATTAACATTCCAGCTGCTCCCCTTGCCTCCTATTTTTTTTTTCTTCCCCCTTTTTTTTGTAACATCGGTAGAAATCAGCAAAAATATCTAACCAAATTCTTTGTCTTGGGGCTGCAGAAGATACCATGGGTAAGTCGTCAGATTAGTTTAAGTGCTTTCTTTGTAACTCAGTACCTGTGGAATGTCGTAATAAAGCCATGATGGTCAGAGTGTAGCCTTTTAAACAATAAAACAGGGGAAGCGATGAAAGGCAAATTTTTTTTTTAAAAAAGGGAGGCAGCAGAGGCCTCAGAGTTAATTTATGTAATATTTCTATTAAAAACAATGTCTATTCAAGACAGCAATTTAAAGCCTGCACCGTTGGCTTAAAATATAAATCCAATAAACCTCTATTATGATTCCTCCATTAGGTCAGTGTGATGGAATTTTGTGGACTTCTAAAATAAGACATCATTATTTTTCAGGAATGTTTCATGAATCACAGTCAAAGCCCCTTCATCTTTGCTTGTATAAATTTCAAAAATGGTGCTCTTATAAAATATATACATTTGCTGAAGCCGGCAGCCGGCTTTCTTCTTGGAACAGCATCCTCGGAGCTGAAATTCAGTTTGCATAACAGATGAGGCAAATGCTCCTTAATGGCGTTGCAAATGTGGGCTGCGAGGTTGTGAGGCTGGGGTTCTATGAGATTTGCCTGTTTCTTTGTATAACATCAATGAGAAGAGAGCTACATTATTCCCGAGAGAGGTGCAGCACCTGAGGACCTTTCTTTTTAGTGGAAGTATACATATTTTATGCATTTATTTGTTTGCCCATGTGCTTTGTTTGGATGGGGAGGTTGGGACATAAACCAGAAAGGCAGTCCCTGTCCCAGAAGCCCCAAAACCTTCCAGGCAAAGCCTAAACCCAGGGCTGAGTTTAAGAGCAGTCCTCATGTCCTCCCTGAATTTCAGGCTGTCAGGACCACATCAGCACAAGAGTTAATTTGCCTCATCCCCTGTGTGGTCCTGCACTGAGGTCCTGGGAAGACCACCACCCAAACTGGCCAAAATCTGTCCCTGGCCTAAAAACGCTGCAGATTTCTTCTTGTGAGCTCTACCTCATCCTCCCATGGAGAATCGTCCTCTCTGCTAACAGGTCTAGGTCCATGGTGTTGCTGTGGCTACAACAGCAGAATTTGGGCTGGAAGCATCCCAAAAGCACCTTGAAACCAGGGAGTGAGGAGCTGCAGGTTGGGTTCATGATAGCTTCATTGCCTCTGCAGGACAGAGACCCACCAAACCCAGGCTGTGCCATGGGATTGGTGCACGGGGCAGAAATTCACCTCTAGCAATTATGGGAGACGCTGCTGTCATTGATTGTTGGGGTTTGCTCGTGGAGATGTGTAACTTTGGTATCCCTTGCTGCCAGGAGGAAGAATTCATTGACTGGTGGAGCAAATTCTATGCTTCCACAGGAGAGAGGGAAAAATGTGGCAGCTATTTAGAGAAGGGCTTTGACACCCTGAAGGTAAGTGGCCTTGGCTGGTTCTGGCTTATCGGACCTGCACTCCATGATGTTTTTCCACAAGCTTTGATTTCTTTTTGAGTGTTTAGGTTTTTTTTTTCTTCCGGGACAAAAAAAAAAAAAAAAAAAATTAGATAATTTTCCCCTGAGAGCAGGTACTTTTGTTTTAAAAAATAACTATTTTGAAAACTCAGTTTTCTTTGTAAAATCCTTTCTGGTAACTTTCCACTTTGCAGCATTCAAGAACTTATCACTTTTCTAAGTGGCAGAGGAGGTGGAGAGCTGCCACCCTGAAAAGTGTTTGGGAACAACACAGAATGCCAGAGATTGCTTAGGGAAGAGGGAGATTTAGGTGCCCTGTTACAAGAATTGCTAAAATTAATACAGGAGCCCAAATAGGACTAAAATGGGGAAGACCTTGCCTGGTCTTAAGGAAAACGTTCCCAGCAGGAAGGTCTCTTTGGCTGTTGAAAAACCCTCTGCGACACCTTGGCTTAGTCTGGGTCTTGCGTGATGTGCTGTTATTTATTGTAGGGTTGCTCAAGGTCCGTTCTTCATCACTGTCCTGGGGGGGGCAACAAGGGTGGCAGGTCCCAGGACTCTGTCCCAGTGGGTGGTATTTCCCCCAGACCGAGGAGCTTGGGTCAAGTCTTGTCCCGGATCGGTGGGGACAGGCTGCTGGTCCCCCCCTCTGCCCGGGAGCAGTCCCTGCCCTCGCCCCCCATCTCTCCCTCCCCAGGTCTACGAGACGGAGCTGGAAAACGTGGAGGACTTTGAGCATCTCTCTGACTTCTGCCACACCTTCAAGCTGTATCGCGGCCGGTCGCAGGACTCGAACGATGACCCCTCGGTCGTGGGGGAGTTCAAGGTGTGATGGTCTCTCGACCTGTACCTGGGAACACACTCTGCTGGGTGGAAGGTCTTGCTGCTGAGTGGGATGATGCCAACTGGCTATTTTTGGGTAGGAATTCAGTGAGGAATGGGCCATAAAAGTAGACCACTGGGCCCAGTCTGAACAACCTGCCTGTGCAGGTCTGGCTGCTGTGTTCCCAGCAGTGAGTGCCTTGCATGCTTCAAACCCAGTCTAGGCTGTGTCGTCATCCTCCAGCAAAAACCCATCTGGAGCCAAGGCTGGATGTAAGTGATGGAGCATCTTCTTTCTCCAGGGCGGTGGTGGGAGCGTGTGTGAGCCCTGAGGGTCTCACCAAGCCGGCGCTCAGAGCTCTTCCTTTGGAGGTGTCTGTCCAGCGCAGAGCAGCGATGCATCTCTGGCACTTTTTAACCTTTATCCTGTTTACAAGAGAAGAGGGATTAAATTCTTCTAGGTGTTTTTTTTTTAATTCCTGCTCTTACTCAGCACTCTCCTACCCCAAACAATACCCAGAGACTGATTCCTGCTACTTCGCTGGGAGGAAATCAGCTCTGGTGAATAAAACACTTGTAAATTTTTGCATTTTTCTCTCTCCTCCTCCTGTCCCTCTCTCGGGAACCAGCTGCCGCATTCAGGAACCCTTAAAATTGTCCCTGCAGAGAAAGTCTCGGCCTAAACCTTTGGGGGGGCTGATTAATAGCAAGGCTCCTTTGCACCTCTTTAATAGCGTGAAGGCTCAAAGGACAGTGAAGTAGAAGAGGTAAAGGGCAAACAGGCTGGAGTGGCTCTGTGCAGACTTATAACAGAGTTTGCATCAACGTTCAGACAAGGGATGAATGATACAGGCAGCTTGCCACCCTGCTCCTGGCTCCCTTGACCACAAAGAGCCTGACAGGACGTGGTCTGGTCTAGTAGATAGAAGAGGATCAGGATCTGGGCTCTGTCCCCAGCATTGTAGTAGCTGTGGATGCCCCATCCCTGGAAACATTCAAGGTGAGGTGGGACGGGGCTCTGAGCAACCTGATCTAGTTGAAGATGTCCCTGCTCATTAAAGGTCCAGACCTTTAAAGGTCCCTTCCAACCCAAACCGTTCTATGGTTCTGTGATTCTATGCAACCAGCCAGACTTGTTGCAAACCTGCTCACATGAGACCTGTCTGCACACGTGGGTGTGCAAGCGCAGCTGAACACATCTGTCCTTCACAGGGTTCGTTCAAAATTTACCCTCTCCCGGATGACCCGCGAGTCCCAGTGCCACCTCGGCAGTTCCACCAGCTGCCGGCCAGAGGACCCCAGGAGTGTCTTGTCAGGGTCTACATCATCCGGGCCTTCGACCTCCAACCCAAGGACGCCAATGGAAAGGTATCCTGCTAGGGAAAGCTCTGGTAGACCTTCATGTTGGCTTACAGGGTGGGCTTTTTCAACAGGTCAGCCCTAATTGACCAAGATCTGCATATATGGCTTAAAATTTAGAAACAACGGTGACAGCAAAAAGGAGAAAATCTACCCCTTCTTTCTGCCTCCATTGCAACATCCGGGAATCCCAGGAGCCAACTCTTCCTCCACCCTGAGGGGTTTTTCAGTAGGGCTAGTTAAAATAGCTAAATGAGTTTGTTTTTTTTTTTTTTTACCTTGGTGCCAAAGGAAACAAAATTATGTCTTTCACATGACTGCTTTTTGCAAAGCTTTGCCAGTGTGGAAGAAAAATTCAGTGCAAAAAGAAAATTGTGTTGGCTCAAAAAGAAAATGTTCATTTTGTTTCACTTTGCAAAAAAACTCAGGGAAAAATCCTTCTTAACTCTCTTTGTTCCACTGGAAAAATAGGGAAGAAGTTAAAAAAAAGTATGGGAAATATTTTGAAATGAACAAAAAACCCTTGCTTTTTAATCTGCCCAGTTTTTGAAAATGAACTTGGAAGGAAACTTTTCAATTTCTTAGAAATATCCCATAAGAGGCTCCTGCAGATCAAAAAGGAGCAGAAAAAATGCTTTTTTTTACTTTGCTTTTAAAAAGCAAAACCAATCCAAGTTTTACCCACAGTCTTTCCCCCTGTGCTGTGATGTCTCCTAAAGCTCATCACAGTCAAGGGAAGACAAAGGAGAGACCTGGATGCCCAGTCCATCTTCACACTGCAGACCTTCCCCGGCCACTGCTTTTCCATCCTTCACTTCTTAAAAAAATCTACAAGTCAAGGACAAGTGATCAGGAACTTGGCCTGGGTTTCTTTTCCAGGGAGCATAACAAGCCAATATCTTTCCCATTTGTGTATTTTTTTTTTTAATTTTTATGTGAGCTGAGTAAGATGATGGGTCCCTCTACGTACCGGACTCAAGCTGGGTGACATCTTTTAGGTGAAGTTGTTTTTTTTTTCTTTTTTTTTTTTTCCCATGGAAAAAATGCTGACTCGAGTTAATTTAACCACTTTTCAAATTTATGCTGGTTTCCCAGAATAGTTTTAGTTGTGAGAGAGAAGCTTAAAGACTTGCTAAAAATGTAAAAATATCTGATACAATTTTTAGATACACAATGAGACTTTATGTTAAAGTATGCTTCCATTTTATTTTTTTTTAAATCTGTTGCAGCATCTTGGAAATAAATGGTTTTGAACCACATTTTTTGAAACAAAATGTTTTTCCTTTGACATTTTAGTCCCCTCCATTTTTAAATCTGTTTTTGAGTAGACCTCAAACTTAAAAAATGATGACCTTGATGGAACCCCAATGATGGGGTTCCCAGATGAGAACAGGAACATCATGAGGATTTCAGAGCAAGCTCAGTCCATTGAAGAAGCCATAAATAGTTTTTTTGATGCTTTTTTATTGCTTTTCCATCCCATGGGCCTCAAAAGGGCTTGGACTCTTGTCCCACACTGCTAACTTGTCCTTCGGTAATCCTCAAAAAGGAATTGCAGTGCGGGTAGCTCTTGCCGATGGTCACAGGTTTGTAGTAAGGAGTTAATGGTCAGACTGTCCTATCCTTGAAAATAGGTGTTTGTCAAGCGTGGTGGAAGATCCTGCTTTTGGGATCTTCACCATCATTCCTTCGCCATCAATATCGCTGTGCAATGACTCTTTCTTGCATTTATGTTCATGCCCGTCTTTAGTGTGATCCCTACGTGAAGATTTCAGTGGGAAAGAAATCCATAAATGACCAAGAACATTACCTCCCCTGCACGCTGGAGCCTGTCTTTGGAAAGTAAGTTTTGATTCAGTTTAGAGTTCGTGCCATTTTTTATGTCATATTGAGGGAATAGGGCCGGGCCAGCCAGAGCTTCCCATTCCAACCTACATTCAAGGTCAGGTTGGACGGGGCTCTGAGCAACCTGCTCTAGTTGAAGGTGTCCCTGCTCATTGCAGGGGGGTTGGACTAGATGACCTGTAAAGGTCCCTTCCAAACCATTCTGTGATTCCCATGGTGTGCTCTCGCCTCATGTCCAGCCTTGCTGGAGTGAGTCTGGCCTTGCCTCGACCACAGTCCTACCCACCATAGCTTGTGTTCATCTTCTCCCTGGGACTTTTGAGCTGTGGAGCACGGACTGGGTCTGCTATGTCATCAACAGAGACGTCAGGAGGGTTGTTTAGACCTGAGATTCCCTTGCGGAGGCATATGCCTCATCCCAGTGATGGTAGAGAGAGTCTGGGGAAACTCTGCTCCTCATTTAGTTTCACTTTGGTTGAAAGTCTGAAGAAAAAACACGATGAATGGAAACCCGTTTGATTAGGCTGTGGCATGGGACACCTCAAAATCAGATGCCCTGAAAATTATCTATAAACAAGATATGGGCCAGTTGAGTTGTTTGCCTTGCAGTAGGGCCACGAGCTTCCGATAAAAGGCAAAAGATAACATTTTTCAGAAATGTTTTCAGAAAAAAGTATTCATCAGAGCCAGAAAGCACCATAGGGACCAGGCAAAGCGGAGAGAGGTAGAGGAAAACCTGGTGCTCAGCCTCTATGTGCCGATAGGACTTTGGTCTCCCAGAAAATCTGGGATTAGATGTAGGGGGTTATGCTTCAGCACAAACAGGGGTGAAGCCCTACTCCACATGATGTCCAGCTGGTTTTCTTAGGTGGCTCTCGCCAGCTCAGGAAGTCAATGCTGTGATACCTTCCCAACAAAGCAAAATGGAGAGGGAGATACACCATCTGCAAGGATGGAGGAAAAGGGAGAGAGATGGCGAGGGTGATACTGGTGAGAGCGCGGAGGACAGTGTGCATTAGACAAGCCGTTTCTTCCTCTTCTGCCAAATGGAGATGGCAGCGCTGCCTTTCTGATGGTGAATGCAAAGTGGTTGCTCCCCATCTAGCATGAAGGAGCCCTGGTCTCCTGTGGGCCAGGACCTACTGCCCTGTCGCAGAGCCCACAGCCAGACCCTGGTGAGCTCTGCTTGGCAGAGCAAGTCCTCCTTCGCCAAGCCTGGCTCCTGGCCAGAGGCCGTCTAGACAGCGTGCTGCACCTCCCACCCGGTCTTTAAAGCAAGATGTAAAACCGAGGTCCTGGCTGCTGGCGGCTATTAAACCTCTTGTTTCACGAGCTTTTCCCTGGGCGGCTGGCCGCCGTCCAGCTTTAGCTAATTACTTTCTGCTGACCCCAGTTCCTCCTGCAGTCTTAATTGGTGGCATAATCACTCACTTCCCCTCCTTAAAAGCTGCTGCAGGGTGGGTGCTGGCGGTGGGAATGGGCATTGTGTTTCTCCCCAGCGTTGCCTGCCTTTCAGCAGCAGGTGGAGGGGTTCCTGGTAGTGCTGGGTCAGACCTGGACTGTCTTGCTCACCCTGTCGTACCTCCTTCCACGTCACTGGCATCCACGAGCACCGGCTCGGTCTGGATCGGGGTGTTGTGTTTTGGCAGGGTCTTGGTGCTTTGTCTCTTGCCGTCCTTTATTTGAAGAGGGAGGGAAAGGTTGGCTCTTGCTTTATGTTGTGTCAGTATGTGGACTGTGGTGTAATGATGGCAGAAGAGACAGCACAGAAAAAAGGTGCTTAGAACTGGGAGGAGAGGACTTGGAGGCTTTGGGGGGTCAGTCTCACGCTGACCACAAGCTTGGCCCAGGCAGGCTTGACTCCTGTTTTGGACATTTGCTCTTTGGGCTCAAAGAGCAGATGATTTTCCAAAGCTGTCATTTCTCCCCCTTTCAAATTCCATGGCAATGATGATTCCTGGCTCTCGCCTGCTGCTCTTTTCCCTGGATATCGCACTGACCACTGTCATGTCCAATAAGCAGATGGAGAAACTAAGCAGGGGCAAAGTTTGCTTGAGAGTAATTCAACCAGGCAAAAAGAAACCCAACGCGTGCTTGCTTAGTGCATATCCACAAGCCAGTGTACTAAGCCAGCACAGCACAGGACCAATAGTACTGGCCCAGCGCAGCAAAGATGCGCAGTGAACTGTCCTTCCCGGCACTGGTAGGTTGGGATGGTGTGTGGGTCCCTTTCCCATGGGGCACTCAGCAGCAGGAATCTCCATCTCATGGGTATTTTTCGGCTGCCATTCTTGCACAGGATGTTCGAGCTGAGCTGCACTCTGCCCCTGGAGAAGGACTTGAAGATCACGCTCTACGACTACGACCTCCTGTCGAAGGATGAGAAGATTGGGGAGACCGTCATAGACCTGGAGAACCGGTTCCTGTCGAAATACGGGGCGCGCTGTGGCCTCCCCCAAACCTACTGCGTGTAGGTACCTCTGTGGGCTCAGGCAATGGGTCTCTGTTGCTGCCAGGGCTGCGCAGCGCCGAGCTGGCCACGAGGACCAGGGTGATGCCTCAGCCCGTGGGTCTGCTGGCCCAGGGCTGTCCCAGGGGGACCTGACCAGTGCTGTACCTCACCGCAGAGATTTGCCTGGAGAGACAGATTCACACCAGAGAAGCCCCACATTTGAGGAACTTCCCTGAGCCCTGGCTCTCCTCCAGAAGCATGAAATGCTTCAAATAACAGAAATGTGCTTGGGGAGATCCTGTTACATCCCTGATGCCTCTTGGGCACACCGTGGTGAGGACACCCCCCCATGCACGGGGTCAGCTGAAGGGTGACCTGGTGGGTCTGAGGGGGGCTATCAGGGCAACCCAGCCCTGCAAGCTGGTGATGAGTGGGGTGTGGGACGTGCAGCCCCGTTCACCAGTGGGCCAAGGTGAGCACAGACTTGGAGCTGGCTGCACCTTCCTCAGACCAGCCCTCTTTGGTGTAATGCTGCTGCTACCCCTTGTTGAGGCTGGAAGATGTTTTATCATGTGTCGAGCTGCTGTTTTGCCTCCTGTTTGGTTTCAGCTCTGGACCCAACCAGTGGCGAGACCAACTCCGTCCTTCCCAGCTGCTTCATCTCTTCTCCCTGCAGCACAACTACAAGGCTCCCACCTACAAGTCTGACCGGGTCATCTTCAGGGAGCAAGAGTACATCCTCTCTGAACTGGGTAAGGTAACGGGGCTGCTTCGGGGTTGCAAATAGCTTTCTTTTATCCAGAGCAAGGAATGGAGTTGGAGGTCATGAACGTATCTTGCTGGGGGGTTATCATGGAGGCCAGGAGTGGGTGATGGGCATGTCCCCATCCTCCTCACCTTGCTGTCTGGGTTGACTCCGCACCTTTCCCAAACTTGGCTCTGCCCCAAAGGCTGCAGGTTGCAGTTGGATCTGCACCAAACCCTGGAGTTGAACCCAGACCTGCAATCCAGCCCCATTAACTTTGGCCTTGAGTGACTGCCCTGTGCTGCTTGCAGCAAACCCAATACACACAGGCTGGGAGCAGCAAAAAGTCCATCGCAGCCGGAGAGGCTCCAGCCCGATCTTCCAGCTGCTGCTTGGGCTGGAGGAGCAGTTGTGCCGTTTGCATCTCTGCATTTTGGGGCTGGAGTCACTAGAGGGAGACAATATCATACGCACAGTGCCCGGCGTATCGCTCCGCGGCTCACGCCTCGGGGGGCGAGGGGTGCTCTAGCTGGAAGTGCAAAATCAGCCTCTGCCAGCAAGGAGAAAATATCACCGCGTGTTGAGAAGGCATTTTCTTGTTTGCACAAAAAACCCCCACCAACGATGACGCCTGCAATATCCTGGGCATCAACTCATGCCTGTCCGACTGGCATCCTTGGGGGCAGAAGTTTGCCTTTTAGAGAAAAGTCTGCTTTAAAGCATGGAAGGGGTGTTTTGGCCCAAGGAGGAGGTGAAACCCCACTGTATGGCCCAGGAGCTGCAGTTTGACTTTGTTAAGGCCACTACAGTATTGCAGAGCCATCAAGGAGGACTTGGCCTGCAGAGGCACAAGGCGGCACAGCCCAGGGCTGATCCCCCTCCCTGCTGTTGGGAATTAAGGCACAAATTCATGGTTCTCCTCTTAGGAGGAGGAGGAGTGGGGAAGCAACGGCTCCTTTGCAGCCTCTCGTTATGCGAAAGGTTTTCGGCAAGGGCTGGAAAGGTGTTAAACCGAGCGGGGTCTTCCCCCCTCTCCCAGCCCCTGCCTTTCACCTTCCTCTGCTTTAATGGCAATCAGTTCAAAAAACAGAACAAAGTCTGATGCTTGACCTCAAGGAGATCTGGAAACCAGCTGTGTTCGCAGAGCAATGTCAGATCTGAACCTGGCGGTATAAAGTGAAGCTATTAAACACGAGAGCATGGGTTTTACAAGCACTGCACCCGGACCATTATTCCATAACCCCCACATTTGTTGTTTTCTGAGAGGGGCTTTTTCTTTTTCCTGTGCATACACACACACACACACACACACACGCACGCATGCACGCCAGGTTTCCACTGCTTGGGAAATAGCCCATATGTCTGAAGTTAACCACTTCAAGATATTGCCAAGAAAGGAGCTGGGATATATCACCTGAAAGTTGCAGAGCTGTAATAATATTTATGGAGCGCATTTCATTTCAAAGGTCCTCGAAGGTGCATGGCCGTGAAACGCTGTGGCTGAAAGGCAGCGTCTTGGGGGTGATGTCCTCCACCAGCCCCAGCGTGGCATGTGGGGATGGGGAGGCAGGAGCAGGCTCAGCCAAGGCCAGGCTGGCCATCCTCGGTACCTGGATGTAACAAGGGATCCCGAATGCCGGGACAGAGAAGGCAAAGATGTCCATTATTGATAGGTCTTGTCTGACCTATTTGTGGAGGGATTAGGGTCTGATGTGGAGAGGGTTGAGGAGGTGGAGATGGTTTCAGGTCTGCTCACAGATGGGTTGGTGTTTGCTGTGGCTGTTGTGCGCTCGACCGTTTTGATGAAGGATCATAAATACGCCAGCGGGAGCAGTGAGGACTGGAGCAGGGGCTAGGACCGGCCATCGAGCTGCGCTGGTGGTGCCTGCATGGCCATGCTTTTCCTCTCATTTCTGTCTTTCACCCTGAACCCAGCAGAGAAGAAGTGGGAGCCCGCAGGGAGCTCGTTCCCGCTGCACTCCTCTCTGCCCAGCTGAAGATCCTGGATAGTTTTAAATGCTGGGATTTAAACAGTATCCATCACACGAGTGCTTGCAAACTGCACCAGAGCAGACCCTTTCATCTCTTCTCCCTGAAGAGCTTTGATCACACATTAGATAAACCTCTGCTGGGGGTGGGAATGGCAGCAGAGCAGCAGCATCGGACCCTGTGGCCCCAACTGCTATGATTTTAGGGGGCCTGAACCCTTGAGCAGGATCAAAGACTGGACCTTCCTTTCCGTGTACTTCAACTTGGTCCTTGCAATGTTTCACTTGCTGTGATTTGGGGGGGGACGACTTGCTTGAGACTCCCCACAGGTGCCTGTCCCGTTGCACAGTGGTTTGTCCACATGTCCCACCGGGAGCAGGTTGCCCTGTGTCCCAGAGGGTTTGTAATGACGGTGGATTTGCAAGCGGGGGCTGCGCTCCTCCTGCTCGCCCCCGGCTGCAGCGAAGCTGGCGGGCTCGTGCTTGCTCCCTTGTGGAGCTCCCACGGGGCAGTCAGAATCTGGCCCTGCACAGCTGCGGCCGTGGCGTGGCGTAACGCTGCTCTTTGTCTGCTCTCTGGCAGAGGACGGCAAACCCCTCAACCCCCACTTGGGGCCGGCGGAGGAGCGTCTCGCCCTCTACGCGCTGCGGAAGCAAGGGCTGGTGCCAGAGCACGTGGAGACGAGGCCTCTTTACAGCCCTCTCCAGCCAGAAATTGAGCAGGTAGGTGGTGTGACGTGTCCAGGACAAGACCAAGAGCATCATCTCCTTTCGATCCAGGGCTAACCAGGTGGCTGGCTCGCTGCGGAGCCGTGCTGGGCATACCTGCCCCAGGAGTTGAGCTTTTCCCAGGGAGGGGAGTCAGCTTGTGGGACAAAGCAGAGCAGTGGCTATCAAACGCAGGCTGGAGCTCAGCTCCATGGCTGACTTGCTGAGGGTGCTTGGGGAGATCGATTCCAGCCTCCGGTGTTCATTTTCATCAGCATTTGCTCACAATTTTTTTTTTTTTTTTTTTTTTTTGGTGGGAAAGCCATTTCTGATCTGCAAGTCTTAATGCAGAATTCTATAACAGTAATGACACCGCAGGCTCCTTTGGCAATGCAGCAGTGTGATTTCTGCGGCATAAACCCTCCCTCGGAGGTGCAAAGTGTTAGTTACTGTTGCAGACTGGATGTTTTTAAGCCAAATGAAAACTAAACAGGCTTCCACCCAAAACCAATCAAAATCCAGGTATCTGTACTTAGCCTAACCCCTTTTCTTTGATTAACACGTATGTGTACTTTATGCATTTGGATCAAAAAATGCTGCTTCCTGAAGAACAAAATGATTAATTATCATCTGTCATACGTGTTCCAGTTGCATTGCAAAGGCAGTTTCAAGAGACTGGCTCTGCAGCTGGTGTAAATGTGCACAGCCACTGATCTGCCCCATTTCAGCTGTTTCCCTTCTGTTCATTTTTATGTGGTTCATTTTTAACCAGACTGCCTCTCCAGTGGTGGGAGAGGAGAGTTGTCGGCAGAAGTAAATGCACTGGCAACTACTATAACACCTTTTCATGTTAATTCGCCCAATGAAAATGATGATTAGAGGCAGGAGGTGGCTGCTATCAGTTGATAAGCGAGTCTGTGCTGTTCTTACAGGTACAGGTGTCATGGTCTTGTTGGACCAGCCATGGAGACTAGCAAGGGTGCCTCCTCCATGACACGGGGCTGCATATGGGCAGAGCAACCAGGGTCTGCCCTGCACCGGTGCTTCTAACCAAGAGCATCCATAGGGGTGATGCTGGGTCCAGGGGATTAACCTGTGTGACTCAGTGCATGTTGCATTCAGGGCAGCTCCCAAAAGCATGGCTCTGACCTGCTGCAAAGCCACAGAACAGGCTGGCTCTATCGGGCTGTTTGTAGTGAGCTAAAAGCCAGGTTGGGCTTTTAAAGTTTTCTGCTGAAATGGAAGATTTTCTTGCCAAAAAGCAAGCAAACCACAAACCCCTCTGTGATGGGCTGATTGTCAAAGGACTGCTTTTTTTTTCTTTCAACCCTTGAGACTGCACAATAAAATATTTTATTGGCACCCATTGGTGTTTTACAGTAAAAGAGACCACCTAAAAACACACCCCCCCTGAGATTTCAGCTGCGTTTCTGCTGCTCTCTCTCCCTGGAAGGATTTTGTGAAAGTGGAATTAGACTCCCCTCTTCTCATCTCATCCTCCACTCCCATGGTCAGAAACCCATAAACCAGCTGTCCAGCTGGTGGCAACTGGTGACACCATGGAAGACAAGTGAGCTGCTGGCTTCTCCAACACCTCCCATAGACCTAGTCTTTAGTCTGTCCCTATGTAAAGATAGTCAGCCATGGAGAGTAAAGCCAGAGTGCACCTTCAGCTTATCCAGACCAACCACTTATATATCGCAAGCCATTAACATAAACCCAGCTATCACTAAAATAATTTTAATATAATACTTAATGACACTTTTCCATTAAGGAAACCGTAGTTTTCGACTAAGGAACACTGGAGCACTTGATCTTTCCTCCTCTCCACTACTAGGTCTTACTGAGGAGGTGAAGGTAACCCAGTTAGGAGGCTCACCAGGCTTCATGTGTCTCTCTTTCCATACAGGGAAAGCTACAGATGTGGGTGGACCTGTTTCCAAAATCTCTGGGTCAGCCTGGCCCCCCTTTCAACATCACACCACGCAAAGCCAAGAGGTAACTTGTTTTTCATTTCTTAGTGCGGTGCTGGTTCCAGCACCTTCTGTTTGTGAGGGGAGAGGCGAGGGCCTGGAGATGTCAGATGGGGAGGGATTCACCTGCCTAGCTGAGAAACATCTATGTGGCCTCATCTTCAGAGAAAGATGACTCATGTCTTAGCTCCTTCAGCTAAATAGCTGAGTAGCACAACCAGGCCGTCTAGGCGGGCTCTGGACCAAGATTTCCACCATCTCATGTTGCTTTTGTTGCTGTTCAGGTTCTTCTTGCGCTGCATCATCTGGAACACCAAGGACGTCATCCTTGATGACCTCAGCATCACCGGGGAGAAGATGAGTGACATCTACGTCAAAGGGTAAGCCACCCCGCTTCTGCGTCCTTCGGGTACCATAGCCCAAAGGCGCAAGAGCAACAGCGAAGGAGTTAACATGGCCCTTGCATCTACATTGCTGTGGTAGACACGAACCCCCATGGGGATGAAGGGGCCATTCACACCTCTCCAGCTATGGATCCAGCTTCTTGGCAGACACGTCTCTGCTGGGCTCATAACCGTTTCACGATGTCAAGTTTTTCTTTGCATCTCTTGGATGCTTACATGATGATATTTACATTTAGAGAGATAAGATGTGGGGGAGCAGCCTAGCCATTGGAGAGAGGGGCACGTAGTCTGCATTTCCACTGCTGGCTCCTTCCCAGCTCCTCTCCCGAGACAGCCGTGGGCTTGTTCCATATACATAGGTTGGCTTGTTTGCATAGCTGCTTATTTTGGAATTCCCTTTTTTCCTTGAAACATACAAAAATGTGGCAACCAGCAGTAACTTCTCTGGCACATTCCCTTCTCTGCCTGACTCCATTTATGTTTTATCTTGTGTAAAATGGTGCAATCTCAGCCAAGGCACTTACTTATTTTGTACGTTCTTTGGATTTATGGACAGGAAGAGGTAGGATTTTGAAACAGACTGTAAATCCCTTTTTTACAATCCCAATTTTCCTCCTGTAAATCCAGAATGCACGCTGCTTACCTGGTATTCACATCAAGTGCATTGTTATCAGCTCCAGCTAAGCTGCTCTGTGCACTTCGGGGCTCTGAAATAGTACTTGCAGGGTGTTACCGGGAAAGCGAGAGCATCCAGTGCTTGCAGGGTGTTACCGGGAAAGCGAGAGCATCCAGTGCTTGCTGATATCCCTCGCCTGGCTTTTAGCATCCCCAATGACCAAGCAAATCTTGCAGTGCTGTAAATGAGTTAAAAATCTTGCTCAACTTCCTCATCTTCCCCCCAAACGGCTGCATCACTAGCATCTCTGGATAAGGCCTGAATAATCCTATTGGGAGGGGAGGCAATGGTCCTTCTTGTGCTTAAGCATCTGCCCTACAGACAAGGGATCCGGTGGGCAAAGTGACCTTCACCACCATGGCATGGTGCTGCTTTGGTGGGGACTGTTCCTTCCATCCACCGCCGCCTCCTGAGCAGGGGCTGGAGCCTACTTTAGTGTGAACGCAATGGATAAGGAGCTTCTACCTGCGGCTTTCCTTCAGAGGATCTCACAGTGCTTCCCTGAGGAGGATATTACGTTTTTTCTCCATTTTACCCGTTAGGCAAGGCCAGGGCTGCAATCTGTCTCTTGGACATTATCTTCTACATAACGTGTAAATTATTGTCGAGTCAGTTAGGCAGGTAAATGAAATAGGAGCTTTTCTATTATGCCTGAGGCAGTTGCTATTTATTTGATTTAATTTAATCAGTTATTTACTGATAGTCTTACAAGAGCATGAAGAGGTCTCAACCAAGTTTAGGTTGTGCAAGGCTGAGTGCAGAGAGACCTTCCCTGCCTAAAGACTTGTCCTGTAGGCAGACAAAAGAGCGGTAGCGTAGGGAAATCGTATTCATTAGGAACTGAAGATGTTTTTTTGAGTTAACAACCCTCTCCGTTAGTGTCATAGATGGAGGATATTTTTGTATTGTTTTCATAGTGAAATTTCCAATAAAAAGTTTTACTTCACCAAGAGGATGGACCAACACTGAACCAGGTCACATGGGAGGTTTCCACTCATGATCTTGCAAGTTTTTCAAGATATTTCAAGGTAAAACCAGTACTGCTTTGAGCCAATTGGACTAGAAGTTTCCAGAGTCCCCTTCCAACCAACCACTGCTACTAAGATTTATGTGCTATTATGTGGCATCTGCATCCCCTTTTGGGTTCCTAAATAAAAGGATGGCCTGGGTCCTCCAAAATCTTACACTTGTGCTGAGCAAAGAGGGAGGTGTGTGAGTTTTGAGAGCAAAGTCGCCTCACATTTAAGACCCTAACTTTGCCTTTGAATATTGTAGATACCTTAAGTCGCATGGATTTTAAAAATACTGGATGAATTAATGGGCTAAAAATCCACCCAGCCCTGTTAAGTACAAAACCATTATCTCTAGTTCAGGAAATCTCTGACCTGCAAATTATTGGAGTCTGGAGAGGTGTGTTGGGAAGATATCAGGATCTGTTTGCCCCAATCCCGTACTCTTACCTGGGGGCAATGTTTTTGATTCTGGGGCACCGTGACTTGAATGCTTTTGATTTCCTGCATCTCCTTCCTGCTGTGGGGAGGGTGCAGCAAATTCTGCAAGAAAAAAAAACGTGCCAAAAAGGCATCCAAATCAAACCATTTATTTGTCCTTTTGTTTGCCTGCAAGGAGAGGGCGCTCACACTGCATCCTCCGAGGGTCCCTGCCAAGCTTTGAAGGATGTGGATAAACACACAGGCTTGCCATTTGCATCCTATCAGATCAAATCAAATAATCCAGCCACAATTTAAGTATTACTGTAACCTCATCACACAATTCCCACTGCCACCAAGCCCTCGCTGTCAGTGTAGCACATGTGCATGTGATGTGTACCGTAGGATGAACTTGAGTAGACCTCCCTTCCCTGTATCCCACAACACATTTGGGGTGGGTCATGCACTCCTCTCAAGCACTGGAGAAGAGGGAGTCATTTGTATAGCTGGGCAAAAACCCCCTTATTTTCAAGTTGAGTGGAAAACAATCAAACGAGATAATTGTTTTCATTAGAGATTCTCTCTGAATCTTCTGGCTTTCCTCCAGAAGGGCTCTAAGTACACAAATGGATGTGTTTTATTGTTTTGTTTTGTTTCGTTGATTGCTGAAGACTGAAAAATCTTGGACAGGGAAAGAGGGTAGAATGAAAGCCCGCCAGTTGCAAAACTCACAGCTGGAAAAAAGTAGTTGTTATGGAAAGTTTTCAGTTTGCCCCTGGACTGGTTGCAGAGTGACCACAGCAAGCTCTTTTCGATCAGGAGGGGAACTGTGCTGCGAGGACCTGTCTCTAAGGGGAGCGGCTGGGGACCACCCTGGCCACATCAGGGTCTGGGCACTCTGGGATTTTCCTGGGGAAGAACTTCTTGGCCATTTAGGACTTTAAAATAATAATCTTTGAGAAATGGTCAGAGAATAGAGGGGGAAAAAATGGCTCTTTGGTCCTTTAGCATGGTTGCCTCATCAACAGGACTTGTTTTAGGGGCTAACTACAAGGTCAGTTTGTTGGGGTGGCTGCAAAGGGGAAAGGAGCTCTCACCAAGGCAGGTTAGAAGCCAATGTGTACTTATGGATGGGTAAGTGACAGCTTCGAGCCAGAGCTTAAGGCGATGTTGAGTCTTTAAATCATCCATAAAACTCAGGGGAGGGAGGAGAAGAGATTGCAGAGCTTCTCAGGCTGCTACCACCAGCACTGGTTCATCTCCCAGCACTGCAGGGACTGTTGCGTCCCCTCTCAAGTCTTCTACGGGCTCCAGGTTACCCCTACAGATAGCAGCCCAAGGAATCCACAGGGGTGAGAGACATTTTATTACCTGCTCATGGCCTCTGTGATGTTGAGTGAACTCCAAAATCCTTGGTGTGTTTCTAGTTTTTCATGGAACGCGTTGTTTGCATTTTGCAGCTGGCTGGTTGGCCATGAGGAGAACAAGCAAAAGACTGATGTGCACTACAGATCTATGGGAGGAGAGGGCAACTTCAACTGGAGATTCATCTTCCCCTTTGACTATCTCCCTGCTGAGCAAATGTGTTACATCGCAAAAAAGGTGAGTGTCCCTGGACAGACGTTTCTACCTTCTCGTAGTAACTCTGGGGTGAAATGCGCTGCGTGATCTAAGACCTGCACAACTGCAGCACAAACGGAGCTATGCAAGGCTCAGCCTTACCTTTGTGTTATTTGAAACACAAAGTTGTGGACAGGTGGGGAAATTGGTTTAAAAAATCCACATTTTGAATACAGTATTTGTGGGGTCAGAATTAGAGGTGGCTTTGTATAAAGAATCTGGAGAGACTGACCCCCACCCCCCCCCAGGAAAGACTCCTCTGGAGTGGAGGCAGCTGAATATTGGTGCAGCGGTGTCAAAGTACTCTCCAAGTTGCATGGGACTTCCAAGATGCCTACTCAACAACAGGGTTACCCCAAAGATGGAGATGGTATTTCCATGGGGATGGTTAGGTATGGACCTCTGGTCTCCAGCATAGCATAATGGGCATTGTGCTGTACAAGAGCTAAAGAGGGGTGAAAGGAAGGAGCTGCCTTCAAGTGCCTAAAGGGGTAAGCAGGAGGGACATGTAGGGGAGCATGGGTTGGGATGTACCATTGATGCAGAGATGGGAAGAAAAGCTTTGGTTTGGGATTCAGGGTGAAGACGCCTTTGGTCTAATGATAGCTGTGTACTCAGTTGAGGAGTTAAAAGTGGATGTGATTTTGGCCCCCTCATTCCTACACCTGTAGTTGGTTATTGCTTTTGGTGTTCCTTAGATAAGTTAGTGCCATGCAATGATCAGATGTGGACTGGGAGTTGCACAGAGGGAAGGAAACAGGGATGGAGTTGGGGTGCATACGTGGAAAAACGCTGGTGAGAATTGGACTGGCTCTCAAGGAATGCTTTAGGGGAGGGAGATCTATTCACTTCCATTTCCTGCTCATCACCTGGAGATTGAGAGGAGTATTGTTGGGTCTGTGTGTCTGTGTGGACAGCAGGGACAACCCCTGCTTTCGAGACTCGGTCCTGTTTTGTGACACCTCCCTGAAAGCTCAAACCCCTTCAGCCACCCGACCCCGAGTCGTTGTCCCTGCTCCCTGCCTTGCCCTTGTGAACTCAGCCTCGGTGTTCGTTTGAATATAAAGACACCTCGTTGCAGTGGGACCATCTGCATCCACAAAACTCACCTGGGACCCCCATCCCAGCTTGTTTTGTGGGGCCAGCAAGGTCCCAGCACAGCCTAGGTCAGAACTGCCGCTTCGGCGGGGAAGATGCTGAGTGAATTCTCCATCCCTTGAGCCAGACAATCCCTGCGAGGAGGCCTAGCTTCAAAATGAATCGCTGGATAGTTAAAGTGATTGACAGAATCATAGCTGTACCCATTTCACGCTTCATGTTAAACAAATCAAAAGTACAGTGTGTACTACATTCAATTATCCCCCTTTGAAAAAGCAAAGACCCCCCTATAAACCGTTTAAGAAAATACATCCCACTGTGCTGATATTGATTCTCCTCCGACCACATGTCTGCCAACACTGTATCAGAAAATAAACAGCTTGTAAAACCTCTCTGTAAAGGAAAAAATAATGAATGAAAAGCCATGCTTTGTATTTGTGGGACACATTCCGCTCTGGCAATTTTTGATCTCGCCATGTGCTGTTTGAACTCCAGGTTCATTACTGCTGCTGTAAAAGCCCATGCACCGAACTTTAAACGCAGGCGATGGAAAGTGGAATTTAAATCAAAACGGTCAGATGGCAAATTCTGAGCTGCTAAAAGCCACCTGCGCCCAGCCTTGCTGGTGTTGGCCCTCGGCGAGAGCGCTGCTGGGAGGAAAGCAGATTTCAATTTGCTCTCCTTTGTTTGCTCCGCTCACCTCCTCGCAGACTGGAGCTGCCTTTAGCATTGCAGGATGGACCGCAGGAATGGGTCACCCCAATCCAGATAGCAAATTTTCTCCCAAAAGAGCAAGGATGCCCCTGGGGAGGAGGGTCTCCACGATGTTTAGTTCTAGTGTGCGTGTCTGGGGGGAGCTGGGAGCCTGCAAACCCGGGGAAAACCCAGGTGCCGCGTGGTGGAACCGGACCCTGAAGCCTTGGGATGGTCAGCGGTAGCCAGGATTGTTTAATCCTTGCCACGGCACTGGAAGTTTTGGAAACTTTATCTCCAAAGCTTCAAAGCACTGGGATTGCCTGGGGTTTTGAGGCTTCATTCTTCCCACGGGGCACCTCAAGGGAAAGCAGGAGACTGTAAATCCTGTGAACATCAACTCAACTTATAGATTGGAAGTGTAGGCTCTTATTCCTGATTTTCTAAACATTTTAACCATTTCAGAATGTTTTTCGATCCATATCTTCTCTTGCTGCAGTAAGGTTATAAAGATTTTGCTTCTCCTTCTGAGAAAGGAATTTACCCCATTTTGAATTTCAAAAAAATCCCCATGAAAGAGGAAGTCCATCTTTGGGACAGCTCTTCTGAAAATATGTAAATGCATGTTTCTTTAGCATCCTCTCTCAGCATTTATTCAGGATTTCCTTCTTCTGTTCTTGCTTCTTTTTGTGAAATCTTTTTCTAGCAGCCATGGACAACTCAAGCCACGTCGTTTGCATGGCCACAGCATGCTTGCAGCTTGCCGAGTCCTGCGAGAAGACAGTTTCTTAGACTGCAAATCATGCAGTCATTTTGGCGAATGTCAATACAAATTGCATGTTGGAGCGCTGTTATTTCACAGGGGGAGCTAGGGCAGAAAGGTAGATTCAATGCCCCTGACATGTTTGCATGAAATTACATATTAACTTGAGGAGGGGAGGAACAGACAGGTCCAGGTCCCAGATGAGTACGGTGCTCTGCTGCCAACAAGCAGAGAGAAGAGCAGATGTCTGCAGGGTTTAAACTTTAGATCCCCAGGTCTAAGCCTGGCAGGTCTTGACTTCTGCAGACAATTTTATCAGATGGTCATGGTACAACCAGAGTCTATCGAGAGCAATGCCGAGATAGGCTGGATGTGGATCACATTTCTCTGGGCACCCAGTCAGAGAGGCGCTCAGCTCCCACGTCTCGCAGGCGCTGTGGAGGTGGAAAACGCATGAAATTGATTTTGAAATGTTCAGCTTCAAGTGCCAATTACAGCGGTAGCTGAATATAGCTGCCAAATCTGAATTCTAGATGTCCTCCAGGGCAGAAAAAGCTTGACACTGAATGTCTGAGCAAATGTCATCTGCATAAATGAACATTCAGGGTAGAATTTCAAGAGCATCTCAATATACACGTTAAAAACTACTGGTGCTTGAGTGGACCTGGAAATAAACCACTAGGCTGGAGCTTCCAAGACCTGGCTGGGTTGTTTGTGTACCATCTGAGAAGTGTTGCATAAAAGAAATTCCAGGCAATTAACGTAATGAGTATGGGAGCATTGTTGGCAATTTCAAATCCATGTCATGCCATGTCATTGGCAGAAACCAGACCAAAGAACATAGCTGTTGTCTTCATACTTGTTCTGCTACTAGACTTCGGTGTTAGGTGTCAACAAGAAAATGAAGTATTGGTGCCAGAGCACAAAATATTCTCTTTTGCAAAGACAAAGAAAGCCGCTGGAAGAGGACCCATCCCACTACTGTAGAAGAAACTGCAAGCAACTGTCTGGTTTATTTGGTGGGAAGGTTGGGGCAGTTGTGGTGAGGCTCTTTTTCAAGGAGCTCTTACATTCATTTCATTTCTTCCACTTTGTGCTCTCAACTAAAGGGGCCCATCCAAGTTTTAAGCAGATTAATTGCAACCTACCTGGGCACAAAAACACACTGACTTTGAGTTGGAGGTCTTTGGACATCCGGCATCTGGCAGTGGTGGGTGCATGCTGCTCGCAGGGCTAGAAGTAGCTGGTCCTATAGGATAATCCCAGAAATAACCCTGTGTCTGTGAGATATGGGTGATGCTTGCACGTATCTCTCTGGATAATTGAGACCCTGTTTCTGCAAGGTGCAGCTGAAGTCTCCAAGTTTACCGGTTCTGGCATTGAATATAACAACAAACCTGACATTTGGAAGAGTTTTTTCTGTAACTGATCAGCTGGTGGCATCCTAGAAATCATACTAGAGATAGGTCTTCAGGAGCGCCATGAGAAAGAGGGAGGTTTGGGGTCTTAAACCCACCTAGAGAGAAAAGTGAAAAGGCATTTGAGGAAAAAGCAGGGAAGAAGGGCCTGTAACTCACAGCTTGTTTTTTCTATTGCTGAGTGGAGCCGAGAATAAATTCCTTCCTCCCTGATGTTGAGGCTTTCCCAGCTCCATCTGGTTTCATTGATTCTGGTTACCTTCTCTGCAAATTCATTATAGTGTCCTGACATCTTCCTGGTACTGGCAGCTCCAACCTGCAACGGGCCAGACCCTCACCTGGGGCAGATCAGCCGGTGCATTCCTCTGCACCCAGCAGATTCGCACCAGCTGGGAATGAGGAGCCGGTGCCAGCGGTGGGGTGCGTGGGGACGTCCCCGTTGCAATCGATTTTGCATGGGGGTGGCTCACGCTGAGCAGTGACGGCTCCCAGCACGCTGCTCTAAATCAGCTGAGAGCTTGTGGGCAGCCTGGGCTTCGTGTATTTGTCAGACAGGGCAAGAGTTTACCCTGGAGGTAAGTGTGTGGCCTCTTTGTTGTTTAATTTTTATAAAAAAAAGAGCCAGGCGTGTGAGGTTTCTGCAGCTGGGTCCCTGTATCATCCCCTTGTTCTGTTACGGTCGTCACTGAACCTCCAGGGTGTACGAAGAAATCTCTGTGCTCCGGTTGGTTTTAGTATGAAATTTTGAGTATCAAGCACTGATTTTTGTTAAAACCAGTTAATATTTTATTAGATTGAAATTTTCATTCCTCTTTGGTGTCAGCAAGCTAAAAAAAAGTCTATTGCCTTTTAATTTTGGACTTTTTCCTCTCCTGTTTCCTGTCCTTTACCATGTCCTTTCCCATTTTTCTTGGTGACAACAGAAAGCAAAGCAAAACACAAAATGTTCCTTTTCCTTCCACATTTAGCCAAAATACAACATCTTGAATTGGCTCCAAGTACATTTTTTTTTCAGAGGAAGGCAGAGTTAGACAAGGCAGTCATATATTATGTATTTTAATGGGACTGCAACAAGCAGATACAACGACACAACGGTCTTCTGTAAGAGGACAGGGGCAGCAGTCGTGACCTGGGATGCACTGGCAGCCTCTGTGATATTCAGACAGGAGTTACTGTTGTGAATTTTGCTTTCCAATGGATGTATGGAGAGGGATGAGCGAAGCATGACTGTGTCGAGAACCGAAGGTTCAACAGTGCTGTTCACAAACTGGCCAGGACTGGGACCCCAAGGCTTGGAGCTCCCTAAAGGGCAGTGGGGTGGCCCCCTGTCCCTGGAAAAGCCTGATAAACTCTGCTGGAAGGAAAGCATGGGAGGCTGAGAAAATAGCATTGCAGCGAGTGATTCCAGGGACTGAAATGAGAGTATGTGCCCCAAGGCAAATATTATGACTATTTCACATTTATGGTGTGGTGACGCCTGGAGTCTTCCTCCAGGTATTGGCAAGGCTGTGCCCGAAAGTGCAGCAGATGCTGTACACTTGGGATTTTGCTCAGCTGCCATCCTGATCAGGGGAAGATGCAGAAAACCAAGTGCCATCAGACCTGCGATGCAATTGTCGGCGTTGGCAACAGCTGGGACATCAAAGAGGCGAGTAAAAGTGCAATAATGAGCGCTCTGAGCTGTCTCCTTATTACAAATAGGTAAAATGTCCCGATGGGATGAGGTTCAGAGAAGCAGTTTCTCAACACCTTGAAGGATGGCCCTGCAGGACAGCCTGTCCTGGCTCCTGCAGGAGAAGAGGCTCTTCTTGGCTGACCTCCGAGGGGGTCTCCTTTGTGGCCGGGCTCCCCAGTTGCTGTGGGATGAGGGACCTGATGCTCTCCCACTTGCACATGCTGAAACGGGTCAGGCTTGCTTGGGTGTGAACACGCTGGGGCCTCTCTGCCTCCCCAAGAAAGCGGGGTTGCTCCTTACTTTGTATTCCATCGCACATAAGCAACGCAGAAGAAATGCAGCCCTGTCAACACTTTCCTAGTGATATGAGCTTGTTTTTTTTTCCTGCCTCCCCTGCTGCATTATTCACGACCGTAAAATATTCACCAGCCTCCCCTCTCCCCCTCCAACACCGCAAAACAAACCCCCAAACAATAATTCAAGCCCCCTTCCTTCCCATGTCTTGCAAAAGGCTAGGAAATAAATTTCTTGCCTTGGGTTGTTTTTATAGTGAACTTTCGTAGCCAGATTTAATCATGGAGGCAAATTTCACACTGCCTTGAAATGGACCCATAAACTTAGCTCAGCATCAAATTCCTCCTTCCCTAGCCTGCCCTTACAGCTCAGCTCTGCCGTGTCCCCAGCTTCACGGGGCTCCGAGGAGGAAAGCTTCGCCACCAGCCAAACCACATTTACAGTGTTTTTCCACAAGAAAGGCCAAAGCTGTACAGATCGTACTAGCGTTGTACGAGCTCCGCATTGCCACCCGGAAAGGGTTGAATCCTGCCTGCGTCATCCTGCATCAGGCAGGGAGTCCCCGGGAAGCCAGGGCATTGCTCTCAGGGGTAGAAGTGGTGCTGGGGAGGCAGAGGGATGCAGGGAGCATCCACTTGGCCAGGGTGTGGGTTTTGTTCGCTTTGAGTGTGGGCAAGTCAGTGGGCCTTGCAATGGGAAGGAGGGAAGGTAGAACCCCAAAGTCCTGTACGTTTGCCAGCAATCGCATGGTCAGTCCCAGGGGACACTTATCCAGTTGTGTTTTATTGCGTGGGAGATGACCATAAGGCACCGCAGCACCCGCTGGCTCTGGCCTGGGTTCAAGATGCTCTCCTCCTGTCCCAGGAGACCTCAGCCAGCACCACAGATGGGGAAGGAGCCCACCAAGGGGAGGGGGATTGCTGCAGCATACTGGGGAAATAGTTTAGGTCTCACAACAGCCTGCTCCTTTTCCTGGTTCCTGCTGTTTCCCCATCAGGGCACTCACGGGATTGGGTCTTCCGGCAGGCAGTACCTTCGCCAGAGAGCAGAGCTGCCATCACCGCGCCGTTCAGAGGGGCTGCCCCAAGTGCTAGGGTTTGCTCATGTTCAACTCCAGGTGGATGGGATGGTGCAAAGAGAAGGTCCAACGTGCGCTTGGAGAGGTGCTTCAACCCAGGCAGCAGCATAGCGATGCTCTTGGAGCATGGACACATCTGATGAATGCAGATGTGGTGAAATCAGCCTCTGAGCCAGGGACATTAGTTATCACCGGAGAGGAAGAGGTACCTGTAGGACATGTTTCATCCTCTCCCAAGCTGAGCATAGATGGGGGTGTCTGAATTGCCCCAGCAAGGGGCAATCAGAAGGAGCCCGTGGTGTTTCGCTGTGGTGCACACCATGGGAGATGGGTCTTCCTCCATCTTGCAGACCCCAAATGAACCTTTCCAGCCCACGGTGAGGTCATCTGGCCACCGCCTTCTTTAGGCATGGGTACGTGGTTCCTGGGGGCTTTCTCCTCTAGATGACTAACAGCCCTTCTGCGGTGCAGGACACAACCAATATATGGGAAAGGGAAGAATCACCATGAGCTCTTTCCCTTTTTAGCAGTTTTAATTTAAAATGACTTATCAGCTGGGAAAACGTGCCCCCCTGGCCTTGGATAAACATACATTTTAATACATTGCAATGAGCAGAGGAAGAGAGATGGAAGTTTCCATTGACTTTATTTTATTTATCTAGATTATAAAATATTTAAAATGCATAAATAAAATGCTCCATTGCAAAAATGCTGGTGTGTTTTTCCAAAGCAAGGTGGGGAATGGAGCTAAATTGAAATATAACCGCCCAGGGTGATCTCTTAAAGTGAAACCAGTTTCAATGGGATTTAAGTGCCCACAGTCTCCCTGCTTGAATATTTATGTTCTTATGGAGTGTGACACATTCTTTTTTTCCCCCCTTTTTTTAATATTGCACGATATAATGAATCAGAGTCTTGTAGCCACCACAGTGAATTTATGGTGCTACGTATGTGTCATGAATAATGCTGAAGTTTCCTGGTTTTAATTAAATCTGTTCCGTTTATGATACTGCCATGTTGCAAGAGTGCGGCAGGAGGCATTGCCCACAGGACGCACCTCTGAGCCTGTGCTGTCAGTAGACACCGGTCATGACCGCCTCCTCTTTGCAAGTGTTGGCTGGAGCCAGAAATAACAAGACCTCTGCTTTGTGTGTGTCTCTCTCTCTCTCCTTCTGTCCTAACACTTCTTAGTCCTAACTCTCAGGCATCTTGTGGCATCCCAAAAGTGGTATTAGATCCCTGTTGGGACATATTACCGGTTGCAACCACATAAACAGCAAATTTTGTGGCATGGGCACATATCCACCATATATTATAACGATGTGGCTGCAAGCTCATTGTCACAGTAATGGGATTCAAACCCTCCTTGTTAGAGAAGTCTAACTTAAATGTTCCCCTCCGCTGGCTTTTTGGGGAGCGTTGGTCTGACTATCCAGAAGGCAGACCATCTGCCTTGCTGTTGACCTATCCACTGTAGTAACCAGGCCACTGCAGTTGCAAACTTCTCATGGGCGAGTGTTTTGGAAATCATCTCCTCTCCAGGAACCAGAAATCGCTGCCTCATCCTATTGCTGAGCTCCCATACGAATGCTGTCTCCCAGGCAGCGGCTATTCCTTATTACCGTGGCTGGGTTGCAGAACTGATGGATGGTAGCTCCTGCACTGCACAAGGGCTTGGTAAATGATGATAATTGCAAGGAATGCTCATGGTGTAATTTTCATTCTAGGTGCTTTGCAAATAGGCTTCTGGGACTGCTGCAAAACCTTTCCACAGGCTGTCAATGCAGCTTTAGTGGCAGGGAATTGCCCGTCTAACAGAAATGAGAAGGGCGTATAGGCAATGAGAGATCTCACATTATAAGGACTGAAATCAGGTGTCACAGTGCCACTGCTCCCTTGGTTGGACAAGGAGCCAGGCTCTGGTCATCATGGCTTGCTGGTGCTCTGAATCTCTCCTTTCTTGAACTTGGATATAGTGATAGATATGGCAAGCACAGTATGCAGCTTGGTAGCAGCCCGGTGTAATATTAGCAGCAGATTTACTGGGATACCATGTCCAACTCTAGCATTCACCTGTCCTGAGAATGAAAACCTGGGAGATGTGCAGGAAAGATGAACAAAGTCATTTGAGAACTGAGGAACCCACCACACAGTGAGCTGCTAGAAAGCACCAGTCTCTTTCTTTACGTATTCATGTTTAGTAAGTAAACTCGGGAGCCACAGGTTACCGACGAGTGGTAGAGCTGTTTGCTGGTCTCGAGCTGGCCAACTGCACCCAAACTGCTTACAATAGACCTGGCAGCAGGTCAGAGTAATGGTGGATCCAGACTTGTGCAGGGCTCTGGATGCTGGCAGAGCTGGGGTGAGAGACGGGCAGAAGGGGAAGGGATGTATTTGAATTGCCTACCATAAGTGTTAATTTGAGTGTTATTCCTATATTTTTCCATTAATTAAGAGGGAGGTGACGTTTGGCAGCGCTGGCACTCAACACTTGTTGCTCTCTTCACCTTGGAGAGTCACCCTCATCTAAATCACGTGAATGTGATGCTGTCACTCCAAAATACCCTGTTTGCAAGCTCATGGTGCCTGTTTGCTAAAATAATGTCACTAAATTAAGGCACAAATTGATACCAACTCAACTTCCAGAATCATCTTGGCTTTTCCACTGAGCATCCTTGTCCAAGAACTGGTCAGAGCCAGCGCTGTCCTCCTGTGGCTCTGGCCCTGCAGAAGCGGAGCAGGACACACTGAGGGCGGTTACGTTACAGGATTTCTACTGCTGTGAGATGAGAGTAGCCAGGCTCTGCCCGCTTCTACTGATGAGCTTTTTATTTTTCCTTGGTTTCTTTTCCGGTGCGATTTTAGGAGCACTTCTGGAGCTTGGACAAGACAGAAAATAAGATTCCACCGCAGCTTATCTTCCAGATCTGGGACAATGACAAGTTCTCTTTTGATGACTATCTGGGTAAGTCAGGAGAGTTTTTTGGCTTCATTCCTGCTGATGCAGACAGAAAGGAAAAAGTTATTGCATCCTTTCAGGATATGAAGAAAGTGTAACAAGACCAGTTTAAGCCACTGAACAGGGTTCAGTGTCAGCGTAAGCTCAGGACTGATGGTAAGTGGTTTGTGTTAGGCAGATTTCCAGTCTCAGCCTGCAGCAGCCTGTTCCTGGGCTGACGTTATGTTGAGGGCATCATCAAATCCAACAGGCCATCACCTTCCAGAAAGGCCCCAATTCTCCGTGACTCAGCTGTGTCTGTGCTGTAATGAGCTCATCAGGGCTAACCGTGTATTTGAGCTGAGACCACCAGGCAGGATCATTGGACGTGACTTGCCTTACCTGGGATGTTTAGACATGAACACAGCTAAATCCAACACTTGCCTTTTTCAGGGCTGGCCTCATTAGTCATCCTCAGAAATCTGGGTTTAGGTCAAGAAAAAAATAAAACAAAAACCTCTAATAAGAAAGATAGCAGAGCCGTGCAGCAGATTATCTGTGCAGAAGCTGGGGGCTCCAGCATTACAGGTTTTTTGGTTGGATCTTGTTCTACTTTTCTTTTTGCCACTAAAAAAGTTTCAAACATCAAAAGCTTCACTGAGGAAATATGTGATCAGGATCCTTTTAAATCCTGTCTTTGATTAATTACGTAGGCTGAGTGCCGAAATAACCTCTTCTGGCTCTGCACATCACAAGCTTTTGACTGCCAACATTATCTTTTTTTTCAAATTCCAACAAATAAAAGTGGTATTTGGCTTCTGTAAAGCACTTTTCATCAATGGACCTCAAAAGTGTTTCACACCAAACCTGATCTGTGCTGTTATTGTCACTGGTTGCAAGAATCTGTGGCACAGAAAAGCTACAAATACAAGCACGAAACTGAATGTGAGTTATCCACAGCAGTGTAAAAAGCTGCTGTCCCTCAGCCGAGCCACAGGACAAGACCCTGTGGCCGGATGCCATGGTCAGGGCAAGAAATGCAGTCTTGGGCTGCAAATTTTACAAACTGGACCAGCTTTTGCCAGCTGGATGTTTTCCAATTCTTGGCCGTTCCCAACCATACGGTAAATTAGTGTAGCAGCGTAAATTAAATACAGGCACTTTCAACTAACGCTTGGAGAACTGAGCTCGGATTTCCTAAAGGCTAGATAAATGTGCTAATTACTGGATCACTCTGTGAAGGAAGCTATCGATTTTGTGGGATAGCCTTCATATTTAGTCTGCTGCAATTGCTGACCTGGTTGGGGCAATAAAATAACTTAATTGGAGATCTGCAAGCCTCCTGCTCAATGCTCTTATATTAACTGGGCTGTGGGTGTGTACAATTTGAGTTTCACCTAAATCTCTTAGTCTTCAATAAAAACCTCAGCCTGCCTGGTTGACTTCAGTGCAAATCATCCAACGTTATAGCTGTGTAAGTCAGCGGGTATTTTGCAACCTCTTCCAGAAGGACTTCATGGCTCGGGTCTTCCTAAGCACGACGATGATGCCAAGAGCTCAATTCCTAGGAAGAGCCACTGGCTAAAACAAGCGCTGTGCTTGGACATAGGGCTACACTTGAGCCTGCTCTCTCCCTTGCTGTGTGGGTGTCTGCCCAAGCTCCCTGAGGTCGGGAGGGTGCCACAGTGAATATTTTGTCAGGGAAACAGTCTGTGTTTTAAGGACCTGTTACACCAAGATGTATTCCCAGTAACGTTCCTCCTTGCAGGCTCCATTCAGATGGATCTCAACAGGATGCCCAAACCTGCCAAGACCGCTGAGAAGTGCTCCTTAGAGCTAGCAGATGAGACCTTGATTTCAAGTCGCTTTGTGTCACTCTTTGAGCAGAAAACTGTCAAGGGATGGTGGCCTTGCGTTGCTGAGCAGGATCAAAAGAAGATCCTGGCGGTAAGGTGGCCACTTCACATGTTCTCTTGGGGGACTCCCTCAAAGCATTGAGGAGGGATGTGGCTGGGCCAAGCAATGCCGGATGCCATGGTCAAGGCAAGAAATGCAGTCTTGGGCTGCAAATTTTACGAAGGGACCAGCTTTTGTCAGCTGGATGTTTTCCAGGATTTGTCCAGCACTATGCAAATGCCTCAGAAGAAATAATTTGTTCTGTGGGATTTTTGCTGTGGTTTTTGGAACATGCCACCTCATTTGACTCTGTATCATATCTATTCTTAATGACATTGTGTTGTGACCAAGTACCAGGGAAAGGTTTCAGCTGTCAGACTGATATATTTAAATGCAAGTGTCTGGGCTCCTGTTCAAGTCTTTGGCAACTGTTCAATACAGGTAAAGGAGTCCAGGCAGTGAATGAAGTCATTCAACAAAAGATCCCTGAGTTGGTTGCCTAAACTCAGGTGTCAGTGACATTTGAGATGTCCTGGAGTATCTGCTGAGAACATTGTAGGGGGCAGGTGAGGGATCTATGTGAAATCCACTCTTACTGGGTTCCTCATGGTCCTTGTTGGTAGTGGTTGGGTTACGCTCAAAGTAGTTTTTCCTTCCCCAATCAGTATTTTGCATCATACATTCATTTTTCACCTATCCCTTTGCTTTTTTGTTTTGTCTTGTTTATAAGTTTGTTTTTAACCCACACAGGGCAAATTGGAAATGACTTTGGAAATTGTGGCAGAACAAGAGCATGAAGAGCGGCCAGCTGGCATGGGTCGGGATGAGCCCAATATGAACCCCAAGCTGGAGGACCCCAAGTAAGAGCACCTTGAAGGAAAAAGTAACCACTGGGGCATAGAGTTCTCAAGGAGCAAATTGAGAATCTGGGTTCCCAGTTTGAGGTCTGCCATCTGCCATGGGCTTACTCCCATCTAGGCTCCGTTTCTGACTGGTTGAAGCTCAGACTGTATGAGCTGAGACTATGCAGGGTGTCTGGGAGGCTGGTCTGGACCACCAAGGAGGACATTTGACATGGTCCACCCAGAAGGATGTGGGCTTGCAGGGTGAGCAGCCAGCTTGTTACAGCAGGGTGTGCTCATGGGGTTGGGGATCCAGGAGGGTGAAACTACTGGGGAACTCAGGAGTGACCTCAACTTTGTTTGGCTCCAGGCGCCCGGAGACCTCCTTCCTGTGGTTCACCTCCCCGTACAAGACCCTGAAGTACATCCTGTGGCGGCGGTACAAGTGGGTGGTTATCCTGGCCATCGTGCTCTTCGTTTTGCTGCTCTTCCTGGGGATCTTCATCTATGCCTTCCCGGTACGATGGGTGCAGGAGAGGATGGGGGGCTGGCCAAGGTCTTAGGTGTTCCCCCAGGTCTCTGTGGCTGACCAACCTCTGCGCTGACAGAGATGGTCCCAGTGCACGTGGCTGCAAAGTCCCATGCTGGTCCCTGAGGAACAGCCTGGTGGACCATGATGGGTCAAAAAGAGAGTCTGCGTTTCTGGCGTCTGCTGCAGACTCACTGCAAGGTGCTCACTTCTTTGCGCCCGTGTTTCAATTCGTGTCTAACGATGCTGAGGTTAATTGATTGTTTTCAAAGAAAGAGGTTCGAGCAGCTGATGTCGGACCTGTTGCAGGGCTGGTGAGAAAATCCCCGACAAACACGCAGCCTCATTAGCAATGCAGCCATTTTACAGGGCTGAGCAGTGGCAAAAAATGCATCAGTCTGTAATTGTTTAAAGATGCAGGGGAGTTTATAGGCATTCGGGCAGCCCCGTCTTTCGTTATCAAGGCTTGGAGCACTTTATACCAACGTAATGTCTGAAATGAGGGGGAGAGTTTTCACCTCATTAATCAAGAAAGTGGCTTTTTCTTGCCTTGCTGTCAGTTCCACTGGCAAAACAAAATAAATAAATAATGGAGCCCTGGCCTTCCAGTTTGGCTTGGGGTGGGTTTTTGTATCCTCCTCTGTTTCTACAACACTGGAATAATTCATGCTGGCTCTTGGATGCCATTTCCCCTCCTCCCAGACTGATAAGAAAAATGACCCGCCTCTCTCTTTCCAGCACTTAACAAATTCTGCTTCTTGTATATGATTTTTTTTTTTTTTTTAAGAAAAGAACTCATTGGGGTAATTTATAACTTCATGTGAGAGAACGTGGCTGCCTTTTGCAGATGGCTTTGTGTGCTTGCAATGTGCAACCGAAAAGCGAGGTGTGGAATTTCTCCTAGCCATCGTAATCACTTTCAGATGATTTGAAGTTGTGCATGCTCGGTTGTTCCCATCGAGAAAAAAGGGGATGGGATTAGATCATGGCTCTCCCCATTTTTCTATCCTCGTATTCATGGGAAGGGCTGGGATACTTCTCGTGCTGGAGAAACGATTCCAGAGGTGCTAAGTAGTATGAAGGAGGAAATAATTGTGCAAGTGCAGATTTGTGCTGCATTGCCTCCTCCCCGCCCTGTACTCGGAGCCATTCCTGGAGACTCCCCTTTATGTCAAGCAGCAGAAACCAAGCCTTTTCGACCAAGAACTCAGTGTTTCCCTGAAGATGCAAGTGGCTTTGCATTCGTGCCAGTGCTATCATATAAAAACGATGTTGAGAGGAGAAAAAGTTTGCAGACTATAAATATTGATTTACACTCATTATTACTCGGGATTTTCCCCTGTTTCCTAGCTAAATGTTGTTGTATTTAATTTCATTTTGGTTGGGTCAATTTTTAGTCATATTTCGAAAAGTAAGGCCATGTTTCATGGAATTTTTCTGCTTTTATGTGTTTGGCCAGCTTCCCCTAGATTTTTGAGGTCACTGGTTCTGTATCTACTTGGAGATTTAGTTCCTTTCCCGTTTCATCAGGTACTAAATTTGGCAATTGTGCCGGTGATGGTTTGCTATGAAGGATGCCCCTGGCATCCTGACCTTTGGCAGGGCTCACCATTACATCCTTGATTAAATGCATGGAAGAACAATCCCTCCTGACTTCTGTTCAGATTTGCGTGCCAGGAGCACCATCAGGTCCTGTTTAAAATAAGGACCTTGCTGCGTTTAGTGCTGTATACATAATCTTGCCACTATATGTGCAGTTTCGAGGTCCCACGATGCAGGTAGAGGATTTTTTTTGTGTGTCCTGCCCCTCTCATTCGGGAAAAAGGAGTGGCTCATGGGTGATGGGAGGGAAATCTCAAGGGAATCCCATTAGGGCATGTGGACCATCAGTCTGAGCAGGCAGAGGGTAAGGAACAGGGATGCAGGGGTGCTAAGAGGTGCATGCAGAGGTGAAGTTACTATTTTCCTGCTTCTGTTGCCCTTTTTGCTATGGCGTTGCATGAAGAGCTCATTCACAGCTTTCTGCTTGTTGGAACCTCCACTGGGACCTCCAGGGTCCTTCCAGTAGCTGGTCCTTGGCTCAACAGGAGCTTTGGGACCTGGCTGCAGTCTGAATGCCCCTGCCTGCAGCCTGAATGCCCCTGCCTGCAGATTGAATGCCCCTGCCTGCAGTCTGAATGCCCCTGCCTGCAGCCTGAATGCCCCTGCCTGCAGATTGAATGCCCCTGCCTGCAGCCTGAATGCCCCTGCCTGCAGATTGAATGCCCTGCCTGCAGATTGAATGCCCCTGCCTGCAGATTGAATGCCCCTGCCTGCAGCCTGAATGCCCCTGCCTGCAGCCTGAATGTTCCTGCCTGCAGCCTGAATGCCCCTGCCTGCAGATTGAATGCCCCTGCCTGCAGCCTGAATGCCCCTGCCTGCAGATTGAATGCCCTGCCTGCAGATTGAATGCCCCTGCCTGCAGATTGAATGCCCCTGCCTGCAGCCTGAATGCCCCTGCCTGCAGATTGAATGCCCTGCCTGCAGATTGAATGCCCTGCCTGCAGCCTGAATGCCCCTGCCTGCAGCCTGAATGCCCTGCCTGCAGATTGAATGCCCCTGCCTGCAGATTGAATGCCCTGCCTGCATACAGCCTCCCCACCTGGGAGTGTTGTGTACCATGCACCAGACCCTGCCAGAGAAGTCTGAGCCCTGGCTCCGAATCTTGTCTTGTGTGGACTCTGCCCGAGACACCGAAGGAGGATATCTTTTACCTGAGAAATATATATCCACAACATGCCCTGGCAAACTGACGGTCCCATGAGCTAAGCTAACCCTGCATAGGTCACCCTCCATGCCAGACAGACAGGAATCTCACCTGAAAACGAACCCAGGGCATTTCCACTGGCTCTCGGTATACAAATGGAATTTTTTTGATTTATTTCTATTTCCCATACAGTGCTGAAAGCTTCCAACCACAGTCCCAGCTTTGTGGTCAGAGTAGCTGGAGAGTTAGAGCAAATGTCCCATTTGAAAGCCGTGTGCTTCCACCCGACATGGTGAAGGGCTGTCTGTGGTTCCCAACAGTAGTGCCCAAAAAACAGTGGTTCAGGCTTTTCAGTGAAAACGAAGAAGCTGTTGTCTTGGTCTTGTTCAGAATATCCATCAAGAGATGCTTTACACCCCAGGGAAGTATTTTCCCCATTGAGGTGAGAAACAAAATATTCTGCAAAATATTATATGCAAATATTCTGCAAAATATATATGCCTTTAGAGCTACTTCAGGGGATCAGAAACTTTTGAAGATGCGGTGCCTTTGTGCTTCCCCCATCCTCAGGACACAGAGATCATGGGCTGGAATAAAGATCTTCCCATTCCTCCTCTCAGGTCTTCTTCAAAGTCTCCTTCCCAGGAGATCTTTGTGCAACCAGCAGTTGTTTGCCAGCCAGGGAAGGTGCCGTGGCTGCCCCGGTGGGATCTGGGGTCCCTGGAAGGAGCAGGGGGAGACCTGCAGAAGTGGGGAAGGGTCTGGAAGTGCTTTGGGATGAAGAGGAGGTTCATCAGGACCCGTGGGGAGCTGGGAGTTCTGCAGTACAGGAAATTTAGGCACAAGTCCATAAGAAACCAGTCATCATTAGCACAACTGTTTACAGAGCAACTCGCTTGAGTGGGTGAGAGGCCATTTCCAACTGAAAAGCCTTTTGGTTTTGGGTGGAAAACTGCATGGTATTGCAAATTCCCATTAAAAAAAGTTGTCTAGCTTTACAAAAATGGGAAAAAATGTTGAAAATTTGATATTCTGAGGTTCTTAATTTTTTTACTTGGGCTCTTCCACCCAGTCTTAGTGTCAGATTACTTGCTGGTTTGCCGAAGCTTTCTTTGCAGAGTGGTTGTCATTGTGGTCTGTACAAGCTAGGACACTGGGAACAGCATTCCCTGGATATTTCCTATATGATTTCCTCAGACAGTCCTTAGATTTAAGTTGACATCAGAAGACTCCTTAAACAACAGACGAAAGTATAATGAGATCCAGTAGCTGGATGTTGAAGTTAGAGGAACTATTCCAGTGGAAATAGGATGCTAATTTTTTGAGACGAAGGGTAATTAACCATTGGAACAATTTGCCAAAGGTTGTGGTAAATTCATCGTTGCTCAAGTCGTCCACGTATCGAGATTGAATGTCTTTCTACAAGATATGCTCTAGTTCCACCCCATACTCCTGTCCAGCAGTGCTCATTTATGGCACACTGTGGGGCTTTTTGGAAAGGTCCAGTGACTTTGATGGACTTTTCATCCGACATTGCCATAGCTGAGAAGAGCTCTGCCTTCTGCTATGGGAACGGTTGAGTGAAAGTCATGGGCTAGACACAAGGTCAGAAGAAAAGGTTATAAAAGTCCAGCCTGGGCTTCTGCATCTGTAACGTGTAGGGAATACTGCAGTGAGGTTATCTCCCCGAAGCAGTGATTATTGTAAAGATTTTAGTGGCTACCACCATAGAAAAATGTAATGCTACTTCCAGCTGGAGTCAGCTCTGCTTTGCAGCACCATGAAAATGTTTACTACCTTTTAAAGCTCTGTTTGTGTTCTGCAAGCCCAGCGTTGCTTCCATTGCCATTAATTCTAATTACAGTTCACTTTCTGTGCTGATTGATAATCCTGCTTGGCTTTCAACACTTTGTTAATACAAATCCATAGCTGGATAGAAAACTTGCTACCCTCCAGAATGCAACCAGTCGAATCATAAAAAATAGGAGTATTTTGGAGGATAGACTCTGAAAGACAAATGGATGGATAATTAATTTGAAGGTTATATGTCACTGGAGGCTTTTCTAATGACTTCTGGTAAACTGCCCTAACTTGGCTTGCTTGATTTATGGCATTATTAGAAATCCTCAGTTGGCAAACTGCCTTATAATTTGCTACACGTTGTAATTTATCAAGTTGCCTTTGGTCAGACTTTACTTCTGTTGTGTTTTTTTTTTTTTTCTTTTCTTCTTTTTTTCCCCGTTCCTCCAAAGATCTTGCTGGTAACTGGCATTATGCTTTGTTTCCAAAGTTGTTTTTTTAAAGTGACAGAGCGATAGAACATCCTGTACCAATTAAATTCAATATGCTTGGGAGGGACTTCCAAACGGGCCAGTATGTGGTCGTGGGGGTTTGAATCAGAGCTACTTTAAATATAGCTCTTTCCAAACGACCTAAACATGCATCTTCATCTGTGTTTTCATTGTGGTCTTGATAAGCAGCATTTACACAGCTTATTCTTTTTCACAGCGCTGTCACCTTCTTTCAAGGAAGGAATTGCACGTATAATAGGCTAAAATACTGTGACACCTCATTTTCCATGGCAGCCCCATACTTCACCGTGCAGTAACAGGGACAGTAGAGATCCCAGAGAACGGTCTTGCCTGGGGTGTCTGCTCTTAGGAACAAACCCCACACCAAATGTTGATGTTGAAACAGATGGCTGAGGCATTAAAGGATGCAGACAAAGCACAGAAAAAAAATTCAGCAATAGGTTTGCCTTTGGCAGGTTCTTTGGAGATAGTCCGTGGACGTGCGGACCGGGTTTTTACTAAGAAACTAAATCAGGACGGGGCAGGGCTCGAGAACCGTCCTCTTGCTTTTCAGACCGACTGATTGCTGGCGTGATCCTGGGTGCAGATTTTGGCCCGTGGAAAGCAGCACTGTCCAGAAAATGTCATGGCACAGCTTGGCAGATGCTCAGAGACCGGGGCCAGGGCGCGTTTCCAAAGGGCCCAACCCAACAGGCAGAGTGGATGAGGTCACCAGTTTTGGGGGTTCGTGGGGAGAAGGAGCCATAAGGATGCGAGGTCAGGGCTTGGGTAGTGAATACAGCCTCAGGGTTTGTGGGGGAGCAGCACAAAGAGAGAGCGGAGTGGAAGGGGCACCGGGATCCAGAGGAGAGGGGGAGGCTGGAGCAACTCAACAAAGAGCTGGACATGTCTCCTCACCTGCAAGAAAGGCATGTGGGCACGGGGATGGTGCTGGTGGGGAGGTGCCAAAATTCTTACAAGGGTATGAAGAGGTGGAAATTTATCTTAAAGACTGATGGAAGGAGCAATCAAAGTCCAGGAGTGACTCCTGGTGCTCGCTGCTTGGTGCTTGTGACCAGTAGCCTCTACTGGAAGAAGGCAAGACCCATTTTCCCACGTGTCTTGGGCTTTCTACTGCCCTTGCTAGTGGGAATGCACTTCTTGTTTGCTTGCCTCTGCAGGCTGGGGCTGGGAGCTTGGCTGTCATGCCTGCCCTGTCTGCGGTTCTGTGCCGTACCCCAAAAAATGCTTTAACCTCCACATGCCACCTTGCTGTACCGGCTTCAAATCAGCTTTTCTTTCCCTTGTTTTTCTTTCCCTCTAGAACTACGCTGCTATGAAACTGGTGAAACCTTTCAACTGAAGCTGTGCTGGAAAACGCCTGAAAGGTCTGGTGCCTGCCTGGGGATTTTGGAAAGAGGTTGCGGCCCTGCGCTGGATCACATCAGCAGATGGAGATGGAGAAGGAACAGCCTCTCTCAGGCCCTAGGCTGATGCCAAAATGAAGATACAACTTACCCTGATGCAGTATGCAGAATCCCACCTACAGCACTCACCTCGGAAGCAGCACGTAAACAATACCTACTCTGAAATATTTCTTATTTTACTTCCTTGTCTGTCGTCTTTTTTTTTTTTTTTTTTTTGTTAAGCTGCTCTGATTTGTAAAGCGTGAATACCAGTGCAAAACTGAAGAGGGTGGGGGAGAAAAGGACCTTTTCATATGTAGTCTGTGAGTGCACAGACTTGTTGCAGACCTTAGCAGAGGAGTTGTGGGCTGCTGGCGTAAGCAGCGCGCGCAAGCCAAAATCTCTCAGGTTCTGAGCACACTTTTCTTTGCACTCTGAACAAGCCTCAGTTTGCTTTTGCTGTGCAATGTGTATTATCTGGTTTATACATGTATAAAGTCTACTGAAGACGAAATGTGCTGCACAGCCTGAAAGCCTGGGCTGATACGTTGCCTTTCCAAAGCGAGCAAAACCCACAAGATACAGGACCCAGGGAAAAGGCTGAGATGCAAAACCTGAGCAGGAGTTGGTGGTAACAGCTAAATCAAAACTCCAACTGAGTTTTGTGCTCATGAAGGACTGCACACTCTGGCTCACGTTTTTTGGAGCTTGTTTTCCCTCTAAGCTGCTCTTTCACCTCTACAGTCCCACATGGCTCCCTTCAAAACCAGTGCTGTAATGGCAGAAAGCGGAGTCGGGCTGAGCCCTACCCTGAGAGCAGTCCCAGGAGCAGACCAGTGCATGTGGACTTTGCTTTTCTCCTCCTCTGCTATATGCAACCCCTGCAGCCACAGTTGGGTGAAAGTATGAGTATTTTTCTCCTGTGCTCCCGAACATGCTTAAGCAAAACAGTACAAACCAGACTGCGATGTAAGCCACGAAACTCACTGCTGCTGGGTGCTAATGAGGCAGATGATAACCTGCACCTTTGGAAGCAGGCTTGTTTGCTTTCTGCTTTGCAAACGAATTACTATGAGACATATCCTGCAGGTCTTGCTCAGCCTCCCACAGAGCAAATGGCAGCTGTGACAGGACTGGGATGGCAGTGTTGGGACACTTCTGCTGTTTTCTATTCCCTCCTCCTGTCCGTCTGTCTCTCTGCTGCTGCAATCAGATGAAGGGGTATGGTCTAAGGGGTTTTCTAGTGTTTTGTAGTGCTGGCTCGTGTCACGAGAGGATGCTAATCAAAACAGCATTAGCCTCAAATTTTCATCCTGCATCCACTCATCCTGCAAGGAACCATCTCCCAGAACAGGGGCATCAAGCATGAAAGCAAATGTCCCTTTGAGAGACAGCTGTCCCGCTGCTCTGACACCGCGTGGCTTTTGCTACGATCACTTCGATGATAAACGGATCTTTCCCCGCTGCTCTTCAGCAGGATGAGACATGTCTTCCTCGGTTTCATTTAGGTTTATGGTTGGACTCGATGATCTTAAAGGTCTTTTCCAACCTATATGATTCTGTGATTCTGTGATTCTGTGATTTGTCCCCTGGAGCTGCTGCTACTCAGCATGACATGTGAGAGCAAGTAGCAGTGAAAAGTGATCCTGGGGGCTCAGAGTTTCTCAGGACAAACTGTGCTAATGTAAGCTCCTGCCCTGCTCCAGCAAGGCACTTAAGCCTGTGCTTACCAGAAGGCAGGGAAAAAAGCACACGCCTAATTGCTTTGCTGGATTGGGATGTAATGCGTTGAGCATTAAATCCCTTGTTATTCCGTACTGTAACAGCACCCAGATTGCACAGCGCAGCTCACTGCCATGTGTGAAGATGGTGTCTGTAACATGGAGAACATGCAGCTATAAAAACCTGTCCTTGCTGCTGAGGTTTGGCTGATCCAGCATCCCTTTCCTAAAAGCTTGAGTGGTGAAGTCGGCTCTGGGCTTGCACGCCTCGGGGTGGGTGTTTCATTTTACCGGCACAGTTAAATGCTTCATTTTTGCATTTGTTCAGTTTTTCCCTAGAAGCCTCCCAACCTCATTCACATCCACACCCCCATTTATTAGCCACTATCAAACTACCAGGTCTTGGTCAAATTTTCCGTAATGCTTTCTCCCTGAGGAGCTGATGAGCTGAGGACAAGAGTTGCTTGTCTTTGCACCTTAATGAGTTTTGGGTTTTATATTTTATGAAAATGTTGGTGTGGTTGGTCCTTGTATCTCTTCCACCATGACCCAGCTCTGCCGGGGGGTGTCTGCATATCTTGCTGAGTGCCGGCATGCCTTGCTTTCCTATCCGCAGTGGGAAATCAGGTCCGTTATTTCACTTCCTTGCTTTGGTTTGCAGAGACCGTGAAATTTCCCATCTTGGCATTATTACTTCCATTATTGGCCCCTACCTATTTCAGAAACAAAATCTTGGTGCCAAGAGCCCCAGAGAGATGAGTTACCCATGCTTGAGTGCAAAACACTGCTTATATCTGGATGCTCATCACCCATCCTATCACAACAACCGCTATCTATCCCAGCAGAGACAAGCCACACTACCAAAACACGTTCGTGTGTTACCTCTCCAGAGCCTCTCCCAGGGAGAAACCATATTTTATTCCCCAGCACTTACTAGCAGCTCTTCCCTGACAAACCAGAACGGGTCATCGGTGATGGGAGAGCAGGATCCAGGGCATCCCATTGCATAAGGATAAGGAAAGGGTTACATCCCTGCATGCAATCCTCCGTGCTCCCAGTCCAGGCTGCAGGGCCAATTTTCATGCCAAGAAGACTCCGTGGACCTGTGGTGGGTAAAAGCAGGTCTGAGCATCTGAAAACACCAACTCAATCCCATTTGCATTGCTGCTTGAACAGCCACATCCGTCTGTTCACCTGACTGTGGGCCCTCTGTAGCTTGGTTATGTCTCTCCACCAAAGCCAGCCAGGAGGGAGGACCTATATAAAGTATTCCCTGTGGCTCCCTGTTATTCAGGGGTTTGAAATGGCTGGAAGATGTATGTATCACCTGTCTATGCCTTATATACAATAATGCAAAATGCACTGTGGTTACAAATGAAATGCTCTGAAACCTTCTTCTTCCTGCTGTGTTTTATTGTGTTGATGGCATTACGGCACCTTCCCTCTTTGGTGTGGGAATGCAAAAATGCAGCTGGAAGGAACTGGATGGGGAAACGGCGGTTGCTGTTCTCCTCTTTTCTCACCTCTCTGCTGCTGTTGCAAGGGAGTAGAAGCAGGAGGAGAGAATGGAAAGTGTGGAGAAGGGAGGACAGATGTGGGACCGGGGTTGTGATGCTCATAGGGAATGCCTCTGCCAGCTGCCTTTCGCGCCTGAGACACTGCATTGCAGAACAGTGAAATGACTCAGCTGTGATATGTGCATCCTCCCCAGTGCTCTTGTGAGTGGTCCCCTGATCCGTGACACTGTGGAGGATTTATGTGGGGGGCCCACACGTCTCGTCCCATGAGCTGGGAGACCATGTGCACCAGCTCACAAGGCTAATCTGTGATCTGGAGCATCCTGTAAGCCGGGAGAAGGCATGCACATGTGAGTGGGGTGGGTGAAGGAGCCATGGGAAGCTCGTGCTGCCTTGACTTTAGGGAGCCAACCTCCAGCATTTTCCTGGTGAGTCACTCGCAAAGAGGTTGATGCCCACTTCATTTATAAACCTGAACACCCAAAATATGCCTACTGAAAGCCAGGGCTGGCTGGAGAGGAGGTGGATGGCTGGGGAATGGGAGAGGGCAAAAGAATCCCACAGATTTCACCCTCCTGCTGCAGCGGGGAAGGCAGAAAGAGTTCACCCCATCCCGCTGCTCCGTGCATGCACATCTCTGTGCAGATGCTCATTAAGATGGGCCTGAGCTGCTGGAATGTGAATATCCAGATCCTTCTCAGGGCTCAGCCCCGGTGGCTCTTGGCCCAAGTGAAGACCCTTCTCCTGCTTGACTCTGATCCTCTTCCCATTTCTGGACTTCACTCAAAGAGCAGCAAGTCCCTTTGTGTCTGGGTCTGTTTCTTCCCTAGAGGGAAGGACTCATCTGGCCAACACAGCCATCATCCAGAGTGACCCGAGGATTAATTCTCTGACCCATTTTTCGGAGCTGTTCAGCACCAACAGGCTGTATCAAGGAGATGCTCCAGGTATGCAGAGAGATTTGCTGGTGAGATTGGGGCCGTTTGTGCCTGAATCCCCAAATGCCTTTCCGTTGCTCTGGAAGGGTGCGGATGGGTGCTCCCTGCTTTGGCACAGGAGACCCCCTCCATTGCGTGATGGTTTGGTTGGCATCTGGGATCTAGGGAGGCAGGGGGTGGGGAGCCCCAAATGTCCTAGACTTCATCTGAGGAAGACACAGGGGTTTGAGCGGGCACTCTGAGCGGGCATCGTCCATCCCCAGTCTGCTCAGACCCACCGCAGCCTCTCACACCCCACACATCAGTGGGAAGTCCCAGAGGGGGACCAACCGTGTCACCATGCTGAAGGCACGAGATGATCCTTGCCGGGGAGGAGCGGGCAGCAGGAGACAAGAGGACAGGTCTTGCCTGCATGCCCGCGCCTGCCCGTGCATGGGTGTGTGCAAAAGTTAATTGCAAAATGTTCCGCTGCTTGAACACTTTTGTAACGCTTGTTTTTCTATTATTTCCTCGGCCTCCAGCTTGATGTTGTGGATAATTTAAGGCTGGAGTTATGAAGTGTGTGAGCTCCTTCGAGGACGCCCTGACAACACCCCGTTGTGTTTCACGCTGCCTGGGCTCAGTCCCGCAAGCCGGAGGGCAGTGAGACGAGGAGCTGGAAAGCTGCCACCCCGCATAGGGGCTGAGCTCCCTTAACCTCCAGCAGGCTCGCTGGCATATTCAAAAAAACCTAGCAAAAGAGCAGAACTAATTTTTCTCTTCAATAATAACAATTCTATATTCATTGCCCGGTCTTATTTGCTCAGAAGAGAGAGGTTTTCACCCAGAAGGGAGGCTTGCAACAAAGTGGTTTGAGGGGAGGGAGGTGGTTCAGGGGCGAGGGGGACGAGGGGTGGGAACCAGGTCAAGGCGCTCCCATAAAAATGCTTTGCAAAGCCGCTTGCAGTTGTGTTTGTTGGTTTAACCTCTGCGGACAGGGCCTGCGATCGATTTTGCTCATTACCTGCTGACAGGACGGGAACACGCCTGGTGCACGGAGGCCAGGAGAGTTGACCTAACAAGATGATCTGTAGAGAAGACCATTGTGGCCTCCTGGCCCCAGAGTCCATTAATCTTCAGATAAGAAGGCGGAGATAGCCCTGGCCTCCAGTGACACAACTCATTTCAGTCTTAACTTGAGGTCTAACCCCTTAAAACACTCCCAGACGCAGAAGGGTGTTTACTGGTCCTGGAATGTCCTCCCTGGTAGAGGCAAGCACAAAGTTATGATGAGTATAAAGGCTGCTCTGCTGGCTCTGGAGCTCCTGGACTGATAGCCTGAGTTTTCTATCAGCCTCCCCTGTGGATAGCACCGTGCCATCGCTGCCGGGACAGCCGCCAGCCCCGTCCGTGTTGCTGCAGTCTGTCTTCATCCCAGACAAGCCAAACATCATGCACCTGGGGATGACCTGTGGTGATCCGTGCATCGCGCCTTCTGGGCTCTGCACCGAGTGAGGATGGAGACACCCAAGCAATGGGGCATGAAACTACTATGTCTTCGTCTCTGCCGTGCATCAGCTTCCAGAAGGAAAATGAGCTTTTTTTTGCCCCGTCTGCTTTTCCCATTCACCTCCCAGCCTCCTCAAATAACCAATGCGTTAAACACGCTTTGCAGCAGAGCAGGCTCAGTGTCGTGAAACTTTCTTTTACCTTTGAGTGCAACTTGGTCTCTGCTTTGGCCTTTGGGCTGACTGCAGGGAGGCCCCCGGGGCTCCCTGGCACTTGGCTGCTCTGTCCCTGCCTTGGAGCAGCGTCAGGGCTCCTTGTCCATCAGGAGGAACACCGTATAGTTGTCCTGCAGCTCCTGGGACAACAGCAGCCTGCACGTCCAGCTGCTCTCCAGCGCTGGTGGTGAAGGCCGTGGTTTGCTCAGCACTGCAAAGCTGTGAGATTGGCACGGGGACGAGAGCAGGCGTCTCTTCTGCTGTGGATGGCTTAACTCTGCCATGGGCTGAAGTTTAGGGTGTGAGAGGCTGCTTCTACTGAAGCCTTTGAGTCCCACACAAGTCCCTGATAGGGTGAGGAGGCAGAAATGCACCTTAACCAAGTTTTCTGCTGGAAAGCTCCAGATCAGAACTACTTGAGGTGATAACTACTGGGCACTTAAAAATAATTTTTACAGGTATTGCTGCTATGATAACAATAAAACCAGTAATGCTGAAGACGCTGATGTTACGAGGGTCTCATTCAGGAGTCAGGCATCTATGGTGCTAGGAGCTATACACACTGCAGAAAAACAGTCACTGTCGCCATAAAATTAAAGTAGTCTATTCCTCTCAGGCAATACTCTGAATGGGGACTGGAGTAAGACAGTGGTACGACGATGGCTATTTTTCTCCACATAGGTATTAGGTTTTAAGTGTTATATATCTTTTCTCTCCTCCAAGTGGCACCCTACAAATAGATACAACCATGCTGCCAGCTCTGCCTTGGCACTGTCTCTGGAAGACCTCCAGCAACCAGATGTGTCTGTGCCCTCAAGATCTGGTGCTTAACATTTCTGTTCATCCATCCTGGCCGCAGCAACCTGCCGCCCCAGGCAGTGTCTCTCAGCTCTGATACTGCCTAGATCCAAAGCTCGACTGCAGAGGAGCTCAAATTGACAGACCTTGCAGAGAAAGACGCAGCAGTTTTGCAATGCAAATAGACCCAGTGGTAATCCCTCTCAATGCTGAATTACTTGCTGAAGATTTAAGGGTGAATTCAAGGTAATACTGAGGTCACTAACTGCGATCAGCATGAGGAAAACTCACCAAGGCTCTGTGCTCTCCTCCGTGCTCTGTCCCTTCATTGCCCCCTTGATTCCCAGGTCTGCAGGGAGCTGCTCCCCATGCAGTATGCTCTTAGCAACCAGCCCATTTGCCCGTGGGTATGCAGGCGCTCGTCCCTCTTTCCATGGGCATCCGCTCAGTCTGACGTCTCACTCACCCCTACCTGTGTGCTAGATGTCTGGCTTTAGTTGCAGGCCATATGCACGGTCATCCAGGCTGTGAGGTGATAAAATAATCCCAGTAAAGGGTGGTTGTGGCTGCTGCTGCTGCTTTGCTGAGCCAGGACTGAATGATTGTCACACTGCCCAAACCTTGTCTTTTGCCCGAGGCAGTGGGCACAGACAGACCGTCTGCTCCCTTGGCCTCCAGGGAAGGGGGATCAGCATCGGGAGTGGAGACCATATTCCATCCTTGCAGCATTTGCAGTGTTCAGCTGGTGCAGGATCAAGACATCAAAGTGTCTTGTCCTGCTTCGCAGTCCTGGAGGAGTCATTTTGTGTTCAGTCCTTAGGAGCTGATGGGATCCAGCTGAGATGTTTATTTGTGGTTGAGTGAATCCCATCAATAAGTCTGGAGAACATGGACTGAAAATGTATTTTCCTCTCAAACTATGACTCTAGGACACCATGACCGAGACACAATAACAAGGAAAGAAAGCAAACATGACTGTGATCCAGGTTGGCATGTTTGCACCCTCGTGTGAACTAGTAGCCACAGGACAAAGCAGAATCTCAGAACAGGACCCTGAGTGGGGCTGAACATTTCTGTGCAGAGCAAGGACTTTCCCCGTTAGGTCATAAATATAATGCTAAATGATTGCAAAACAAGTTATACAAGAGGATCAGTGCTGTAGGGTTTAACACGCCCTTTGTCACTTCTCTATCCTCCTTCTGGATCAGAGGCAGGAGATGAGAGCAAATGGTTCCTCAGGCCTAGAAGGTGCTGCCTACATGCCATGTCATGAAAGAACTGCAAAAAAACCCATGGACATCAATGAATGAAGGTCCCACACTTTGAACAAAATCAATACCACAACAAGGAGAGGTGCTTTGTGCTCTCTTTCCATCATGCCCACAAGGTTTTAAAGCACAGAAAGGTCTCAGCCACATCTGTCTCACTGTGGTGGTCATGGCATCTCCTCTCCTCGTCTTCAGCAATGTCTGCCCACTGAGGGGCCATGTGCTTTCTGTCCACGCTTTGGGCTACAGCTGTAGAACAAAGGGTCCACATTGTGCCCAGGGTAGGATGAACCAGGCTTGTCCTCATCTCAACCACGTCCACCCAGTCTGTGGGGAAGAGACCGAAGTTCTCCATGTTTCAGCTCCCCATGGCCAGAGTGCTCTGGTTTTCAGGCTCAGTCAACATTTTAGCAATGGTCTGAAGGCTGAGAATGTGGACAGAGGGTAAGTCTGGTCTGAGGCATGAGCTGGGATGTGTACCGGGCTGTGGCAGCGGGGACATCTTCAAATCACAGGTCCAGTTTGTTGATGACAACAGAAGTGTTCCTCTAAGCCCTGTGTGGCCAGGCTTTACCTTCCCTTTGCTTTCCCCCTCTCTTTCATCTTTTCCCCCTCTCTCCGCCATCCTCTCCTCCTTTCTCACTTGTGGTTTGCCATCAATTTGCGTCCAGACCTCATCAAAGACTGCCATCCCAGGAGGAGCGGAGAATTACAGCCTCACAAATTAGGAAAGCCCCAGCTCTCGCAAAGCTGGCCTCCCTCTCCCTCTTTGTCCTTCTTCTCAGGACATGTGTGAAAGAAATTCATCTGTTCTCCTACCTCCCGATGATGGGACCTTTTGGTGGTTTTCTCTGGAAACAGCATAATCCCATGTTTATGAAAAGCATGAAGCCAGGGCACTTAAACAGGATCGAGTGCCTGGGGCCGGCTTGGCAGCCGGTGGAGGAGGCAGCAGCCTCTTTATCCCCTTTTTTTGTCCTTTGGAGCAGACTCAAGGTTGTACTTCTGTCTGAAGCAAATAAAGACAAATAGGATTTGGTGGATATGGAAAAGGGGGAAAAAAATCCTGAACAAGCAAGAGATTTATGGTTGCTGTATGCCAATGAAAACACAGTGGGAAGTCATCTGCTTGCAATGTAGATGGCTGTAGGCTGGAAAACAAAGCCTGAATTGATTGTCTTCCTCTATAGTCAAGAGAGAACAATTGGCACCTGTCGGGATGAGTCACTGCAGCTGAAGACATCGTCTCAAAGGGGTGGGCTGGATCTATCCGGGGACTTGCAGTTGCCCAGTGACTCTAGAGGGAGAGGAAGGTCATCGGTGTGGCTTTGCAGTCTACCTCTTCAGTGCTGGAAGTCCAGCAAGATGCCACCCAGCCCAGCTCTGGTGGAGCTCCCCGCACTGTAGCACGCTGCCGCCCATCCTTTCTTTGTTACCCTGGGGACTGTGAGCAATCTGGAGTCAGGCCCTTCAAAATCATTACTTTTTTTAGAACTTATGCAATCTGAAAAGAGAAAATAGAAAGAATAATATAAAGGCTGTTGTGTTTTTTTTTTCCTTCCCTTTCCTAGCTGCCTGAGTAATCAGGGATTTGAAATTCCAAGATTTTTCTCTGCAAGTAAAAAACCCTAAAAATACACATAATTTTGTATGAGAACTGCCATTCTGACATTTCCTTCAACTCCAGCACCGGCTCTTTTAAGAAATACCAGAAAACACAAATCTTATGGGCAATGGAGACAGCTGGTATCATCTTCCTCATGGCTTGAACATGGGAAACCACACAGTAATGTTGGAGACCTTTACTAATCCTCAAATGGTTCATAAAGAATGAAACCTGGAAAGGATAATCCCCTCCTTTCTACCTCTCCCACCCATCTCAACCAGGCGACAAGGGGAATTAGCACAAACTGGGGACCTGCCCCAAATGTAGTCCGTTCTGGGCAACTTCAGCTTTCCTGCAAAACTGGAGGGGAGGGAGTCACCCAAGGACCTGGAGCAAATGCAGGGAAGAGATATGAGGGATCTGGGAGAACAGAGACTCCTTGTAGGAAGAGATTAGAAGATCTGGGCTTGTTTAGCCCAGCAAGACGCAGACTCAAAGGACTCTGTCTGACAACCACAAAACACACTGGAGTAAATCCCAACCAAGGAGAAGAGCTAAAAGAAAATGTTGGCATAAGGGATAAAATAGAAAATGGCTGTGGGTAAATTCAGGCTTTTATTGCAGCTAGAGCATCAGCTGAGGTCGTATTGGGTCTTGACCTTCCCTCAAGGTTGGACCCTCCTCCATGATGCTTCATTTCCCTATGCCTCAGGCTTTCCACCACAAAGGGGTTGCTATTTGAGGCTCAGCTGTGATCTGTAAAGCCCTCAACTCCTGCTGGGTTCACCCAGTGTAACAGGATCTGCTTTTTAGCTGCTCAACAGCTCCAGCTGTCAGTTTTCTTTTCAGTGTCCCCGCGATGCTCATTACTGTCTCCAAAGGAAAGATACTCTGCTAAACATGGACACGCTCACCATAAATCTGGTCCCAAGCATGCAACAAGACTGAATAAAAGCAAATTTAACTATGTGCTCACGTCCTTCTAGCAAAGCAGAACCTATTGGACACTTCCAGTCTGAAAACCACCACACAGATGGTTCAGGTGGCTGTGACTGATTGCACTGGGACCAGCCCTGCTGTCTTTATTTCACCTGAACTGAAAGGCCATGGAAGACCGGTTGTGAAGTGTTCATTTCATCTGTCACAAGTAAAGTTCATGAAAAACTAAACCCTGAATTTGGACGGCTCAGAGCTCCACTGGTGAGGGCAATTGTCCATTTTCTCCTTACCTTCATCATGGCATTGGGAAAATTCCCCTTCGATGAGCTCGGGGCTCTTCTGAGCTCCTGCTCTGTGGACCCAAGTGAAGCCACGGGCATCACATTGGGCCGTGCAGAAACTACAAGCCCTCAGGTCCAAGTCCTATCCAGTCTCACCCTGCCAAGGAGAAGCAGAGGCTAGAGAGGGTCTATAGCAGGAAATCCATTTCTGGTATGCTGAGGGGTGTACGAGACATGCCAGGCTGCCTAATTCAGTGAGGTCTGCTTGCTATTAAAGTGCAGGAGACCAGCTGAAGCACTGGAGACCATTAAATGCTACTTTTCAGTAACAGGCTCTTGAAACTGGCTGTTTATTTTTATATATGGTGAGCTGCGCAATGAATGCTGCAGAAGAAATAAAAGCAAAGAAAAAACTGCTAGTGGGTTGCAGGATGGAAAAACATCAGACTATCAAACACTTCTTCCCTTCTCCTACATCCCAATTGTGGAAAGCTCCTTAACAGATATATCAGCTTCTTCATCACCTCAAGATAATGGAGTATCCAGACTCCGTGGTTGAAATGTCAATAATTTGTGCAGGGTGAAATGTGTTTTTTAGCTTACCTGGAAAAGATTGCCTGGAGCATGGCTGACAGTAGGCATATGGATCCTTCATCCAAGCCTGCCACCTATGAGGCCTCAAAACAGGGCTAAAAGGGATGAAACAGACCAAAATGGTTCGAAGCCTATCAATTCCTGAAGGGGAACATACGATGGGGTGCCAGGGATAGGCTGGATGCCAGGACTCCAGGTTGCAGCAGGTCCCTTCCTCCTGCTTTTCCAGTGCTGGCAGATGGATCATCTTTAAACCACGCAGCATTTTTAATCCCAGAAGCCAGTTCTGCTAGGAGGAACATGCTGTCACAAAACACGGAGCACATTCAGGCAGACTGAGCGAGTAGACGCAAACACTGGAACAGGTGAAAAAGTACATGCTTTCCCTGAAAATGTGTGGGAAAAAAATAAGCATTTAAAAATGCTCATTTCCCTCAGAAGTTCTCCTAGGCATTTGGGAAGCTCCTGATAGCAAACCCAAACTGTTCCGGTTTGTAACAGAGTAAGAAAAGGTCACATTTGGTGGTTTTATGTCACCCTTGTTTTCTCTCCTTGTCTTCTGTGGTAGAAACAACAAAACTCAAAATGAAAACATGCAACCAAGTAAGAACTGTCTGCAGCTCTTCTTGTTTTAGCCAAAGCATTGAGGACTCTCCCCACCAAACATGCTACTGACATTTTTTATTATTGTTATTATTATTATTACTGCAACTAATAATCTTCTTTCATATATTTTTCCATCTGAAATATGAGGATAAAGCAGTCAGATCAAATGTCTATCTCGCCCAGCTAGTCGCTGCTTTTTGTATGGCACTTGATAGGCCTTTCCAACTACAGCTGAGATTTTTTTTTCTTGATGAAACAAAGAATATGAACTTTAAACCTCACTTCAGATTGGCCAAATTGAAAACTCAACGTTTTTCTCAGTGAAGTGAAAAAAGGAATGAAAAAACCCTTTCAAATCCCTCTGCCCTGCATTTCAGATTGACGGGAAAAATAAAAAAAATTAACACCCTCCCCACTTAATAAAAACATAGCTAAATTTTAAACTTAATTAAACTGAACTTATTTAAACAATTATAAACTTTGAAAGGGATAGACTGAAAATGCTAAAGTTAAAAGCAAAACTTTTAAAAAAGCTTTAAAAATTGCTTGCAGGCAAATTCTGAAACAAAAGGAAATGCTTGAGGGTTTCAATTTTTTGTAAAATATTTTGACTTTCTCTGTTCACCTCCCATTCACCAAACCTGTGACTGACTGCATTTTTTAGCATAATGTTTGAGGACCCAGCAGTGCTGGAACGATGCTACAACACTTTGATGGCAAGGGGAAGCCCATGCAGGTAAGATCTATAGTGAGTTTCCTGCTGGATGTGTAAGTGCGAAGGAAGAACTCAGCCTCTGGAAATCGCAAGCAGATGGACCTGGGGGAAGGAGATGCCTGGAGAGGGAGTGGGAAAAGCCTGGAAAGACCCTGAGGATGGGTTGTAAAGAGGCAGAAGGTAGATGGTGGCCATCTCAGCACCCTTCCTCTGTGGGGAAGGTGGGCTGGGGGAGCGTCTCAGATGCTGGAGCAGGAAGGTGAAACAGTCTTGAAAATTATCCAGACCTTGCCATTGCTTGTTTTAGCCTGGGGTGAGGTTTAATTCTGAGTCACGACAACCCTATGGCAAGGGAGAGTTGGCCTGGAAAGTGCCTTGGGTGTAAGGCAGAGGATGGCGTGGGGGCTGAGGTCCTGCAAAGGTCTCCCTCTGCAAAATGATCATTAAAAGCGCTGAGGTTTAGGTGGGTTTTGGAGCTTCCTGAAATCTGGATGAATTGGATTTTTACTGCCATTTGACCAGTTTGTGTCTCTTTAGCAGCACGCACGCTGGCTGCTTGTCCCATCCTGTGCGAACAGTGTGGAGAGGCTCAGCAAGATGGAAAAAAATGGATATTGTAGCTGTAGGGCTGAGATCGTGGTGAGCAATAGGTCACCACTGGGCTGCTTGAGTGTACAGGAAAGTATCTGAAAGCCAGAGCCAGGGTGAGAAATGGCAGTGGTAGGACATGAGGTTGTTTCAGTGGCTGGTTTCAACCCAGATCCAGGGACAGGGTGTCCTTCTGTCCCATGAGCCAGGTGGAGCAGGAGGGCATGGGTTCACTGTGGACTTCTTGCTTGCTTCCCACCTTCCTACCAAAACTACCCAGTGAACTCAGTGCTGAGGGAAAAGCCTGGTCTGTACTGGCAGCAAGAGAGTGAGAACAAGGCGAAGGAGGGGATGAGGATGGACAAGGAAAGGGGAGGTTTATTGCTGACAGAGTTAAACAGTTGAGACCTTCCCTCCACTTCCTCACCAGACCATTCCAGCACAGTAAATCATCCAGACCTTGATAGCAAGAGAGTTGCCAACTTGGACAAAAGACTAATTGCCACGATAGGAGTCCAGTTGTTCCGACTGGGGATTTGGGGTAATGGAAGTCGGGTCTGGGTTTACATAAATGTTATGCCAAGTTAATGCATGAATGAAGATCTGCACTGTGCGCCTTTATAAGGTCCATGATCCTGCTGATGGCCTGCCAACACCGCCAGCACTCAGACCTCCGAAAGGAGGGCTGGGGGGGCCCCGAACCCTGGCGTGTTTTACAGTAACAATAAAACTCCCTAATGAAGAAAGGAAAATGTATACTCATTGCTTTGATCAATGTGAAAGCCATGAACACACATCTCGATGGCTCCTACAAGGGGACCAGTGGGGAGGGAAACCGCTGTGGGTCTGGCGGAGGAAAGGGTTTTGTTCCTTGGTAGCAAACAGCTACTGTTAAGAGAACAAAAATATTTGCTGGAGGAAGATAAAAAGAGGCAGCTACCACCCAAGACAGACCCTGCTGTGGCAGACTGTGGCTGCAGCCCTAGCAAGACCTGGTGGTGCTTCCCACTGGGTCAAGAGGGAGCAAGAGGTGGCCTGTGCCTCTCCCGATGTCTGAGCTTCGCTTGGGATGGGGACATCTGTGATCTGAGATGCAGAAACAACAGGAGACAGCAGAAGAAGGAGGGAGGGGACAGCCCATCTGGGATGCTCACCTGGGGCAGGAGCAGAGCCTGGCACAGTGCTCCACCGTCCCCGATCTGAAATGGTTCGAGAGGTGGGACATCTGGTTCTCGTTAGCTGCTCCACAGTCTAATAAGAACAGATCCATTTCTGTGCGTTTTCATTTCCAACAAAAATAATTTTTCTTGTCTTTTCTCTCTTCCCTTCCCTTTCCCTTTCCCTTTCCCTTTCCCTTTCCCTTTCCCTTTCCCTTTCCCTTTCCCTTTCCCTTTCCCTTTCCTTTTCCCCTTCCCTTTCCCTTCCCTTTCCCCTTCCCCTTCCCCTTCCCCTTCCCCTTCCCCTTCCCCTTCCCTGCCCTGCCCTGCCCTGCCCTGCCCTGCCCTTCCTTGCTCTGCCCTGCCCTGCCCTCTTCCCCATCTCCTTCCCTTCCCCTTCCCCTTCCCCTTCCCCTTCCCCTTCCCCTTCCCCTTCCCTTCCTCTTCCCCTTTCCCTTTCCCTTTCCTCTTCTCTTTTTAAAGCAACTGATTTCCAGACAGACCCTCTCACAACATCTGTAGCCCAAAAAGAACAGCTCTGGGTCAATTTGAGGGAACCAGGATGGGTGACCAGACTCAAGGAGAGCGTGATGGGTAGAGGGCCAGGCCCTGCAGAGCAAAGTGGAAACCCACCCCCTTGGTGGTGATGTTTCAAGCCCCAGCTCCTGGAGCCATGTGATTGCACAAGAACCACGGTTTTGGTCATGTGCTGAAGATGTTTCTGCCACTTCTCCAACTTCCCTGAGACTGCAGGACCACCAGTTGTCACTGGTGGCTTCTCCCCTTTGCCTCGTTGCTTCTCTGCATCCAGGGGATGGAGCAAACGTTGGCATGCCAGGCAGGGTAACTCCAAGATCCTCACCAGCCTTTACAGGCCACTTGCTTTGTTTTGCACATTTATCATGGTCCCCTCTTCTGCAGGGAGGTGGTCTGGAGCCAGTTCTCCCCACTGCTGACTCCTTCGTGCCTGTGGTGTTTTACCATCTGGGTTGGTGATGTATCTGTCAAGTCTGCACTAAAACGTTTCATACCCTGAGTGATCATGACCGCTTGGCTGTTGTGGTGTGATGCTGGGAGTTTCTGTTACCTTGTGTTCCGCCGAAATCCAGCTGAGCAGCCTCTAAGCCGCTCATCACCAGCAGCTGACAGGCCCTGACAGGGAGACAGCTCACCCTGTCTGTACCCCAGCTCTTAAATACTTCCCAAAGCAAATTTGACTTGACCCCAAATATACAGCATGTTACCACTTGTGGCAGGTACAGAATCCATCACTATAGTTGATAAAACATCCTTGCTGGCTTGACCATGCTGGACAAGTACTTCACCGGCATGATCCAGCCATGCCCATGCTCCCGTGGATGGTACCCTATGGAGGTACCACTCATAAGATGGTGGTGATGACTCCCCAGTGGACTGGGCTGTAGTGCTGAGCCCAAGCAAATGCTGTCTTCTTGGGTTCCTAATTTGGTCTCTCCAGCAGCGCCTGGGTTGAAGAAGGGGTGTAGGAACAAGGAAGCAGATGAGAGGGTGGGAGATGCACCAGGAGGTTTCAGCAAAGCCCCAGAACAGGAGGGGAAAAATGGGAGGTGAAAGGGTTGGAAAAGGTCTGGGACACAGTGAGGAAGAGGAGAGGAAGTCCCCATGTTTTCCCACTGGAAACACACTGGGAGCACATGGATATCCTCAGTGGAGGGGTCAAGGAGTAGATGGCAGCTTGCAGAAGAGCCTCCTTCTCTTTGAGCTCATTGACGGCTCCTTCAACATGGGCCTTGGAGCAGCTCATGCTCATGAATGATCAATCTGCCCAGCCCTCCTGGAGGGAAGGTCTCAGCCAGTGCCAGGCAAAACACTGGGACGTGCTTGGATTTTTCTGTTTTTGGTTACAAATTAAAATTTGGTAAAACACAGACTTTCTCTGAATAGAGTTCGGTGTCACCAGACTGCTCATTTGGGAAAAAAAGTTTAAAAATAAAACAAGCAAAGAAAGAGAAGCCCATTTCAAAATGTGGAATTACTTTGTTTAGAGCTTTTCGGGAACAAAACATTTTGATGTCCTGATGTGAAGCAAGTCCCTGTTTTGAAATTTCCTCCAAGTTATTTTAAGAACACTAAAAAAAAAACCTGTCTTGAGGTTGAAAGAAAACATTTCATTTCTGGTAGAATTAATTTTAAAGAGTGGGTTTTTTAGAATTGCTGGTGAACTGGAAAATTCATTATTTGTTTGACTTGCCTTGTTGCCCCTGTGGGAAAACACAGTCCAGGGACATGAAACAATTTATCCAGCAACTGTCAGAGCTGGGACTTGAACTCATGTTGTCAAAATTCTAGTTAAATATACTAGCTGGGAACACACATTTTTGATCCACGTATTAAGCTCAGAGGTGAGGCATTGCCCTGCTGTCTGCACCAGGCTGCCTTGCCACATCTTGCTCTCCAGCTGTTCAGGGCGAATCAAACCCCTGAGGTCAAGCTGTGCCATCTGAAATGTGGTGGGTTTCAATTCTGTTCCTCCCCCCCCCCCCCCCCCTTTTAATAATAATAATAAAAAAGGGATACTGAGAATTTTTAAAACCTGTTAATCATTTCCATCCCATTCGCTAACTCAGAATAATAATAATCATCATCATATCGACGGCTCTGGGGCATTTGCCTTGGCCTGTGACGGCGGGGACGTTCCAAAATTCAGCGGAACCATACAGCACATTGGGGAATATGTCCTTGAGCTCCTCCAGTGGCTTTGACGGGAGCCCCGTAACGAGGTGACCCCCCCAGGACCCCACTTCCCCCCCCCACCCCCCTTTGCAAACGAGGTGGAGGAAGAGCCAGATTTTCCCCAGATTTTCCCCAAATAGAGCAGCCTGGCCGCAGGTAAAGTGAAACAGCAAATTAATTATGCGGTGAAGATGACGAGGTCAATGCTGCCTTGTTAACCTTGTCAAGCTGATGAGAGCAGGAGAGCTACTGCGGGCTCCTGGGGTCCGGTGGGGTTGGGGTGCGAGCAGGGTCCCGCCGCCGTCGGCATTTGCTGCAAAGCCGATTTTCACTTTGCCTGCAGAGGTGGAATCTGGGATGCTGATGGGAAAAATATCTCCTCTGAGCCGCCCAGGTCTCTGCAACCTCAGGACATATAAAGCTACTCTTATGAGATGAAAACAGGCACGGGAGCAGCCTGGACTTAACCTTGGCACTACTCAGATACATTTACCTGAAGAAGAAATGAAAATAATGATGCTCTCGGGAGAAGGAAGCCTCCGCTGTCCTCCATTGGTCCACTTCATTGCTGTGTTAATGAATTACAATGGCTTCATGACTTGTTTCGGCATCCACAGTTGAGTTTGCCAGGAGTCTTTGCCACTACTGCCTTTCTGGCTCCCTCCAGGCAAGGTAACACATGCACACATGCTCACACACATACAATATTGATTGCTAGCGAGGCTCCGCTTTCTCTCTCAAACGTGGGAGCTAATGTCCTCACTGAGGTCCTCGGGGATGCTCAAGGGGAAATTCAATTCTGCACCCGCCACGGGTAAATTATGAATGGTAGCAATCAGCCCAGCAGCCCCTATGTTAGCTGGTGTGATATTAAAGTCAGCATATTTCACACATAGTTTTGGAATGTGCTGCAGACTCTTGGTTTTAATTGGAAATGCTGTGTGAATATTGTGGAGATGTGAAAAGGTGTGTATTTTGGCCCTTGAAAAGGTGTGGGAGAGAACCTGAGATCTCGTGGGAAGCGCACGAGCTGGACTTTGCTCAAGCTACCAGTAACGAAGTGGGTATGAGCAACCTGTGAACAGCCTTCACTGGGTTCCTGTGCTAAGGAGTGGAGTGGGTCCCTTCACACCTCTTAAAATCCTGTTTCTGGGCTGTTGCACCCTCTGCTTACGATCATCAGCTCACGTTTTCAAGGTACCTTCGCAACCACGAGGGCAAGAAATGTGAAAAATGGCACGGTATGTGGGCCGTGAAGTTTTAAAGTGTGTGAACGTCCTCGAACATGTTCCCTCGAACATGTTCCCTCGTCCCTCGAACATGTTAACTCCTCGAACGGAGTTAAATGTTTTTAGTCCAGTCGCTGGGTAGGGAAACAGGAGTTACCTATACATACACATACACACATACATGTAGGTAATAGATGCATATGTATTATACACATTATATATTATATACCACATATTATATATCTCCCTATATGATATATTCATCTGTAGCTCAACAGTAAGCACTGAATCTGAATGAGTTTTAATTTAAGTGGAAGGAGTGAGCACTGTGAGCACCGTGTCGGCATATGGGTGGGTGCATAAAAGACGTGAGAGAACAAATGGGCAGATCCCTCCAGGCATTGGGGAAGTTACTAAAATATCTGGGAAACAAATGCAGCACGAATCTCCACCCCCTTTGCCAGCTCTCTCCAGCTCCATCCCTCTTCTGCAACTCACCCAACACGTTCCCAAACCAATCCCTTGGGCTGGCATGTAATGCTTGGTCCTCCCGTGGACCAGATCCAGCATTTCCCTGGTCCATGCATCCCACCAAGCAATGATGGAGAAGAGAGGAGCAGGGGACATCTCTGTTTGCAATGCACCACAGTGTCCTAAACAAAAACACGCAAGGTGAGTGGGCAGCAGGTTTTCAAATAATGGTTTATGAGAAATAAACGGTTTAGCATCAAATGAGCTTTTCTAGCCAGGTGGGAAGGCAGAGCTCATAACCTTGGACTGCTGCTGCCCCACTGTATTGTTCTCTCTTGCTGCTGGGCTCTGCTTTGCAGCAGCAAGCTATCAGGAACATGTTAAACCCAGGCCAGCCCCTCTGGAGGACCTTCTGCTCTCTACCTGGCCGTCCTGCTGTGCAATGACCTTTTCTTCTCCTGGGATGGAAGAACCACCTCTCTAGAGGTGCAAGTACCACCCAGAGAGCTGATCCTGCTCCTAAAATGATACTTGGGGTACCAGTACGACCTAGAGAGCTGATTCTGAAATGATGCTCGGGGCTTGTTGGTGCTATGGATCTGATGAACTTTCATGCGATGGTGACTGGGCTCTTCCAAACCACATCAGGGAGCATCTCCTCTCCACTGGCTGGAGAAGGAGCCCAGGAAACTAGTTCACGTGGGGCCATCTGCCCTGTAGATGTCTAAAACTGTGTGAAATGACCTATTTTTTGGCGTTAAGGACTCTGTGTCATGAGAAACCCGAGTAGTTGCAATCTTATAAATCAAACATTTTGATACAAACCCGCACACCCTACCCGAGTCTGGATGCACAGACTAAGATCCTCCTGTGTATCTGGGTCATAATCTGCCTGGCCATGTATCTGCTTTTGGGTGCCTCTCTCCCAGCTGTTATACCACGGAATGCCAGCACCGCTCGAGCTGGCAGAGGGTTTACATGGGTAAACACAGCTCAGCGTCTGTTCCCACTGGTTTCCCGCAGCGACTTCTCCCATTCACGCCCTTCCCTGCTCCAAGGAGAGCAGATTTCCCCTCCCTCCCTTCAGCAAGGCCCTTGGAAGAGCAGCGCGGCTCTTTTTACAGTGCCGCAGCCTCTGCATCTATTTTTAAGCCTCCTGAGGACAAGCCTGTATAAGGAATAGAAGCCCAGCTGTAAGGGGAAACCAGAAGAGAAGGTGCCAAGCAGACTTTGGTCTCAAATTTATGAATAAAAATCTCTCAGAAATTGGTTCCAGATAAGGGGTGACCTACTCGGTTTGACAGCTGCGCCTAGAACAGCTGCCACCGCACCAGCCCCGAGTGCATCCAGATGTACCCCCCCCCCCCCCCCCCGCACGCTGTGGCCAGAGCTGTGAAACTTTCCACCCTTACTGTGCTCCCCAGCGCCAGAAGAAGCCTGGGACTAGACGTGCTGACATGATGGATGGCTTGTTTCTTTGTCCCAGTCTCTGGAGAGGTGATATTTTTGGGTGTTGGGAACGTCTTGACAGCTCGGTTCTCAGTGTCATGGTGCTAACGTCAGCTATCTGATTGCTCCAGAGTGAAACGGGCCAGGCGTTCAGAAGACTTTCCCCATCTTCACTGCTAATTGTGCTGAATGACTGCTGTCAAGCAACCTTGCTCCCTATTGCCTTGGTGTCTCTCCATCTGTCTCCTCTGGGTGGACCTACAAGCTCTTTGAGGTCTGGACTCTTGCACTTAGCACTGGGGAGAGCTTTGACTTGGGTTAGAGCATCTAGGAGCTACTGTAGAATAACATGAATGAACTCATCTGGTGGGCAACTACCACACAGCAGTGGAAATAAGCCTGTGTTTAGGAGATTACAAATATTTTTGTGGTTAAAAATAAAATAAACACACCATAAAAGACAGCCCATCAAATAGTAATTTCTAGAGATTTCTGCCATCTAAGAAATGCTGCCTATTTCTGCTCCCATGCCATACTAAGCTGACTCTGTACAAGCAAGACCCTGTACAAGTTTGGAGCTGGAGCTACTCTGCCCCAAATCACAGAGCCGATGGGCAAAGCATAGAGAAAAAAGGCAAAACAAAGCAGCAGAGAAGACAGAGCAGTGGCAGCAGGCCTCTTAGCTTCACAATTATTTTTCCACCAACCAGCATTGCTTTTATCCTCTGCAAAGGCTGGAAAAAGTGTCCAGCTGTTTTCTTCCTGTGGCCACTCAAGTGACATCTCCTGCCATGCAGAGGACTGTGCCATGGTAGTTTGCACGGCAAGAGGCCATGGGATGGGGACTGAGCTGCAACGCTCTACCTGGGGAATCTGCCTTCAGGAGATGATCTCACCACGTGTCTTATTGCCTCTCTGGTCCCCTACCAGTGGGCATCTGAGCGGAGGAGCAGCAGTTACAAGGGTGGTAGATACCAAAGTGAAGGCTGTAGCTTGCAGCAAAGTAGTTTAGCCATCAAAATCTTTGGGTTACAAACAGCATTTCCCCTGATGCACACTCTCCAAGCCCTTTCTGCCCACAGTCTCATTGTTCATGTAGCAAATTATATATTCACCCCCAGGTCCAGGCTGGTTCTGCTCATCTGGCTTGAGCATAACTCTGAAGAGCCAGCTCCCAGTCTAGTCTGCTTGTGGTTTTAGCATTGGCACAGGGAACAGTGGGGCAGACCTTATAGCATCATAGAATGGTTTGGGTTGGAAGGGACCTTTAAAGGTCATCTAATCCAACCCCCCTGCAGTGAGCAGGGAAAACTTCAACTAGATCAGGTTGCTCATCGTCCAATCTGGTCTTGAATGTTTCCAGGGATGGGGCATCTACAACCTCTCTGGGCAACCTGGGCCAGTGTTTCACTACCCTCATGGTAAAAAATTTCTTCCTTATATCTAGTCTAAATCTACCCTCTTTTAGTTTAAACCCATTACCTCTTGTCCTGTTGCTACAGGCCCTACTAAAAAGTCTCTCCCCATCTTTCTTATAAGCCCCCTTTAAATACTGAAAGGCTGCAGTAAGGTCTCCCCACAGCCTTCTCTCTCCAGGCTGAACAACCCCAACCCTCTCAGCCTTTCCTCATAGGAGAGGGGCTCCAGCCCTCTGATCATCTTCGTGGCCCTCCTCTGGAGCCGCTCCAACAGCTCTGTGTCCTTCTTGTGCTGGGGACCCCAGAGCTGGACGCAGCACTGCACGGGGGGTCTCACCAGAGCGGAGTAGAGGGGCAGAATCACCTCCCTTGACCTGCTGGCCATGCTTCTTTTTATGCAGCCCAGGGTACAGCTGGCTTTCTGGGCTGCGAGTGCACACCAGGGGAGGTTTAGATTGGATATTAGGAAAAATTTCTTCACCGAAACGGTTGTCAAGCATTGGAACAGGCTGCCCAGGGAAGTGGTGGAGTCACCATCCCTGGAGGTATTTAAAAGATGTGTAGATGTGGTGCTTAGAGACATGGTGTAGTGGTGGGCTTGGCAGTACTAGGTTAACGGTTGGACTTGATGATCTTAAAGGTCTTTTCCAACCTAAACGATTCTATGATTCTGTGATTCTATGACTGTCGGCTCACGTTCAGCTTTTCATCCACCAGTACCCCCGAGTCCTTCTCCACAGGGCTGCTCTCAATCCCTTCATCCTGCAACCTGTAGTGATACCAGGGGTTGCCCCGACCCAGGTGCACGTTCTACCTGGTGACCCTGTGCAATAGCTCCACATGATCCTGACCATCTTTTGGAGCCTCTGTTGTTGCTTGTGTGATGATGTTGCTGCCCATACCCCGACTTACAGTCTTGAAGATGGATCTGGCTGGTCAGGACAGGCTTGTATGCAGGTCAGGTGCAGACAGTTTCCAGACCAAGGGTGTGACTGAGGCTTTCCAGGCTCAGATATTCCCTGTTTTCTAAGGTCTGTGGCATGAGTCCTATGGGTCTTAGTCATTCAGTATTTTGGTTTATGGCTTACACGGTAAGGAAGGTTAGTCACCCTGACACAAAGGGGACACAAGTCCATTGTCTAGTGAGGGGGTTGTAACGTAATTAGGTGGAACACATTGAAAATTCAGAAATTTCATTGCAGATAAGACTTCCTAGTAGCTATTCTTCAAATGTTCCTGCCAACAAATTCATCCATAGAAAGGGAATGCAAAATCTTCCTCAATAAGTGGATTTTATATAAATATTGGAATGCAAATTAAAATGTGCAAAAAGTCTCTGACCTACATTACCCTAAGGGCTGATAGTTCCATAGCTGCTGGAGAAAGCACAAGAGAAATGTCCCTTCAAATCATTATCATCCAAAATGAGATATTACCACTTCTTCAGTTCTCCTTGTAAATATTTTTGCCCTGGAAATGAGAACAAAAATCCAGCCAGCATTTAAAGTCTGTGGCTTGGTAGATATTGCCAGAGGAATGGGAAAAATGGCACATAGAGAGAAATCCTCCTCTGCTGAGAAAAGAGTAGCAGATAGATTTCACCGGAATGGAACAGCCAGGAACTGTGGGAGGAGACATCCCAGGCAAGGCTCCTGGGTGTACTGGTAAACTTACTGGGAGTCCCAGTGAAGCACAATCTCCCTCCAGTGTTGAACAGACCATAACAACAAAAAAGCGCTCTATCTGATGTTGTAGCAGGAGAACCTATGCCAGCTGGAAATAGTCGGGTTTCATCCAAGGGCTCATTTCAGCTCTTCAGGCTTTGGGAGAATCTTCCTCAGAGCTTCTGAACAAATGACCTCCCAGCTGAGTATCTTTACTGAGAGAGATCATCTGCCATGAGCCCTCTGAAAGTATTTTTAGGCATCACAAAACTGATAAGAGTTAGCTGGTCATGTCTTCTCACACACTGTGATCTTTGGGTCGTGCAACAGCTGCCCATACCAGATGAATTAGACCCTTTGAAGGACACATGAAGCAGCACAGACTGGGTGCTAGAAAGCCAGAGGCTGATACATCTGGAATGGGGTTTTGTGATGTGGTGCTTGAAATACCAGGGACCAGTCCTTTTGAGACCAGTGCCCTTCCATTGCTGTTCCTCTAGGACATCCACAGGGTTTGCCTAGGCTGTTTCCACCAGATCTAATATGGACCTAATGGCTTAAATCCCACAGCAGTCTTCAGATGTGTCAACAAACTTTCAAGCTTTGTAGGTTGCCTGTAAACTCAGTGCAAGGAATGCTTTGATCATATCCCAGTGGATATTACAGGGATTTATTCGGGAAAGGACCCATGACCATCCTCTCTGCTGCACGTCAGCCCTGTGACTTCCTTATGAACTGGGCAGGCCCAGAGCTGGCTCCTGAGGGTGCTCCTGGAGGGAATTCATGTCAGACTGGCCTTGAGTCTGCTCAGGGGCATCATTTATGCCTGCCTTGGTCTTAGAATCTGTCTGGGACATCTGCTTTTGGTCACAACGAAAGAGGAAACACTGGACTAGAGACCTGTAGTTTGACCAACACATCCCCGCTTGCCTTTATGGTGCTTCAGTTCCTGGTGTCCAAAAGAGGCTCAGGTACTAGGGATTTTTTTGAAAGCTTGACCCTAGTTCATGGAACGCCTCGATTTTCTCATCTTCTAAAAGCATCAGGAGACCTGCTATTCACATTGGCACATCAATTTCCATCATGCCTAGTGCTATACTAACCCAAAGACCTCCTAGTTCTCCTGCACTGGGCAGTTTTACTCCTACCTTGCACTGCCCTACCATTCATCCTGGTCCTCAGCCCCTCTCAACCTTCTTCTTTGACATAGGACACCCCAAACCAGCCAAAGGCATGGCTTTAGAGGGGATCAGCTAGACCGCACTAAAGCCATGCTGGCCTTTCTGGTTCAGAATTAAACCACTGCTCAATTTGGCTGGGACCCACCAAAATCCCTTAGCAGCCACCTGAAGTCTCTGCAAGAGCATCCATGTGGCAGCCAAACTGAATCATGTGGAAAAGAGCCTGGATAAATTGTCCTGGTGGTTGCCTGTAACGGAGGAAGGGCTTAAGGCTACTGAGTGCTCACAGGACTTCTCAGCACAGCTGCACCCTTGGTCCAGTTTGCTCTTGCAAAGGATAGCTGCTGATTTTGAGTTAAAATGATGAACGCTAATAATGCCTGCAGAGACAACTGTAACCCCAGGGAAAACACTCCCTCCTCCCCAAGCTTTTTCATCTTCCTCTGTTTATTCCTTCCTGATGAATGTTCATTAGCAGCATTGTTAGCAGCTGTTGGCAAAGGGCATTGTTTGTCAACTTGCAGCAGGGGCTTAAGACAAGAATGAAAAGCAATGCCTGGATTTAATTTAAAGCAAGGCCATGAGGCATCTGTGACTCTGGGTGCAGTAGGCAGTTGCTGGTGTAGAGGACTTAAGTTTCAAAAGAGCCTTGTGGTGCAGCAAGTTTTGGAGGCCTGCTTGCAATTTTATCCCCCCCATCTCCCAAGAAAAAGAAAATAATGTACTCTCAATGTGACTGAGATTTCATATGAGAGGCCAGATTCAGCCCAGACAACCTGTGGCAACTAGTGTCTGTAACTGTGTATGGTAATGTAGTTTTAATTTTTTTCCCCTCTCTCCTTTTCCTTTTTCCCTGAAGGGTCATAGCTTGTGAAAAATCACAGTTGGATACCATGGGAATCTGGCCCATTTTTGAGCCTGGGTGCCATTCCCTGCTGCTTCATAAATACCTGTTGCAAAGTAAATTATGGGGTAAACTTGCTCAAGAGGCAGTTTGAGATAATTCCCACCTTTAGGCTGTTTCCCATGCCCTGAGCATGACCTTTGGGAAGAAGAAAGAGGAAATAAGAAAAAAAAAAAAAAAAGGAGAAGAACAGAGAGAAAAAACCAGCTTCTCTCCTAATAAAATTTTAAATAATCACCGAGCCATCATAATGGTTGATTTTCTTCTTATTAAAGTTTCCTGGAGGAGACTGGAGAACCCGTATTTCGCAGCTGGAAGAGAGCTGCTGCAGTGTCTGGGATGTTGTAGCATCACTGGTTTCCTCATGGCAGGTAGAAGGGAGCAGCAGAAATAGTACTGGTGACACTGGTACAGTCTTTGCTTTGCCTGGTTTTCATTTCCCCATGCAATGAGGACTCCCATTTGATCATAGAGGCATTGGCAGTGCCTTGCCCCAAAAAAGGGGAGCAGCCCCATTGCGTGAGGCTCTGTACAGCCACTCGAAATTATGGTCTTTGCTCCTAAAATTTGAGTGAAGAGACCCAGGGTAAGCTGAGCCCTGGAGCAGTGAACAGGCTCGCTCAGGACTGCATTCATCACTGATGTAGCTTGGATAGATTTGAGGTCTGCACGTTCCTGTATTAACACTTCACCCTGTACTGCCCCTGCCTTAAAAAAAACCCCAACAAATGAAATGACGTGCTGGAAATCAAAGTATTTTCTAACTTTTTCCTTCATGAAGGCAGAGTCAGTGTTTCAGATCTCCCTACATGAGTTATGAATACACATCCCACTTTAGGACCTGACTTTGGCAGCTGAAAAGTGAAGTCCCGGCAGTGGTCGACACCATGCTCAATCCTCATTCCAGCCCCTCTAAAGTGCTTATGCATGTAAATTATGCTTGAAAATAGAGAATGTGTCCCAAAATCACTTGCGGCAATAGACACAGAGGAGCACGTAGCAAAGAGCCATAGGTTGTGAGCGTAATGAATCTCTCCTTAAAGACCTTTGATACGAGCAGTCTTGCAATGCTTAAGAGAAACTACAAATCTGTGAGATGTGTTTAACAAGGAAACTATTTTTAGCCCTGCAATAGCACAGCCATGGTTGAGTATCGTCTGTTCGTGCTGGATTTTGACTTTAAAAAACCAGAACCTCTTTCTATCTGTGCTTCTATCTGGAATTTGATTTTTTGGCTAAAAAGGCAGGCTTCTTGACAGTGTTTTAATGCTTACTTGACCCAAATCCAGCTTCACTTCATCTTGGCTTCCTCAGTAAGAGTTTTCCCCTCTCTGCTCTGTTTTATATGGTTTCCATGCCCTGACACGACCCCCATTAATTTCAGTGTAAAAAACGTTTGTCTGAAGACAAGAGCTCCTCTGGCTTTTTTCACCTTTTTTTCCTCCAAACCTCTGTTTCTGGGCTAATAATTTTTTACGAGTTAAGTGATTTCTAGTGACTAATTTGCAAGCTCCATTCATTATTTCCATGTTGGGATTTTATTGGCAGGGAAGGTAAACAAATAACATTTGTTGCCATATAGTCCGCAGCCCCCCCTGTTTTACTTTTTACCTCCGAGCCTGGCTTCTGTTTGTCTCATGTCCTGTGGCCATGTGGAAGGGATGTCGATGCTGAAACGTTTCCAATCCTTGCTTTGCTGGTGCTGCATGCAGACAAGGTGTGTGCTTGTGGAATGGAAGGAAAAAGAGTTATTTTGGGGGCATGTCTCCACGTTTGGGGAGTTCACCTGCTTGCTGTGCACTGTGTCCTCGCTGGTGTGAAAACGATGAGCCTGGGATGTCCCATGTCATCAGGACCACCTCATCTCTGACCCATCATAGGTGATAACCAAGCTGGGTTAAAGACAAAAATTCCCTTCTTCTGTCTCCTACTCTTTCTCCGTGTTTCCTGTGGAATATCTGTCTTCCAGGCACTAGGGCTGTTCTCCTTTTGCACAAGAGTTTAACCTGAAAGGGTGTTTTCCATCCTGCAAAATCAGAGAGGCTCTGGGTTGTCCTTGAGGGAAGCTATGTTCAGCTCTTGGCTCTGCCATCCCTGCTCTTTTCCTGACCTATGGTGCAAGGAAGACCCTGTTTAGGTTCATTGTGCCTAAACACAAAGGATAGATAAGCCATAGTTTAATGCCACTTAATCCAGTGGAAATATAGCCATTATTGTCACATAAAGAGCATGTTCAGCTCCCATCATGTTGCCATCAGAAAACTTTCAGGCAGGGAATTTTCAGTACTATGGCCTGGGTTAAGAAAAGAGAGAAAAAAAAGAAGGAAAAATCCATCATTTGCTGCTGTTATAGCATCTTGAATACGTTTTTTTGGAGTGACTGATACGTCCAAGAATCTCCTGTCTAACCACAGCCCTTTTCACATTTCATCTGCGTATGATTTCTGCCCTTTCTGGAGGGTTTGGCTTTGACACTACAGCATTGTGTTTGGACTCTGACTGCTGTAATGCAAACGCTCTTGAGCGATGAAGTTAACAGGCTGTGCACAATGCCGAATGCCACCGCGGGAAACGTGTCATGCAAGCAGAAGCGCATCCTAGGCACCATGGCTCGATGCGCTTGGCGTATGTGTGCTGAGCCCCTTGCATTGCCACAGAGGTATGAGACAGGAGGCTCCCAAGGATGCTGAGCCAGGTTCAGATGCTCCCTGCCGCTTTGGCAAGAGGAAGGAGCTGGATAGCTGACTTAATTCTCCAGGGGATCCCAACTGGATAGGTCCAGCGGTCCTTGAAATAACCCCGTCCCCGATTCCACGTGGCCAATCGATCCCAGATTTCAGGGCTGCTTTTGGGAAGCGAGGAACGCGAACAGCAAGCTCAACTTGGAGCAAGGGGACGACTCCACCTCCCTGTAAGCCATGGACATTTCCAGCCAGGCTTGCAGGGTGGGGATCCACCCGCCGGTGATCTCGTGTTCAAAGGTTCTGGATGCTGGGCCCCAGCAGTCTCCAGGTAACTGGTGCAAGCAGGTTTCACCTCTGCTCACCGAGAGCTGGGCTGGGTTTCCTTGAAAGCCAAGGGACAGAAACACCCACCTTTCTGACTGCCAAAATGATTCCAAAATTTTGCCACTCACACTCATTGTACCTTGTTTTTTTCAGCTGAGAAAATGTCGATGACATTTTTCCCTTCTCCTCTGCCTCTTTGTTTGGTGTTTTAGCTCTGGCATACCAGCCAGGGAGTTTGGCTGAGGAGTTTATCCAACTTTATCGCCTTGGAGGTTCAAGACAGCCAGAACAGCAGCCCTGGCCTGAATGGGAGTTTTGAATAGAGATAAAGGGCAAAATTTGACATTACAGAGCAGCCAAACCTCTAATTTCTTATTCTTTTCTTATTTTCATTCTTTCTTCAAATATTTGATTGTCACGTGCTGTTGAAAGCATTTTCTGAGCTGTTCTCCCCTTCTTTTATCCCCACCTTTCATGCCTTTGTAGCTCTCAGCTTCTTCCCCTGCATCTCCTCCCATCCCATGTTCCTCCCCTGCCCTCACAGCAGTTTCCTACCGCTACTTCCCACTCCAACCCAGGTACCACAGCAGTGGGTGGGTTTATTTGCTCACCCAGCGGAGTAAAGAGCAAAAAGAAGAGTTCACAGTGCTCCCAGGTTAGATCTGTGCAGTCAGGACTTCTCTCTTCTGCTGTGCGTTTAAAATGAGCCTGCACACTCCCTGTAACAGGGGAGCCTGGTCTGGCTTGGAGGGTCCTGCCTGCAAATCAAGCGAAAGAAGAAAAAATCAGCCTGCCTGAAGGAGCACCGCAGAGGAAGCAGCTACGGCACACAGGTTGTGTGAAAGAATTTGTGCAAATGCCCAATTTTGAAGCAGTCGAAGAACGTTCACGTTCTTCTAAGCAGTGGTGGAGTTGATTTATAGTACACATAGATAGGCGAATAATGAATCTTTCTTTTCAGCAAATGACCTGAAAAATTGGGGGCTGGAGTAGATTAGGAAATTTGATTTTCTGGTGTGGAAAACAAAGAATCTTTTTCAGGCTTTTTGAGCCCGAAAAACAAAACAAAACAAAACAAAAAAAGAAAGCATGTGTGTGTGTAATGTAGCACAACATTTGGTTTTGACTTGAAACAAAAAGTTCCCTTTTCTTTTCAGATTGTGGAACTAACTCTGCTTGAAAACCTTTATTTAGTTTGCAAAACCAAAATATAGCTTCTAGTTGTCCACCCTGAAATAATTTAAAAAAGAGTGTGATCCATCGCAAAAGGCATTGCATGGTGTAGGAAGCCTCAGGAGCAGAGGACTGACCTACACCAGGCTCTGAGCCACCCCAATGCAATACTTGGTTCCTCTTGCCTGGAAGCTGCAGGAACAAAAGCTGCAGATCTAGTTTAAGCCTTTGGCCCTCTGAAGCTGCCAGTCTCTCCCACTGACCATAGATGGAGGCCAGACAGCTAATTTGGACTATTTTTGATAGTTAAAAATAGGTGAAAAGTTACAAGTCATCTTGACTAAATTAAAGAGGTTGGGTTTTTTGATTTCCTGGCCATGCAAGGTGCATTTCTCAAGCCTTGAGTCATTGTCCTTTCTGGATTCTCCAATAAATCACAGTTCCTGGGCAAGGAAGTATTACAGCTCTGAGATGACACATGGGGAATGAGACACATTGGGAGGACTGATTTGCCAAGCTCAATGGCATTTCCTATTGTCATGAAAATAAGGACAAAAGTGCAACTGTATTAGGTTAGACAAAGCAATATCAGGGTAATATCAGGGTGCTGTCAGGGTAAGCACAGAGGAATATGTCTGCAGAATAGTCTCCTTGACTCCAGTGATTTGCAAATCAGGGAATTCCTATGTGAGAGGTTACATCTTTGTATTTAACAGACCTCCACGGGTTTTTCTTCCATGAACTCATCCTGTCATCCCCAGAAGCCATGTAACCTTGTGGTTTTCACAGCTCCACTGTACATCTTGACTCTGCCATGTGTGAAGGGCCACTTCCTTGGCTTGTTTTAAATTTCATCCTACTTCCAGCAGTCATCTTGCCCATTTTCTGTATGTTAATGGAAATGGCAACTAGACCATGATCTAAATGGAAACTCTTGCTTCATAAATCCCTCACCTGCTGAGGGCCAGGTGCTTGGAGGACATCACCAGAAGAAGACCCATGCAACGTGTGCCACCTTCTTAGATTCTCTCTGCTTCCATCTGTTATGGCCTCTGCAGGAAAAAGGATGCTGGGCTAGATGAATATTTGGTCCAAACCATTGTAGCTCTAATCTTACCTAGCTAGCAAAGCAAGTAAGGGAAGGCCTTCAGAAGATAACATTTCTTTCCTCCTCCTGTGCCCTGACCAGGAATTACTGGACAGTTCTGTCCAGGAGCGTGGGACCCTTCAAGCCTGTGTAAATACTAACCTGAAGCAGTATTAAGAGATTAAACTGATGAAGTGTTTCCCTAAGAAGCCCGGCTCCCATGGAAACCTCCAGTCTCATTATCTCTGCAGTGGATGTCCATGAAGTTTGACAAACCATAATTGCGCAGTGAGATCAGGTTCCAGATGCAATTCGCTTTTTCTCCCCCTCCTTCTCCACCATCCCTGAGGGCACATACTACACACTGTAACTCTACCCTGGCTTCTGCTGTTGCGAACAGAAGGAGTTGTGTCTGACATCCTCAGGAGCGCTGGGAGCCGCGTCAGTCCAGACCCACCTTTGAAATTGCTATTCGAGCTCAGTGTGCAAGAAGGCTAAGCCATGAGACATCACCTCACCAGCCTGTAACTTGCTCACCTGGGTAACCCCATACACTTTTCCTTAGGCAGACAACATCCTAGAAATAGCCCCTAGGAGGCTAGTATTAAATTTGGAATTTATCAGTAAATGCTATTTTTAGAGCCCAGTAGCTGAGCTTGATTTTAATATTTTTTAATACCCCTGGCAAGTAGCCATGCTTAAATCAGTCTTGATTTTAAGCTAAATAAAATCACTGCACGTATACATCTGGCTGCTACAAATCTGTGTTAATATTTTACCTTTTCATTATAAAAAATAAAAGCAAAGCCACAAAATTGCTCTTATTAGTGCTTTATGGTTTATATAATATAAAAGTCTTTGCTCATATTTATTCTGGATGGTAAAGGCAATAACTGTGAACCATGATGGAGAGCTGTTTGCACCTGTATCCTAATCTGTCGTAGAAGACTCAGTACTTTGCTTCCTCTTCTCTTGTCACAGGCAGGAGAAACTGAGGCAAGGGCAGTACCTAGGATGAGGAGGGAACATGCAGAGGCACTGATGTTTCTACTACTGATGTTATTTTATTGCTACAGCCCTGAAATCCCGTTACACCTGAAATGGGTTGAAATCCCATTATACCTGGAAAAGGTGATGGCACACCTCTGCTACCAGGGGATGCAGACTTAGGAAGTGGTCGTCCCTCTCTAAACTGAAGGACTGAGCAAACCAGTGGTGGATCTGGCAATGCTCCCCATGGAGAACACAGGAGAGAGTGTGAGGAGCTTTCCCAGAGGCAGATCTCCAAAAATTCCCCTAATTTATTCCCTGAAATCCCTTTGCAACCCTTATGTTTCCTATGAAAGCATGTGGGTTGCTGGGCCACTGCTATTCATACTAATGCGCTCTCCTCATTTCACCGCGGTCTTTGCTCTCCTTGCTGAAACCTCTTGTCTCAAATATAGATTCAGCTGTCCCCAGGGCAGAGCTCTTATACGGCACCACGCACAACAGGGCCTCATCCATGACTGCATGCCACCTCCTTTAGCCTGTCCATCACCTCAGCATTGGCAGTTGGAGCACCTGGAGGAGGAGTTTTGTTCATCTAGTTCCTCTGGTCTAGTGTTTGCTAAGCAATCCTACCCCCATCGCCACTTGCACTGGTGGAATTTGGGCTGAGTGACTTTCCACCCGAAATAGCAATTTCTGGTTTCTGGCTGTACACTCGTGCAACACTCCGTTGAGCTGAGCCTGCAGCACCATTTCCATCCCTTCCCTTGTGGAAGATGTCACCATGAACATCCCTGGGAAGATTTGTTATGTTAAGCATAGGACAGCACGGGTAAGAAGTTCATTGCTCGTAAATGCACTTCCTTGGGTTAAAAACCATCTGAATGCATGGAGGGACTCACTGTTCTTCAAATCCCAGCTCTACCAGCTGGTCAGGAAGGCCATCCAGCCTTAATCTGACTCGGGGCTTCCCTCTTTACAAGAAAAGTTCTAGGTGGGACTAACAAATATTGCAAAGTAGGCTGAGCCTCCCTCAGGACCCTCAAGTCATTTCTTCCACCACTCGCTGGGCTCACCCTGCCTGTGGTACGAAAATAGAAACTTTCACAATGAACTCAACTTTATCCCACTTGTCTGCAAGCCAGGATTTAGGCTACGCTATAAATTATGATCCCAAGTCAGCTTGTGCCAGCCCTTAATTTGTGGTAACTTTATCCCATAAATGCCCCCATTGTTCAGTGAGGTGACACTTTTGCTTTCATTTCTATATTTATAACTTGGTTAATATCCCCTTTTACATACATTTTCTTGGATAACAAAAGTCAGCGTGCTTCCCTCTTTCTCTCCTTCCCCAACCCACCTCAGTTCTCATCCCCCTGCATAGGAAAAAACTAAAGAGGGAAAGAAAAATCAGCTGCAAAAAAAGAGGTGGCTCCAGCCTAGTGGAGACCTGGGTTGTCCTACATGGTGATGCATATGGATGTCCACTGTATATAGAATCATAGCATGGTTTGTGTTGGAAGGGACCTTTAAAGATCAAATAGGGTACACCTGTCTCAAAGGGGGAAAAGGATCTTTGTACAGGAGTTAGCAGGGTTCATTGAAAGAGCTTTAAACTAGATTTGAAGGGGGAAAGGGATAAAACTAGGCTTGCTAGAGATAAGCCTGAGGGCAGCACGCCAATGTTTGAGGGACGGTGTGCTAGCGAGGTCCTTCGGTCTGCCATCTCAGTGGAGGTAGGGGATGGAGGTCCATGCAGCAGCAAAGAGGCAAGGGTTATGGATGTGTTAGAAACCATGGAAGCACCTAAGAATGGTCATGTAGGAATTAGGGCTTCTTCCCCCAAAAAGGTGGCAGGATCAATAGCCCAACTGAAGTGCATCTACACCAATGCACGCAGCACGGGCAACAAACAGGAGCAGCTGGAAGGCGTTGTGCAGCTGGAAAACTATGATATAGCTGCAATCATGGAAACATGGTGGGATGACTCGCAAACTGGAGTGCTGCAATGGATGGCTATAAACTCTTCAGAAGGGATGGGCAAGGAATGAGAGGCAGTGGGGTAGCCCCGTACATTAGGGAGTGTTTTGATTGTCTAGACCTTAATGATGGTGATGATAGGGTTGAGTGTTTATGGGTAAGAATCAAGGGGAAGGCCAACAAGGCAGATATGGTGGGAGTCTGTTATAGACCACCCAACCAGGATGAAGAGGCAGATGAAATATTCTATAGGCAGCTGGGAGAAGCCTCACGATCGCTAGCCCTTGTTCTTGTGGGGGACTTCAACTTACCAGATGTCATCAGAAACACAATACAGCAGAGAGGAAACAGTCTAGGAGGTTCCTGGAGTGTGTGGAAGAGACACAGCTGGTGAGGGAGCCAACTAGGGAAGGCGCCCGCTGGACCTGTTGTTTGTGAACAGAGAAGGACTTGTGAGTGATGTGATGCTTGGAGGCCATCTTGGGCACAGCGATCACAAAATGATAGAGTTTTTGATTCTTGGAGCAGTAAGGAGGGGGGTCAGCAGAACTGCTACCTTGGACTTCTGGAGGGCAGACTTTGACCTGTTTAGGAGCCTGGTTGACAGAGTCCCTTGGGAGGCAGTTCTGAAGGGCAAAGGAGTCCAGGAAGGCTGGGCATTCTTCAAGAAGAAAATCTTTAAGGCGCAGGAGCAGGGCATCCCCATGTGCCGAAAGACGAGCCAGCGGGGAAGAAGACCAGCCTGGCCGAACAGAGAGCTTTGGCTGGAACTCGGGGAAAAAAGGAGAGTTTATGACCTTTGGAAGAAGGGGCAGGCAACTCAGGAGGCAACTCAAAGATGCCGTGAGGTTATGCAGGGAGAAAATTAGAAGGGCCAAAGCCAACTAGAGCTTAATCTGGCTACTGCTGTAAAAGACAATTAAAAATGTTTCTATAAATACATTAGCAAAAAAGGGAGGGCTAAGGAGAATCTCCATCCTTTATTGGACACGGGGGAAAACAGGGACAAAGGGTGAGGAAAAGGCTGAGGTACTTAATGCCTTCTTTGCCTCAGTCTTTAAGAGTAAGAGGTACCCAGTTGTTCTCCAGGTACCCAGCCCCCTGAGCTGGAAGACAGGGATGGGGAGCAGAATGAAGCCCCCATAATCCAAGGGGAAATGGTTAGTGACCTGCTACACCACTTAGACACACACAAGTCTATGGGGCCAGGTGGGATCCACCCAAGGGTACTGAGGGAGCTGGTGGAAGTGCTCTCCAAGCCACTTTCCATCCTTTATCAACAGTCCTGGCTAACCAGGGAGGTCCCATTTGACTGGAGGTTAGCAGATGTGACACCCATCTACAAGAAGGGCCAGAAGGAGGATCTGGGGAACTACAGGCCTGTCAGCCTGACCTTGGTGTCGGGGAAGGTTATGGAGCAGATAATCTTGAGAGCCATCATGTGGCATGTACAGGACAACCAGATGATCAGGCCCAGTCAGCATGGGTTTATGAAAGCCAGGTCCTGCTTAACTAACCTGATCTCCCTCTGTGACAAGGTGACCCTCTTAGTGGATGAGGGAAAGGCTGTGGGTGTTGACTACCTAGACCCTAGTAAAGCCTTTGACACCGTTTCCCACAGCATTCTCCTGGAGAAACTGGCTGCTCGTGGCTTTGACGGGTGTACCCTTCGCTGGGTAAAAAACTGGCTGGATGGCCGGGCCCAAAGAGTGGTGGCGAATGGAGTTTACTCCAGTTGGCGGCCGGTCACAAGCGGTGTTCCCCAGGGCTCTGTGCTGGGGCCAGTTCTGTTTAATATCTTTATCAATGATCTGGATGAGGGGATCGAGTGCACCCTCAGTCAGTTTGCAGATGACACCAAGTTGGGCAGGAGTGTCCATCTGCTTGAGGGTAGGAAGGCTCTACAGAGGGACCTGGACAGGCTGGATTGAGCGACTGAGGCCAATTGTATGAGGTTCAACAAGGCCAAGTGTTGGGTCCTGCACTTGGGTCACAACAACCCCATGCAACGCTACAGGCGTGGGGAAGAGTGGCTGGAAAGCTGCCCGGGCGGAAAAGGACCTGGGGGTGTTGGTCAATAGTTGGCTGAATATGAGCCAACAGTGTGCCCAGGTGGCCAAGAAGGCCAATGGCATCCTGGCTTGTATCAGCAATAGCGTGGCCAGCAGGACTAGGGCAGTGATCGTCCCCTGTACTGGGCACTGGTGAGGCCACACCTCGAATGCTGTGTTCAGTGTTGGGCCCCTCACTCCCAGAGAGACATTGAGGGGCTGGAGCGTGTCCAGAGAAGGGCAACGGAGCTGGGGAAGGGTCTGGAGCACAAGGCTGATGGGGAGCGGCTGAGGGACCTGGGGTTGTTCAGCCTGGAGAAAAGGAGGCTGAGGGGAGACCTCATCGCTCTCTACACCTACCTGAAAGGAGGGGGTAGAGAGGTGGAGTCGGTCTCTTCTCCCAGGTAACAAGTGATAGGACAAGAGGAAATGGCCTCAAGTTGCGCCAGGGGAGGTTTAGACTGGATATTAGGAAAAATTTCTTCACCGAGAGGGTTATCAAGCATGGGAACAGGCTGCCCAGGGAAGTGGTTGAGTCACCATCCCTGGAGGTATTTAAAGGACGTTTGGATGAGGTGCTTAGAGACATGGTGTAGTGGTGAACTTGGCAGTAGTAGGTTAACGGTTGGACTTGATCTTAAAAGTCTTTTCCAACCTTAATGATTCTACGGTTCTATGATTCTATCATCTATATAAATATAATCTGCATTGGGAATGTGCCAAGCCACCCAGATAGCTGTTGTTATCTAATGCAAGAAATATCATGTCCTGGGAGCAATGAGAGTCTCAGCTCTGCCACTAATTTACTCCCCACGTCTTTGGGTGAAACTCAGTTTTCCGTTTGAAAGACTCAGAGAAAGTGGGTCGTCCCTCAGTGAGATCTTGCCCTCACAGCACAGCTGTGTGCTTGGGGTGGGTTGGTTGGTTGTGGCCAAGGTGACCCACCATAGCCTTAAATCAAAGGCTCTCCAGCCTTTGCAACCGTACAAAGCTCTGCTTGCAGCATCTCACCTTGTTCCTGCTCAGCTTCAGCGAGACTTGATCTCATGTTGCCTTTTAGCAATAGGCTGGGGACCTGCATCATCCAACCTGCTTTAGCTGCAGCACTTGGTTAGAGTCCCAAGAATTCATGGAGACCCAAGTATGGTGTGCACTCTGGTGCTGAGTGGCATATTAGGATTGTGGTCACTGGCTTGAGCAAGCCCTAAGTGGAGAGTTCCCAAGGAACAACCCCTCCTCCTGAGGTTGGGGAAACCTCACCTCTCAGTGCCTAGGGAAAACATGGGTCTAGGGATGTTCCTACCCCTCAGCTGAGTACATTGTCTACCCCAAAGTTGAGTCCTTACATCCTTAAGACTTTAATTAAGCTCTTAATCAAGGAAAACCATTTGATTTCACCACTCCCATTTCTCATCTCCCCTGATCCTCTTTCAAGCTGCTGGTGTTTTGTGTGCCACAACCCGCTGTCCCACGGAGTGACGGACACATGCTGAGTCTTGTCTCACCCAGGGGTTCAGGGAGGCTCCAGCTGTGATCCCAATTTCATCTGGGAAGGAGCAGGGAGAGGATGAGCTGCCTTCCCCTATGCTGGGCCAGGTTGAATGGGTTCACTCCCCGTGGGGTAGCAGGTGTTTGGCTTCATACCTCTTTGCCTTGGTGCCTGCATCTGGTTTAAGTGAGCTTGCATGCCATCATCAGAAGTTCATGTGGATTTCATATGTCTGGCGACGTCTCCCGCCATTGGCCGGTGACTCATGGCTGTGGGGGATTTCTCCTGTCCACAGGACCCTTTCCAAAATCCAAGGACGGCTGGATGCATCTGGGCTGTGGCCGCAGCCAATGTCATGTTGACATTGATTATTTTTCTCTGCTGACATGGGGAAGTCCAACAGGCCACAACAAATCCCACCCAATGTGATGGAGGCCAGAAGAACACCCAGAAGGCCCAGGAGAGAGGCTGGGTGTCCTACAACAGTGACTCTCCCAATGTGTGGGTCTTGGATCTCTGCTTTAAAGGCAGGAGGTTTGAAACCCAGATTGAGGGAAATGTCAAAATTTTGCAAATGAGTGCTGCTCTTCCTTGGCTTGCACTCAGTTCTTATCACAGCTCCCTGATTTCTCCTTGCCATCTGGGGGCACAAGGTTTGTGTCTCTGGTGTATGGAGTCACACCAGTCAAGGTCTGGTTTGGCTCTTGCAGGTAAGTATGAAGGCTCCGTATCGACCCTGCTGGTGCCAGGTCCTACCACCATGAGCCGCTCCTGTTTTATCATCCTTTTTTGGGGAAATAGAGCACGTGACATGCTGTTGACCACAATGTGAAAGGGTTTTGCAGCCCCCTTGCCCCCTTCTTGTGTTTTTACCATGGTTTTTATGCTTTATATACACGTGGGAAACATGTCCGTGCACACAAGCACACATGCCTCTGCACAAATACATGCAGGGGGACACAAATGTCCAAGTTAATGTGCGGTGTCCTGAACTGGAGAGTGTCTCACCAGAAGACCAAATCATGGGAACTCAAGTATTTTTGCCTCCTGTCCATTTTTTAATCCAAGATTTTCCTTTCCGCGTAAACAGCTGCTTTAACCTTTCACTCCCCTAGAACAGAAAAAACAACATGCAAACACACACACACACAGACATGCACACACAGGCAAACCCTCTCCAAGATGGTCTGCCGCTTGTGTGTTGCAACACAGACCAGATGCCGGCGATTAAGCAAGTGCATGGCAAAGCTGCAAAAGGGGGGGAAGTGATGCCTGAGAGGGCTCCCCCCGCGAACGTCTTTCCCCGCTCCCCTTCCCCTGCACCTGCCCGCTGGAGCACCTCGCTCGTCCTTTCCTCGCTGGGACTGTCCTTTGGCTCTTTTTCTCCTCTACCCAGGTACTGATTTTCATAAGGTTTTCCAAAACACAACTGTTTTTGAGACTTCCACCCTTCCAGCAAATTGGATTGAATTTGGGTGGCGAGTTCAATGGCTCCAGGAGGCAGAAAGTGCTGCTGAATTTCATTCCTTGCTTTAGCAAAAGAGGCTGAAACTTATCATGCCCTTTCCCCCTGGCAGGAGCCATCAGGCACAGACGATGCCTGTCTTCATTTGCACTGGAGGCTTTTTTCCCTGGTGTGATAGCTGTTGGTGTGAGCCCTGTCTCAGCTTTTTTTCTCCCCCAGTCCCTGAATCCTGCCCACCCTTCATCCTCTTCCTCTCTCCTTCTTTTACCATTCAATCTTCCCATCCCCAACTTGTCCAGGACCACAACTCCCACTCTCCACCTCCATTTCCCGCTCCTTAATCACTCTTATTTTAATCTTTCTGGTGCAGGAACCCATCTTTTTGCACTGTGCTTGCACAGCCCCTTCCTCTGTAGAATCCCAGTCCTCGCTCATAAACTTTGACATTACTGCAGTCTATGTAATAAATAATGATAAATCTCCCCTGATCTGCTGATTCTTAACAAAGATTTTTCTCCTTGTCAGAGGAGAAATGGAAAAAACTGGAGATTTTTCCCTTTTTTTTTTTTTTTTGAGGGGAGGAAGCAATCTTTTAAGGTTCTAAGCAAATAAAAAGGCTACTAGAAGAACTATCAAAATCAAACGCTTCATAGCAATCTTCTATTTCCTATGATTGCAATTTGCCAGAATAGACCTGAGTTTGCAAACATTTCCATCCCCTGCCCATCCTCTGACGGGCAGGTTGCACTGAGGGCTTGGCTGAGTGGTGATGGCAGAGAAGGGACCATGGATGCCACCTCCACAGGTGACACAGCCTCTCTGGGGCTCTCCACAGGTGAAGGGCCATGAGTAAAAAAAATCCCTGCACCTCTCTGTGCCTTGGTCTACCTTTTCTCAAGAGTGAGTGACGATTTCTGCTTTCTGATCTATGGAGGAAGAACTAAATATACTTCCCTTCTCTTCTACTGCTTTCTTATTGATGGCAAAATGGCAAATCATCACATACAGCAATGTTCAGATTTTTCTCAGCAAGGATTTATCTTCTCTCAGGGGGAAGAAAAGAGCATTTTTCCTTTTCTCTGAAGAATTATACCTCATAAAGAAGAAATCTTATTACTGAAATTTTATTTTTTCAGGGCTTTTCAAACAAAAACACTCCCACATTTTCTACTCCAAAACCCTGGTTCTGAAATTTTTAATTTCAGAAAAAGGCTTTGGATAAAAATTCACCTAAGAACATTGAGACAGGTTCAGGTTGAAGCTGGTGAAGTGGGAGCTACTTTGAAATTTGTAAAATGTTGGTGGATGCATTTTTGTAGCCCTACGGCTGCCCGTAGTGTTGACTCTGCAGTTGCCCTGTGCAGCCGCCCAGAGAAGATGCTGTGAGATCCATTTCATGCTGCCAGACCCCACAGGGGAGGGCACACATCCCCGTCCTACAAACTGACTCTCCTCACTAAGAAAACTAATGAGTTTGAGAGCTTCATGGAGGAAGCTACTTCTGCATTAATTCTCTGCGATAACGAAATGACCCTTATTACTAAATAATTTCAAAAGGCTTTGCACTAATTCGCTCTTCATGATGCATTGGCAAACAAGAAAAATGAGATGCTTTTTGTGTGGATCAAGAGGGAAAACAGGGGAAGAAACTACCAATCAGTGATATTTTGTTGAAGGCTTGGAAGCTCTACAGAAGGATGCCTCCATAGCCAGTGGGTTTTGTTCAAGAGCTGTTTCTTGCCCTGGGTGGTTTCTTATTTTAGTTAAACAGAAAAGAAGCAATTTCCAGAAAGTTTCAACAAGGCTCAAGCACCTGTGAGTTCCTGAGAGCCTTTTGACAATGTTGTCAGCATTTATTTTTAACCAAATGAATAAGAGCAGCTCATTGAAAACTCTCTCTGAGTGTGTCTCGCTCCAACTGCTTACCCCTCTGAACGGTGCCTGCTGCCCAAGGATGAGTCCTGCCTTGCAGGGCAGAAGCGATGCTGAGGATGCCTCACCGAGTCCTTTTCTCTGCTGATAAACTGCCCAACAGGCAGAGTCCCTGCTTCATATCAGCCTGGGCTGGAGTGGGATGAACGGGTCCTGCTCAAGGGTCTGCACCCAGCTCCAGCTGTTTGTGTGGTTTCTTTGAGTGTGGGCAAGGTCCTGGAGGCCTCTTTGCCTCTGTTTCCCCTCCACAGGATTGCACTAATGTCTCTTACAGAAGCCCCATGAAAGTCAGAGCAGGAGCATCCCTCCCTGCTCTCCCTGATCTACACGGTCAAGGCCGTTACTGTCAGGCAACCGGCCAAGTGAACACAACAGGCATGGGATCCCCTGGCTGTACCGCTTCCCTTTTGGTGGCACAGGCTGCCTGAAAGGACAGTTTTCCACAGCCCTCGATGGGTCTGTGCATGAACAGCTGAACGGGGCTCCTGGTGTCATCTCCAGAGCCTCAGGGCATTAGACCAGCTGCTGTCCCAGAAGGGAGAAGGTGCCATATCTGACAGCTTCATCTGGGTTTTGTCTCAGGTGCTCCAGACCGTCCCAAAAAGCAATAGACACTTGTGTTTCAGCAACTGAATCCCACATGAAGACATTCAGATTTAGCTGTGTTCATGGGTGCTGGTGTCCAGCCTACCGCAAGCAGAGAAGAGGTGAGTACGGGCAGTGAAGCCTGGAGAGCAGTTCAGCTCACCAGAGAGAGTCCACTGATTGTGCAGCCTAGATCTTATTTTGCACGTTGGCATCTCTTACCATTTGCTTTTCCTTCCTCTAATTAATCCTTCCAGACTATGGAGCTTTTCAAGTCCTAAAGCAAGGAGAGAGGCACTGTGCATGCAGGCTGCTTCCGTCACGCTGAGACCGATTCCTCACTGGGGTGTCCCAGGGATGCCCTTGCAGAAGAAGGGCATGTCTGAAGGAAGCAGTTCCATATGAACGCAGCATGTGTCCACCAGGGTTACGGCAAAGGGCTGCAGTTTACCTTGTTCGATCTTTCTTTTCAAAAAAAGAAAAAAAGAGAAAAAGAGAAAAAGCCTTTTAAGTCGGGTTGGGGATGCCAGTATTTACTGAAAGTCTCATGATGTCAGTCCGCGGAGGTGCTGTTTTACTTTTCCCCCTCCTCTCCCGGAAACGGGGAGACTGTCATTAGGAGATGCGGAGTGTGTAATGTGCCTTTACAAGCCTGGGAGGTTGATTTACAGAGTGTGCCATCCTGTGACCCCAAGCAGGATGGCTATTAACTCCAAGCAGTGGAAAACACCGCCGTTCCAGGGAGCTCAGCCGTCTGAATATGATCCTGATTGCCAGGGAAGGAGAATGGGGAGATGAGAACCAAAGGTTTAAGGTCAAAAGATAAGCCACTGTATGTGTGCATGGGCTAGCGGGTAGATGGTCAGCGAGACGAATGGATGGAAACTGTAGGGACACAGTGTGTAGAGATGAAGACATGCACGGGAAAGTCAAGGAAGGATGCTCAGGAAAATGGGGTGACTCCTGCCCTGCCCCACTCCCTGGTCCCCACACTTCCTTTTGTACCAGCCAAGCAAAGGGTAACAATATTGAACCTCTAACAGGCAAGGCAGGACTTCAGTGGGAAGCAGGAGCTGAAGTTATGTGCCGGTGACATGTGGAGCATAAACCAACAAAGCTCCAAAGCCAGACTGTAGATACCTGTATTATTCCCTTGATGATTCTCGTTAGGAGTTTCGTTAAACAGAAAGCCCTCAAAATTTCCTGCTTGATGTCAGGCATCCCCCCCATTTCTTGCATTCTCTCACAGATAGAGTTTCCTGCAAGGAATTTACTGCTGTAATTAGGAAAAGCTATCAAAATCCCAAGGGGAAGGGAAAAGGATTGGCTGGAGATCACATCGGGATGGATCTTGAGACTCTGGGAGGGAACCTCTCCTTGCTCGATGCCACCTTACTGCCCTCTCCCACCTCAGCCTTCCTTATTTCTGGTCTGCTCTGGTCTGGCCTCTCTCCTTCCTCTTCCCTCCAGCTCTGCAGCCTCCCCTTTCTCCAAAATCGCATGTCCTCAGCCACACACAAGGTAGTGCCACAGGGTGGTTGTTTTCCACCGGTGGAAACCCAATGCACACAGAGACATGGTCACCACAAGCCCATGGAGGCACCAGCTCCAAGGTAGGTGGCTGCTCCCCAAAATGCTCCCCATCTCCAGCAGCAGCAGCCAGCGAGTCCCCATGCTGGAGGGACCATCCCTGGCTTCTCAGAGGGAGGTGGTTGAAAAACCAAACATCGACAATAACCTGAACCCGGCAAAGCCCAGAGGTGCCACTTGAGAGGCAGAGTAGCTGGTGGAGTTCAGCAGAATATTCTGGGGTAACAGCAAGGTTAGTTGCTCCCCGGGGGAAGGTGGGTTTGCTTACTTACTATTAGTTTCATACTAGAAAAACATTTACTGGAATTTTTAGTGAATTATGCTCAGATGTGCCTGTGGTCAGTCCCACATCTCACCGAGTTGGTGCTACCACGGCTTAAAGGAAAACAAGGTTTCCAGGGCTTCCTTTGGTCAATAAAAAAAGCCATAAATGAAATATATGGAGCAAAACTGATAAGTGCAGAGGAACGACAGCTTTGTTCAGTGACCCGACTTTCATTTTTCCTCCTCCCCTCTTTACCTTTTCTTTCACAGGCGAGGGAAGGCTAACACCCCTCTTCATGGCTGGTAAAGCCTGCGGTGTTGTATGTAAGCGCTGAAGATTTAGATGTCTCCCCTGTTCGAAGCTGATGTTCCCGCGGCTGTTTGAAATCAGGACGGGCTGCTCCAAAGCCAGAGGAATTTCACAGGTGTGAGGGAGCAGGTCATCGAGTTTCCATCCAGGCTGGTGGGTGGTTAGCCGTTGCTTTAAGCAACTGGATAGATGGATTTATAGCCTGCCTACCACAGTGGGGCCCCAACCCAGATGAAGTTTCTCGAAGCGAGTGTGAAACAGATAAATAAAAAAGAAACATGCTACGCTGGATCAGTCTGGTCACAGGCACGCACCACAAATTCGGTGTGGAAATAAAGTACTTTTCATTTTTCCAGCGGCGAGAGCAATTAACTATTAGAACATTACGCTCTGAGGACCGTGGTCGTATCCTGTGCTTGGTCCAACTGGAAGCCTTCCTGGCAGATATGCCTTGCCAGAGCGCGAGGTCTCCGAGGGGCTATCGGCTGCCTTAGAAAGGTTAATCCAGTGGTCTGTCAGCTGTAAAACTTGTGATGGGAGATGACTCCAGGTGCACAGCATGGGGAGAAATACTTCAAGGTCCTGCCTACCCTGTGGACTGAACTTAACTCCTAAATTGCCACAAAATTCAAGATCCAAAGTTTGAGACTTGGGATCTATATTTTTTTCCTTCTTTTTTTTGACAAAGCTGATGTCAGTTCTGGGTATTTGGATCAAATAAATCCCAAGGACAGAGGATCTGGCTCAGTTCGTTTGGTGGCCTCTAGATCACTGCCAGTCAGTGTGCCTCACTAAGTGATGCATTGCTGTCTGGACGCAGAGACCAGCATGTCTGAGGACCCGGGTGTGACTTTACCCTGGTTTGACCCTGTTTTAAGACCTGAAACCGGGTCTGAGAACTGCCAAGATAATTCCCTTAGGTGTGCAAAATCCTCATTTTCGTGTGCTGGGATTTGGACTTTGGGGCCAGATGGCACCTCTTGATGTTCGTGTCTCAAAACCAACGCTCAGTCCCTG